>NW_006408906.1:756537-772156 GCF_000296735.1 Chrysochloris asiatica
AGTAAGGTCCCACACTCTGTTTCTAATAGATATCTTAAAGGCACTTTTCTCCCATGGATGCTATGTGGGGTCTTTAGAATGGTTTCTGTGATGGCAACTCCCATTCTTTACCTTTAGTTTTGGATCTCCCTTCACACCTCAGTTTTATGTTGATCCCCTCCACACTGTCTCTGTCTGTTCTCTTACCCCTGTTTGGTTTACCCCTTGAGTAGAAGTCAAAGCAGCTCCATGACAGCCTACTTTTCAGTAGGTTTCTAGATCTGCATAAAACAACAAATAAACTAAACACAATTATTCCTGATGAACTGTGAGAGGTTGGTTGATATAACAGAGTAGTAACTCTTCTGTCTGTGCCTCCAAAGCAATTAGTCATTTTTGATCAAATTTGGTAGACTTTACAGAAAAAAAATTCAACCCAATCCACTATGACTATACACACACACACAGCAGTCATGCATTACATTCTCTGGGTAAATTTCATGACCTTCTCCTACCTAACTTTTCTAGTAGGGTCCATGTTTTTTCTTTAAAAAAAAAAAAAAAAAGTATCTTCAGAAATAGCTCAAATAATCCAGTTTTTCTTCTTCTTTTTGTTGTTGTTGCGTGAGACCTTCAAAAACTATGCCACACGTCCTTGGACTCTTCTCTGAAGCTCCCTCTTGGATGCACATGTTTGTGCTAGCTTTGATAGCTTTTATTTTAGCATCTTGACATCACAGTTGAAACTTCAGATTTAAAATTCATTTTTAAGGAAGAGATACGGCTCTCTTGTACAGTTTTAAAGACTTCATGGTTTTCGATGCTTTTATGCAATATACAGGCTATCAAGATTCCAGGTTAAAAATAACTAAGGCCAGATGAAATCACACACAATTTAAACATTGGGTAATAGCTACAGATTTAAAGGGGTCACAAAATGCAGTGCAATGAAGGATAGCAAACATTACTTAGCTTTAGTGGATTTCTTTATTTCTTTTTTTTAATACTGACTGTACAACTGAATTCTAAGATTAAGAGAAAAAGAACACTTATATTACAATGAAGTAAAATGACCTTTTAGCTACACAGTTTGAGGTTCCGCTAATGGAGTTAGCTCCATCAGAAAGAAAAATTCCATTTCATTTTCTGCCTATCATCCACAGATATAATAGATTATAATGCTAAAGGGAAATTAATCACATGACTGTAGAAATGAGTTTGCATAAAATTCATTTACTTGAAAAAAGCAGCCCTCATGTTTACCAAATTTGCAATTGGCTATGAAGTGGTATGGTAACAGCAGAGTTAAGACACAGAACAAAAAGCATTACTAAACTTAATTGGAAGCAGCATTTATTTGTGACTAAAATAAAGATTGAAAATATAAACAACAGTAATGTAATGTTTTTGCTAATGATTAATGTCTTTAAATGTAACAATATCATGCTTTAATTTGTAAATATAAACAAGATACATTTAAAATTATAGTATATGCATTAATGCTTTGAGAAATAGACTTCTAAATCCCATTAATGTAATTAGTATACCACCGAAGTATGATATTCCAGAGTTGTTTGTTTTTGTGTTTTGGTTTTCTACCTATAGTAATAAGAAAAGTACTGTTTTGAGCAAGTAAATATGCATTTTCACCTTTTTCTGAATATTGGCTACCTTTATATTATAATTAAATAATCAATCATTACTGTTCATTTTGAGCAAAGAAGATTTACAGTGTTTATACTGTATAAAAATTAATTCATGAAGTGAGTTTTAGTTGTTACAAGTAGCATCTCATTGAATCTCACTGACTTGTGGTACATTGGGAAAAGGCAATCTCATTATTATTGATCTGACAAAAGAGCTTTATTGCTATAGAGTATTCCTAATTTGAGAGGAAAATGAGCTTCACATAAAATTGTTTGTTGAAAGAAATAGCAAGCAATGAAGAGCTGTGGACCTGGAAGCCAAAACTCATTTGTAGACAACAAAATGGAAAAAAGAATACTTTCTCTAATTTTGCTCTTTAACATTTGACTGCACAGTCCTGGATTGTTTCAGATACCATCTTAAACACTTGCTTCATGTATATTAATTAAGTGTAGGCAAGAAAGATAAAATATTTAAAGACTAATGGAAACTTAAATTTTGTATCAAACATAAGATTCAAAGAAACTTTTTCTCTTGTTTGATGGTATTCTTATTTAAAGATGAGACAATTTGGTAACTCTCTGATAAAGAATACAACACTTTATGTCAATGGAAGAGAATATTATTTTATTATTGTAGAGTAAATCTTATAAAAGCTGGAACCTAAATAAGGCAAAAATCTGTCAGAGAAGGAAAATTAAAATATTTTCCACTGAAATGAACAATAGAACAAGGGGTAAGTGTGTACCAGTCAAAGACAAAATATCTGCAAGACCCCTCTCAAATTCCAGTTCTCATAGGTTTCACTTATGAGTATTTAGTTAGAGTCCCATTGTTATTTTCATTGTTAAGTGTCATCCAGTTGGTTCTGACTCATAGCGACCCTGTATAGGATTTCCGAGGCTGTAAATCTGTACGGGAGCAGAAAACCTCATCTTTCTCCTGCGGAGCGGCTGGTAGTTTCTAACTGCTGACCTTAAGGTTCGCAGCCCGATTCGTAACCACTACACTACCAGAGCTCCTGATTAGGAGATAAAAATACACTGTAATTAAAATGGGTAATTTTACTGTAAAGAATGATAACTGTAACAGAGGATTGAAGTTACAAACAAGCAAACTAAAAACAATTGCTACAGAGCTGATTCCTACTCCTGACAACCCAATGTGGGTTAGAATAGAATTGCTCCACAAGGTTTTCAAGGCTGCAGTTTTTTGGAAGCAGATCTTCAGTTCTTTCTTCCAAGGTACCTCTGGGTAGACTGAGTCTCCAACCTTTTAATTAGCAGCTAAGCACTTAACAATTTGTACCACTGAAGTCTTCCCTAAAGAGGACAACTCTAAATAACATAAGTGTAATAGATATAAGAAGCAGCAACTACTCAAGGAGCACCCAACGAGGACTCAGAACCCTACCACCCCCAGGACCCATACTTGTTTGGCACATACTTGGCACGTACTAAGTACTGTATACATATTAGCTATTCTTATTGACTTGTTATTATTCCTTATGGCCTAAAGAAATGTTGGCTTGTGGAAGTCTCTGTCAAGAGCTCACTAGGATATGGAATGTTAGCACCCAAGCATAGTGATAAACCATACCTCTCAATTAGAAAAAGCATAATGGAAATATCATTGACTTTTGAAGTCAAAACACCTGTTTTCTACTCTGGGATCCTTCACTTATGAGCTGTGGGATTGCTTTTTGTCAAACAAGTTAAACTTAATTTTCTCCTCCATCAAATTTGTATATATGTGCCTATATATACATGTATATACATGTATATATGTATGGATATATAGGCACATATATACAAATTAATGTGTGTATAGTCACATACACAGATAAATACACATGCACTCATGGCAAAAAAGATTATGTATATAAATATCAAGCTCCATTCATAGCTTAACAAAGCTTTCTCAATACATATTCTTCATTCTTTTAAAAATAAAATTTCCTGTAGACATATAGACTGCCTCAGGCTTCACTTACATGATAGATGAGTATTTCTAATCTCAGAGTTCTGTTGAACTCTAAGATAGTGACAGGAGTCAGGGGCAAACAACGCAGGAAGAACTCTTGTTTGGAAGATACATCTATGAAGTCATATAGAGTGGGAATGCTGGGTCTTTTGCTCAGAATTTCTACACCTGCAATGCTAAAGTTGGCTTGCTGCTGAGATCTATTTGTCTTCCCAGAGTTACGTGTCAAATCTTCATGTGGAGGGCTGCTTAATTGATCTGGGTGCCAATGAATGAATGTTGCTTTTCTTCACATAAATTTGATCCTACTCTGAGAAATTAATATTCTTTTCTTTGGCTTCTTTTCATTATTCAGGGTCTCCACTTCTACCTCTGCCTCAGACATACAGGGCAAATGATCATATAGTATTTTTTTATGATCCCCCCAACTGCTAAAATGATTTCAAAATTTTGTTCTGTTCTAATAAAAAAGTACTGAAGCTTGCTTGACAATATCAATAGACAGAAGAACAATGTGTGAAAGCATTTCTCCCTAAAAAGAGGGTTTGGACTTAAAATAGAGACTAAGGAAACCATAGTTGAGACTGTTGAAAATGAAATGTGATAAAAATTTTAATAATTCTATTAATAGCAAATAATTATGTATAGAGTAATTGGCATATATGCCAGATTACATAGTCTTTAAATAAAAGAAAATAGCTGGGTACTTCTTGAAAAAATTGAACCCCAATTGGATGTGCTTTGATCCTAGGATTATCCTGAGTTCTATTTTCAGCTGCTAAATGGATACCAGTCAAAGGGACCTGTGAAAAGTAAAAAACAGAGCTCCACGGTTCCACTTGCTTTCAAGTATATTGTCTAAGTTTTCCAAGATAAATTAAAGAATATAAAATGTCATTGCATTTTTCTATACTTGATTTAGAGTCCTGGTGTGGCACTGTGAGTTAATATGCCAGATTGCAAAACCACTTGAACTTCAAGGTTGGTGGTTCAAGCTCACCAGTCACTCCTTGGAAAGCCTACACAGGTTGTTATGGGTCAGAACTGACTCGATGGCACTTAACAACAACAATACTTGATTTAGTTGAAGCTCTTATTTTGCTTATGCACTTAACTTCTGGAGGGCTGAGGTAGCATTCTGGACTGGGGAGTGGGAGGTCATGGGGATGCGCTTCTCATTTAGCATCTGACCTAGCTGGCATCCACTGAGATGGACAAAATCATCTTGACCTAGCTGATAAACTTTATTCTGATAACTTTTGATTCTTTCTGTCAGAAGTGGACCGTATATCTCGTGTCACTTTTTATTACAGCATCCACTGACAGCACTACAAATCCATTTTTAGGTTCATTAGTTCACAGCTCTTCAGCTAACGTGGACGTAGTTCTTGAGGCTTTGGGAAGCTTAAAGGTTGAGTCAAATGCAGATAACTTTGTTTCTTATACTATCACAATCTTCTCAGTGTGAGTATCCCCCTCTCTGTACCCATTAGCCTAAAGATTCTGCAAACCAAAGAACTGCAGGTAAGATTCTCAGTACAGAGCTCTGATTTTCAGAATCCTAAACATATTTAAAGCTAGAGTTGAGCAGATCCCAGACTTTCTTTTACACAGACCTTCAGTGGCCTCTTCTCTTTTGTTTGTTTTCCCACTCCTTTGTTTTTCATTTTCAGGTCAGTAATTTTTTAAATAATATACATCCAAGAATTGTATGTTTTTCCTCTTTTGGTTTTGTCAGAACAACTCTACTCAGAGGCATTGTGAGAGTCTCTAAGCAATCTTACTAAATCTATTATAATCCCTGTGGTTTTTATACTCTTAATCACTCTCCTTGATCATAAATTGTAGTTTACCACCACTATGGGCCAATGAGGTAAACCAAATGCATCAGAGATAGTTTGGCAGATTCAAGCCAGGATGAAATTACAACTTGTAGTGTTCACATTTGATCATATAGCTTACCACTGTATTAGAACACCTGGTGGCATAGTGGGTTATGTGCTGGGCTGCTAACCTCAAGGTCAGCAGTTCAAATACACCAGCCACTCCATAGGAGAAACATGAGGCTTTCCTGCTCCCATAAAGATTTACAGCCTCAGAAACACCATACAGGGTCACTATGAGTGAAAGCTGACATGATGGCACACAACAACAGCAAAACATTGTATTAACGTCAGTAGTTGCATCAAATATTGGTTCATATTAAGTATTTGAAGAACTAATACCTATGTATTTTTCCATAGGACTTGCTTTCTTATTCATACGTGTGCTATTGAATAGGAGAACCAAAGCATAGAAGATACATTGTTAAGTTTTCTACCATCGTATCTTTAAAAATCTTTGGAAAATGTGTCTCAATCACTTAATACATTTTCTGTTTCACACGGTTTGATTTTACCTGTCAATTTAAACAAGTCTCAGCCAGGTGTTATATAACTCAATTTATAAACAGAGTCAGGTATATATTTGATCAAGACATTTTGATTCAATCTAAATGTTAAAATTCAGTTCACAATGTAAAATCTTTTTGATAAAGTTGCACAATGACTTTAAAATTCATGTCTGTAATTTCTCTTTCAACGTTATTGACAAATGAACCCCAATGCTAAAAGCTCATTAATTTTCAAGTTGTTTTCTAATTTACAAAGACTGCCCTTTGCTCTGAAAAGTATGAATTCCAAGATTATTTACTTTAGTATATAATCATGTAACATATTTCCATGTTAATGATTGAAAGAATTTAGTAGTAATTTGTCCTGTGTAGAAAATAAGATTATTTTGACAAGGGATAGTATTTTTTAGCACATCCTTTTAGTCACACATCCTTTTAGTCAATATCAATTTTAGCACATCCTTTTAGTCCATAATCTCTACCTCTCAACAGTTTTTAACAACGTCATTTAGACTAGTACTGCCTTAGACTATATTGTTAAAGCTTGACTCATATCATTAATTAGATACTGAAATGAAAAGTTGTTTTGTGTTAATTATGATATGGATAACTACTTTATAAACAATCTCCCAGTAAAAGTTTTACTTAACTCAGTAAAACATCATTGTGACTGTTCTTGTCACAGTCTAATGAAGTAGGCAGGTGTGGAGGGTGGGGATTCTATCCCATATTATCTTTCAGGGACAGAGTTGCCTTCAGTTTTCAATGCTGACCTAAGTGCATAATATTTGAAGTCATTTAGAAAGAAAAGAGAATAGGGAAGGCACTCTAGATAAGAAACCACCTTAGCCTACAAACCACTTCTTCTATTTTGTTAGTCAAAACTAAGTCACATGTTATTGTCAAGTGCCCTCCAGTCAGTTCTGACTCATGGGGATCTTGTATTGGGTTTCCAAGGAGTGGCTGTTGAATTTTAACCTCTGAACTTGTGGTTTAAACCAACATTACTGCCCAGTGCTTTATCCTGCAGTGCCACACCAGGATTCCATAAATACTCCTTTGTTTAACTGAGTGGTTTGTGAGTCTATAAATCTTTATAGGTAACTAAGTGGCCTCACCTCAATAAAAGAAGACCAGGAAAACCCACAGTGACCAGACACTACTTCCCATTAGCAACTCTATAGCAACTCTGTACTATGAAAAGGGAGTCCTGGTATGGTGCTGCAGGATAATGCTTTATTATTTATCAAATTGACCACAAGGTCAATATGAACAGCAAAGTCGTGGTTCAAACTCACCAGCCATTCCTCAGAAACCCTATACATGGTTGCTGTGAGTTGGAATGGACTCATTAGCACTTAACAACAACTATGAAAAGGGAGGGAGAAAACTTGGGAGGTCAGCAAACCATTTCTGTTATAAGAAAGGGGAGAATAATTCTTATTATTTTTAACAGAACTCTGATTGGCAAAACAGGTAAATTTACCTTTAGAAGAAACTTTTTAATTGGATTAGCCCCAGCTACTCTGCAGGAGAAAGCTATGGTAGTTTGTTTCTGTAAAATTGTACAGAATTGGAGTAGTTCTACTTTGTCCTCTAAGGTCACTATGAACTGGAATCCACTCAATGGTAACAGGTATTTGAGACCAAGAATAAGGACATTAAAAAAACGGAACCACCTTCATAATGCTAAGGCTGCCTTCCTGTTTTGCTGATCATTGAGATACATACAATCCAGTACAGAGGTAGACGCAGAACATGACTGACTGATTAGAATATGTGTATGTTGTTGTTGTTAAATACCATGAATATATGTATAGAAGAAAAGAAACTCAATTTCCAGGGTGATCTTTAGGAGTCAGTTGTTGTTGTTGCTAAGTGCCGTGGAGTCGGTTCAGACCCATAGCGACCCTGAACAGGGTTTCCGAGGCTGTAAATCTTTACTGGAGCAGAAAGCCTCATTTTTCTCCCGCGGAGCAGCTGGTAGTTTCGAACTGCTGACCTTGCGGTTCGCAGCCTGATTCGTAACCACTATGCTACCAGAGTTAGTGGAGGCCTGATAATGAATGAAACTCCTACGTGAATGCCTGACTCCAGGACAAAAAAAGAGGAAGCTTTCTGCTCTAGTAAAGATTTACAGCTTCGGAAACCCTATGCAGGGTAGCTAGGAGTCAGAAACGACTCCATAGTACACCACCACCACCACCACCATGTATGTCAGAATCGAACTGTACTCCATAGGATTTTCAGTGGCTGATTTTCAAGTACTAGATTGCTTGAACTTTCTTCTGAGGAGCAACTGAGTATACTTCAAACCCTAATCTTTCAGCAGCAACAAAACACATTAACCGTTTGCATCACCAGAGATTCCATGATTACAGGAAAATAAATGGATATTGGAAAAGTCTAAAGGGAAAACTAGAAAAGTAAATTATTGGAGTGTGCGTGTGTGTTCACGTGTGTGTGTGTGTGTGAGAGAGAGAGAGAGAAAGAGAGTGAGAGAATAGAGAGACAGGAGTGGGGAGAGGACATAAAAAGAGAATTTGAAGTAGAACTTAAATTTAGTCTAGCACAAGATAAAAACAGAAATGGCACAGGACAAACCAAGAGAATTAAAGCTTCAACATCAGTGCTGTACTCTATAAATTTAGTTTTAGTATAATTTTTTAAAAAAACTACTTAAACAGTACACATTATTATTTTTATTATTTTCCCTAAGCAAGTGCATTTTGAAAATCAGAGTTCTAAGGAGTTCTGGTAGCATAATGGATTATGAGCTCAGCTACTAACTTCAAGGTCAGCAATTTGAATCTACCAGCTGCTCTGCAGGTGAAAGATGAGGCTTTATGGTGGTGGTGGTGGTGGTGGTTATGTGCCATGGAGTCAGTTCAGACTCAATAGCAACACTGTACATGGTTTCTGAGGCTGTAAATCTTTAAGGGAGCAGAAAGGCTCATCTTTCTCCCATTCTGACCCATAGCAACCCTGTGTAGTGTTTCCAAGGAGCAGCTGGTGAGCTTGAACCACCGACCTTACAGTTCAAATGTTTAATATTCAAACAGCATATTAACCCACAGGACTCCAATACTAAGTGCTTACAAAAGCTTTGAATGGGCTGGAGGAGAGGAAGTCAGGTATTAGCAGTAGACTTCTGGCATCAGGGTTGCTTACCAACACCCTCTTCTTTCTGAGGTCAAGAATTTCTGTACCACTGCTGCCAAATCACAGCTACCCAGACCCATAAACAGGTAAGCAAAATGGAACCCAGCTGCTGGCCACACCAACAGATGCAAGAACACACCCCTTCCTCAATATCAGGGTTTCCATTGCATTTTCCGAATTTCACGATAAGCTATCTCCTTGACGGAAACAAACCTACATCCAAACACTAGAGCAAGGGAGTTTAGAAAGATTTATGCCTTTCAGAGCCAGTAATTCTAACAAAAGAATACGGTGAAAATGGATCCAATGTCTGGTACAAACATTTTATTTTCATATACAGTGCACTTTTCTGGAATTGGTCAATTCATTACCAAAAAAAAAAAAAAAAAAAATGTAAAATGTCTTGGTCCCTTAAAGTCATTTAAAAAGTATTAATTCTTTTTTGTATCATAAAAACATAGCTTATCTCTTACATCACAAACATTTTATTACTTTGAAAATGACCATCTCTCTGTTTCCTCTCCTTGAAGGAACACTTGAATCATATATAGCATCTTAAACAGAGTCTAACACATAAAGCAAATTCAAAAGGGTGATTTTTAATGTTGAAGTCTAGGAAGGTCTTGGGGGTTTATTCAGTTTGGCAAATCTCCCTCTTGCTTGGCTCTCACAGGTAATGCTGGAGGGTGAACCAGGGGAAAAACTTTGAGATTTGTTTGGTTTATATTAAATAATATAAGCTTTGATTTCACAACAGTAGGAGTAAATAAACAACAGTGAAGAAACAAATGAAGACTTGGGGAAGGGGGCAACAGTAACTTAAATTGCATTCTTGATCAAACAGATTGGGCAGTTCAATCAGTCAAGCAGTTGAGTTCAAGTAATGTGACATACACCCAGTTGATCACCTTTTGCAATAGATCCTCACTGATGCATTGGGTAACTTATTAGGCACAAATCTTAAAAGGTAGAATCAGGCTCCCTGATAAAATTGTTCATTAAAATATGTAATTTGAAAGTACTCAGTTTCACTAGGGAAAATATTTGGGCCAAAATTTTGTTGTGTTTTCAAGTAGCTATGCAAAACAAATTGTCATCTTGCTGTTGTTCTATAACTCCCGCAGACACTCAGGTAGGTGGGTGACAAGTGTAGCTGACATCTCAGTAGGTGGCATGAACACCTTGGAGCAGAGCTGGCAATCACAACATGGAGAATATCCAACCATGCTAGATTGAGAATAAAGGGAAACTTTTGGTCTATGATGGAAGACTCCTAAAGATAGTGATTTCCCTCCCCAATATATCCCCAAAGAGGCCAGATCATCAAGGCCAAAATCAAATCCATATGATTTCTAAACTCATCTTGGTCATTCTAGCTCAATCTCTTTCTCTTCATCCTTCTCTCCCTCAACGATTGTGTTTTTGTCATTATTGGCAAGATACATGGTTCCAAACAATCTAGGTCTTACTACAATATCTAAGCTGAAGGAAAGTTTATTTAAATAGGGCAATTGCTTTGCTAAAAACAATTCTAGGGCAAATAGCTTTGTCTTCCTAATTTACCTTCATGACCATACTTGCTATATTAATGTGTAGCTAATTACTACTCATCATGGAAATAATTAGATTTCAAAATGTCTTTTTTCACTAAGGAGCAATGTTTATACTTTTTAGTGTTTATATTAAGGAAAGTTTTTAGATTTTTGTAAGGTAATATTTAACATAAAACTTATGTTCTGCAGTGGTCGTATTTTTCACTGTATTCTTTTATGATATCACAAAGATCTGTATCTAATATTAGGAGCTTTTAGATAAAGCAAATGTGAGTTTATTTAAAACATTATAGCTAAAATATTTGGCTTCATGTTTATGTAATTACCTCTTATATCTGTGTTTTGATATCTATATAGTCTCACAAAAATATAACCTAATTAATTTTTAGTAGGTTATAGTTAGAATGTCAGCATAATTTAAAAAAAATTTGCCATGTCACGGTGTTTGCAAGAAACTATTTTTAATGTTTTTACTACAGATTGTTGAGTGACCTTCTTGTCATGTAGATTTAACCAATTTAGCAGCAGATGTTGAAAATGTTTGGTGTTTACAAAATAATACTTACAAAAAATGAAGGTAAGAAGCCAGTTATATAAAGGATTGTGGCGGGTGACTAGGAATCTAAACTATGCTGTGGCATTTGGTGCCAATCCTGAAAGGTCATGCATAATACCATAAAAAGGGGCTTCAAAAAGTTCAAGAAAAAATGGAATGAAAAGGTAATGGAATATTTGTACAAACTTTTTTTGAAGCTCCCTCGTATATATTGCCGTTATTTAGAACAATTACCCAGATTCTCCTCCATTTCCTGGAATTTACAGCTAGTGACAATGTTCTGCTGGAATTCACAATGTTTTCACCATCCAGGACTATATCAGACAATGTTCCACTACTATTTAGGAGGTTTACAGTAGCTAACCATTCAGAAGTAGTCTGTTTCTCTATTTTCCTTGTGTGTCTAAGTCTTGAAGATCTGTTGAAACATGTCAACCATGAATGACCCTGGTGGTATTTAAATCACCATTAGCATACGTTTCAACATCACAGCAACACACAAGCTAGGACAGTATAACAAACTGACAAACAAGTGCTGTAAACTTGGTTGCAAGTTTAGAAGACTCTCAAAATACAACTGTGGAAGAGCTGCCTCCTCGAAGTAGTGTTGACCAATGATGTGAAAAGAGCAAAGCTTTGGGGATCTTCATTTGTTGATAAATCAGAACTCAAAATAAGGAGAACTAGAGGCAAACCTCCATTAACAGTTGTTGTTAAGAGCTGTTGGGTCAGTTCCACCTCACAGTGATACTGCATAAGGTTTCCAAGGAGTGGCTGGTGAGATTGAAACGCTGACCTTATAGTTCAAATGAACCTGTGGTCCAGTGCTTTATTTCATAGTCCCACACCAGGACTCCCCATTAACAACAGTTGTTGTTGTCGTTGTTAGGTGCCATCAAGTTGGTACTGACTAATAGCGACCCTATGCACAACAGAATGAAACATTACCTGGTCCTAGGTCAACCTCACAATTGTTGCCATGCTTGAGCCCACTGATGCTGCCACTTTGCCAGTCCATCTTGCTGGGGGTCTTCCTCTTTTTCTCTGACCCTCCACCTTACCAAATACGATATCCTTCTCCAGAGACTGGTCCCTCCTGACAATATGTCTAAAATATGGGAGATGAACTTTGGCCATCCTGGCCTACAAGGAGCACTCTGGCTGCCCTTCTTCCAACACAGATCTGTTTGTTCTATTGGCAGCCCATGGTACTTTCAATATTCTCCTCCAACACCATAACTCAAATACATCAATTCTTCTACAGTCTTCCTTATTCACTATCCAACTTTCGCATGCAAATGAGGGAATTAATAATACCATGGCTTGGGTCAGGCAGACCTTAGTCTTCAAGCTGACATCTTTGATATTCAACACTTTAAAAAGGTCTTGTGCAGCAGATTTTCCTAATGCAATATGTCGTTTGATTTCTTGACTGCTGTTTCCATGAGTGTTGATGGTTGCTCCAAGAAGAATGAAGTCCTTGACAACTTCAACCTTTTCTCCATTGATAAGAGTGCCGGTTATTGGTCAAGTGGTGAGGATTTTGTTTTCTTTACATTGAGATACAATCCATTAAAAAGTCTGTGGTCTTTGATTTTCATCAGTAAGTATTTTTAACAACAGTGGTGGTGGTGGCTGTGTGCTGTGGAGTCGGTTCTGACTCATAGCGACCCTGAACAGAGTTTCCTGAGGCTGTAAATCTTTAAGGGAGCAGAATGCCTCATCTTTCTCCCACAGAACAGCTGGTAGTTTCGAACTGCTGACCTTGGAGTTCACAGTCCAATTCATAACCACTACGCTACCAGAGCTCCTTATTTAACAACAGTAGGAACATGGAATGTACAAAGTATGAATCTAGGAAAACTGGAAATTATCAGAAATTTAGTGGAACACATGAAGATCAATAGCCTAGGCATTAGTGAATGGATTGAAATGGATTGTTGTTCTTATAATCTTATGGTTTATTGGGTTTATTGTTGTTGTTAAGTGCAATTGAGTCAGTTTTGACTCATTGTGACCCCGTATAGGGTTTCCAAGGAGTGGCTGGTGAGTTTGAACTGCTGACCTTAACGGTTCATACCAACTTTGCGGTCCAGTGCTTTATCCTACCATGCTATCCCAGGGCTCATATGGTTTACTATGCCAGGAATGTTGAATTGAAGAAAAATGGCATCATACACATCATTAAAAATAACATTTCAAGATCTATCTTGAAGTACAATCCTATCTGTAATAAGATAATATCCATACACCTACAAGGAAGTCCAGTTAATACTGTTCAAATTAACATACCAACCACTAAAGCCAGTGGTGATGCAATTGTATTCTACCAACTTCTTCAGTCTGAAATTGATCAAACATGTAATCAAGATGCATTTATAATTACTAGTGGTATTGGTGGTGGTTATGTGCCATGGAGTCAGTTTCGACTCATAGCTACCCTTTGTAGGGTTTCTGAGGCTGTAAATCTTTATGGGAGCAGAAAGCCTCATCTTTTTCCTGTAAAACTGCTTGTAGTTTCAAACTGCTGACTTTAAAGTTAGCGGCCCAAATTGTAACCATTACACTACCAGAGCCCCTAATTACTGATGATGTGAATGCAAAAGTTGGAAAAAAGTGGAAGAATCTGTAGTTGGATAATATGGCCTTGGAGACACAAATGATACTGGAGAACTCATGATAGAATTTTATAAGCCCAAGGACTATTTATTGCAAATAACTTTTTTTAAAAGAACATAAAAGGTGACAATGTACGTGTGTCTCACCGGATGGAATCCACAGGAATCAAATTAACTACATCTATTGGAAAAGACATTGTAGAAACTCAATATCATCAGGCAAAACAAGTAATAAGCTAGTGTGGAACAGACTATCAGACCATCAGCTGTTCATATGCAAGTTAGGCTGAAGTTGAAAAAATTAAAATAAGTCAACAGCAACCAAAATATGACCTTCAGTATATCCCTCCTGAATTTAGAGATCATCACAAGAGCAGATCTGACACTAATGAAGTCAGACCAGAAAAGTTGTGGGATGACATCAAGAACATACAGGAAGAATGCAAAAATCATTAAAAAAAAAAAAAAACAGGAAAGAAAGAAAAGATGAAAATTGTTATTAGAAGAGATTAAAAATTACTCTTGAGCAGAGATGCTAAAACAAATAAAAGAAATGAGGAAGTAAAAGAGCTGAGCAGAAAATTTTAAAGAGCAGCTCAAGAAGACAAAGCCAAGTACTATAATGAAAAATTCAAAGACCTGGAATTAGAAAACCAAAAGGGAAGAGCATGCTCAGTATTTCTCAGGCTGAAAGAACTAATGAAACAAAGTCAAGCCTCGTGGCAACAGTAGTAAGGTCGACCCAGGATCGGGCAGTGTTTTGTTCTGCTGTGCATAAGGTTGCTGAGTCGGTACTGACTCAATGGCACCTAACAACAGAAAATAGATGAAGTATTTAATGATGCAGACAACATCAAAAGAAAATGGAAGGAATACACAGAGTTAATGTACCAACCATTTCTAGCGGTAGCATGTGATCAAGAACTGATGATATTGAAAGAAGAACTCCAAGCTGTACTGAAGGTATTGGTGAGAAATAAGACTCCAGGAACTAACAGAATACAAATTGACATTTTTCAACAATTTGATGCAGCACTGGAGGCACTCTCTCATCTATGCCAAGAAATTTGGAAGACAGCTACGTAGTCAAGTAATTCGAAGAGATCCATATTTGTGTTCAGTACAAAAAGATGACCCAATGGAATGAGGAAATCATCATGCAATTAAAATGTTGCTAAAGGTAAGTAAAAAATGGATGCAATAGTATATAAACAGGGATATTCTAGAAATTAAAGCTGGATTAAGAAGAGAATGTGAACTAGGGACATTTTTGCTGAAGTCAGATGGATCTTGGCTGAAAGCGAGGAATATCAGAACGATGCTCATTTGTGCTTTATTGACTATAAAAATGCTCTTAACTGTGTGGAACATTACAAAGTATGGGTAACATTGGGAATAACTGATATTACATAATCCTTCATTGTCCTCATGAGGAATTTCTACATAATCAAAGAGGTAGTCTTTCAAACAGAACAAGCAAATACTTAATTGTTTAAAATATGGAAAGGTGTGTGCTACAGTTGCATCCTTTCCCCATACTTACTAAATCTGCATGTTTGGGTCCACAATCAACACTCATGGAAGCAACAGTCAAAAAAATAAATGATGTATTACTTTAGGAAAAAGTATAAATAGAAAAGATATCAGTTTGAGGGCAAAGGTGCACTTAACTGAAATCTTGGTATTTTCAATTGTCTTATAATGCATATGAAAGTTGAATGATGAATAA
>NW_006408906.1:775500-779407 GCF_000296735.1 Chrysochloris asiatica
TCTGTTTCTAATTGTTGTAGATGCTGTGTTAATGTGTTAATTTTGGTTCTTTCTTCTTTTTGGATGTGTGTATTTATTGCAATAAATTGTCCTCTCTGCACTGCTTTCGCCCCGTCCCAAAGATTTTGGTATATTGTGTTTTTGTTCTCATTTGTTTGTAGGAACTTTGTAAATTCATGTTTAATTTCTTCTACTACCCAGTCACTTTTCAGCAGGGTGTTATTCAGTTTCCATGTATTTGACTTGATTTCCTTTGTCTTCCTATTTTTGATTTCTAATTTGATAGTATTGTAGTCTGAGAAGATGCTTTGTTAGTATTTTGATATTTGTAAATTTATAGAGATTTGTTTTGTGGCCTAAGACATGGTCTATTTAGGAGAATGTTCCATGTGCACCGGAAAAGATTGTGTATAGTGCAGTTGTTGGGTTGAATGCTCTGTACACATCTATGAGGATGTATAGTTGGTTGATTGTGTTGTTTAGTTCTTCTGTGTCTTTTTCAAGTTTCTTTCTGGTTGTTCTATCCATTTTTGAAAGCGATGTATTAAAATCACCCACTATTGTTTTAGGCTTATCTATTTCTTTTTTCAAATCTATTAGCGTTTGCTTTATATATTTTTTTAGCTCTTTCATTGGGAGCATAAATATTTATTATGGTTATGTCATCTTGTTCAATTGTTCATTTAATCATGAGATAACATCCATCTTTATCTATTATGCTGGTTTTTGTCTTTAAGTTTATTGTATCAGAGATTAGTACTGCCACTCCTTTTTGTTTTTGATTGCATTTAGTTTGGTATATTTTTTTCCATCTTTTGACTTTAAATCTGTTTTTGTCTCTGTTGTGAAATGTGTCTCTTACAGACAGCATATTGAAGAATCTTGTTTTCTTATCCATTCTGCCACTCTCCGTCTCTTAACAGGTGCATTTAACCCATTTACATTCAGTGTAATTACTGATGTTGTTGTTATTGTTAAGTGCCATGGAGTCGGTTCCGACCCATAGCAACCCTGTACAGGGTTTCTGAGGGTGTAAATCCTTACGGGAGTAGAAAGCCTCATCTTTCTCATGCGGAGCGGCTGGTAGTTTGGAACCGCTGACCTTAAGGTTCGCAGCCCGATTCGTAACCACTACGCTACCAGAACTCCTTGTAATTACTGACAGGTATTGATTAATTGCTGCCATTATGTTTGTTTTTTTGTGTGGTGTTGCTGCTTTCTTTGTTCTTCCATTTTCTTCTGATGCTTTCTACATCATTCAATAATTTTCCCAGTGAATCCTTCAATAATGAAAGTTGAGGCTTAAATTTTTTCTTCATTTCCCTTAGATTGAGACATGCTGAGTGTGTTCTTCCTTTTTGGTTTTGTGACTCCAGATCTTTGCTCATTTCATTGTAATATTTGACTTTGTCTTCTCAAGCTGACCTTTGAAATTTTCTGTTCCACTCTTGTACTTCCTTATTTCTTACATTTGCTTTAGCATCTATGTTGGAGAGCAAGTTTCAGTGTGTCTTCTGATATCCATTTTGATCTTTTCCTTCTTTCTTGTCTTCTTTATGAATTTTTGCTTTCTTCCTGTATGATGTTCTTGATGTCATTCCACAACTCTTCTGGTCTTCGGTCTTTAGTATTTAATGTAGGAAATCTGTCATTCAGATGATCTCTAAGTTCATGTGGGATATATTCAAGGACATATTTTGGCTCACGTGTCTTGTTTTCATTTTCTTCAGCTTCCGTCTAAATTTGCATATGAGCAATTGATGGTCTGTTGTTTCTCTTCATGTTGAGTTGTGCTCTATCAACAATTGAAGGTCCTAAGGGCTTTCCTCTAATCCACTTTACTCCATTCGTGTCATCATGGTAAACTCTACTTTGAGGAGGGAGCTTGTCCCAACTACCGTAGGTCTAATTTTTCAAGTGCCTATATTTAATTTGCTGCTGCTTGTGTGTGTGTGTGTTGTTTCCCTCTGGTAGTGTAGTGGTTACGAATCGGGCTGTGAACCGCAAGGTCAGCAGTTTGAAACTACCAGCTGCTCCGTGGAAGAAAGATGAGGATTTCTGCTCCCGTAAAGATTTACAGCCTCGGAAACCCTGTACAGGGTCGCTATGGGTCAGAACTGACTCCACAGCTCATAACAACAAGAACAATGTTCTCAATATGGTACAGTCTTATAAATTATGACACATATACAGAAGAAGAGAAACATGTTGGAGATTCCTAAACAAAAAGGTCTGTAATTTAAAATTTGTGTAGTAATAGATCACGTTTAGAATAGCATAATTTGAGGCATGAGAAAAACAACAAAACCATTTCCATTGAATTAATCCTGACTCACAGTGACCCTCTAGGGCAGAGTTTGATGGCCCCAGAGGATCTCCAAAGCTGTAAATCTTTATAGAAGTAGACTTCCACATCTTTCTCCCAATTTTAGGCATGACAGGGCTTTAAACAATGCTCACTTCAACCCACAGAATTGTGAGATAGAGAAAGGGAAGTTTAAATCAATTGTCATGACCATCCTTCTCAGCTGACTTGGTAGACCAAAACAATCAGTGTGAGCTACCACCCTCCCACAGCCCCTTAGTTAACTCTACTTTTGTAGAGTCAAGTTCATTGATGATAGGAGGGACAGGGCCATTGGGATGCTCTCATACTTTCAGGTACTGGAACGGTGCATATTTGTCGTTAAGTGACTTGCAGTTGTTTTTGACTCACAGCAACCCTGAATAGGGTTTCCAAGGAGCAGCTGGTGGATTTGAACCACTAACTTAGGGTTCAAATTGACCCTGTGGTCCAGTCTTTATCTTACAGGACCAACGCAGCAACGGTATTGCAAAAATTCCTGAAGTTCCAATGGAAGCTGTTGGTGAAGCACAGGACGAGAGAACGTCACTTTTAGAATCTCCAGGGCAGACCACTTTATGTGCAGCTGCCACTTCTCTTCCTTCAAGAAACTGACAATTTTACTACTTAGAAATGAAATCCTAAATTGTAGAAAGGCAGCAAATGATGATGGTATAGTCTTTTGTGCATTTTCAGGTGGTTAATTATCAGTTGAATTAATGGCCATTTATCTTTTCCATGCTTAGAGATTTTCAGCTCTAATTTTAAGAACTTAAAATCAGAAAAGCTTTCTGAAGTGGAAAATAGAGAGAAGGAGGACAGCTGATTACCAAGGCATACACAGAAAAGAGATTTAGTAAATCAACCAGAATTGTTTGTAGAAAAATTAAATCTAAGACTTGGTTGGATTTCATGAGTCGAGTACTGAATGTTTATTTTAGTTCTCATTCAGATAATTGGCAATTTTATTTTTATATTATTAACCTATCAATTTTATATCACAAATAGAGCATTTGTGACATTATGATATAGTAGAGAGACTTTTTAGTCCTACTGAATCCTTGCTGTGTGCGGAGGGGCATAATCAGAGAAAACTTAGAGTTTAGTCCTCTAAACTCAGGCCACAAGTCAGAGTCCTCTTTGACTAAGGCTGAGGCCATTATTGGTTTGGGGGCATGATGCATTATGTAGACATAATAATTCTAAAAATTCAATGGGGCATCAAGTTGAAAATACACTAAAGGGAATTTGAAATAAAGGAGTCCTGGTATGGCACTATAGGATAAGCACTGACCACAAGGTCGGTTTTATCTGCAAGGCCATAGGTTCAAATCCACTAGACACATATCAGAAAACCTATACAGGGTGTCTATGAGTTCTAACAGACTCAAAGACACTTAACAGCGACAACATGTAAGGTTTAGAACTTTAGTTTAGAATTCATAAGTGAAATCTGGAAGATTGAATGGAATTTTCATGGAAGAGAACATGGAGCGGAAAAGACAGGATGATTACTGAACTTGGGAAATGCCTATTTATAATTTAATGTAAATACTTATAATA
>NW_006408906.1:779742-782569 GCF_000296735.1 Chrysochloris asiatica
TACAGGGTTGCTATGAGTCGGAACCGACTCCACGGCACATAACAACAACAAAAAGAACAAAGATTTACAGCCATGGAAACCCTATGCAGGGCCGATGTAAGTTGGAAGTGACTCCACAGCATACCACCACCACCACCGTTTACTTCTAAAAGATCACAGACTTGAAAACCCTACAGAACAGCTCTACTTGTACATATGAGGTTGCCATGAGTCAATAGCAGTGAACAGCAATATTACAGATGAGGGGACTGCTGTAACTGCATTGTTTGTCTTGCATTTTTCCTGATAAATCAAGAATAGTGACTATGGCAAAGCAAACTTCTCACTTTTGATTTATTGCCATATAGTTAGCTTTCATTTGTATGTACAACTTCCCAAGGAGTGTCTGGAGTATGTAATGGATAAAAGAGAAATATGTAGTTGATTGTCCTAACTATAAGAAGTATTAAGACTATGCCTGTAATTTTGCGTTTGTTGAAAGGGCATAAAAATGTTGACATTTATTTGGAAGTTAGAAAAGCAGATATATGCAGTTCTGTGTAGGTGGGTGAACTATACTCTCCTTCAGCTCGTCTATCTTTGAGTTGGTCCTTAACTCAAAGGACATCATCAGACAGCAAAACAAAAAATATGCTTTCTGGTGTTCATTGACTTGTAGAAACATTAACTGACTCATGGAGTTTTTAACATTTGGCATTTGCTGACCAAGTTGTGTATAAATATAGTAAGCTGTGTGATCCCTCAAAATTATGTGTACCCCTTTAATAATATATGAAAATTAATGTTCTTTTAGCTATTGTTAGTTTGAATATTAAACTAGAAAACACCATGTAATCTCCTTACCTCCCCAGGGAATGTATTTTAAGACTAAATGGCATTGTTTTTAGTAACAAGTTCATTTTGCTATCCCTGTCAAAAAGGCTACAACAAATTACCTATGTACTCATAGATAATTATAGAAATGCATAGGCTTTTCCCCTCCTAGGTCAAAAGTTTAAAAGGAAGCATGAGAATTCTAATGAATTAAAATCTGATGTAATTAGATTTCCTTCAAAGCTTTTTGCAACCTTGGGTTTCTTTTATTTTGATGACTTGAGGTTACAAATGTGTATCACTCAAGGTGGTCAAGATTGGGCTAGCAAAATGAAAAAACCTCACGTTTTAAAAGGTTTAAATTAATAAAGGCATGCTTCTGTCTTTGTCATACATATCATAACAGCTTGGCCTCTGACCCAAAATGAAGTAGTTACTATTTGTAGTAATACAAGTGTAATGATAAGGGTAAAGGAAACCAGCAAATTGTGCAGTAGTTGTTAAAGCTTATACTAAGAAATGACACTGATCACTTGTGCTAACATTTCCCTGGCCCGAACAGGTTCTTGCCCATGCTATCCTAAGAAGAGAAGTAAATATAACTCAACTGTGTTTGCAGAAAGAGGAAAACAGGAATGTTTGATGACTAGCACTAATGATTACTACTGTGGCCCTACTTATAACTATGTGTTCAAAAAAACAATTGTGAGAGTTACATGTTGTTATTGTTGTTGGTAAGTGTCTTGGAGTCAGTTCTAGCTCTATTGAATTTCCAAGAAGTGACTAATGGGATTGAGTGCCTGACTTTGTGGTTAGCAGTTCAGTGCTTAGTCTATAACACCAAATGAGGAATCCAGGTGCTCACACGTTGGGTAAATTAGATCATATTTCTGTAGCTTTTTAAAAAATAAGTTATATTATTTAACTATTTTGCAAATTAGATCAAAAGGAGATTTTTATGACATTTTGCCCCACTTCAATTGATTTTACTTCTAAGATTCAAATTGTTCTTCTCAATCTAACATTTCTAAAAATATGATATAGAAAGTGGGATGAGTGATTGAGAATGGAATACTTAAATCCATTACCTCTTCTTAAAAATGCCAACAAAAATTATTACTATGTTCATGAGGAGTTGTGCCAATTTGAACTTTAAGCTCAACGTTATTCATAGTATTTGTCATTTTAAAGATCATTTTTGTATACATTTCAGAACTCTGGCCCAAATTGCTTTATGTTTGTTAAAAATCAAGATAGATGGCTGAGAGTACTGTTTTAGATCTTTAAATCAGTTAAAAATCATGTGATGCACCATCCTGGAGTCACCCTGGTAAGATTCACCAGTTGGTATCACACTGATTTGAAAGCAGATACTGCTTTAAGAAGCCCTTGCTATTGCCATGGAGTAGTGAGAACATTTGTATTGTGTATACTTGTGTATTCACATAATTTAGATTGAGCTCATCCAAATTGTGAGGCTGATGACTATATTTACAATGAATTTTGAACAATGGCCTTCAAATACAAAAGGGTGAATTGAACAATCTCTTTTAAGACTTGTAATTTGAGTATTTATGGAATTAGAATTATTTTATGATCCACTATTTCTTGAAGATGTGGGTTGCCCCTCAATGTAAAGAAAACAAAAGTCCTCACCACTCAACCAATAAATAACATCATGATAAATGGAGAAAAGATTGAAGTTGTCAAAGACTTCATTTTGCTTGGCTCCAGTATCAACACTCCTGGATGTAGCAGTCAGAAAATCAAATGATTTATTGCATCAAGCAAATCTGCTTCAAAAGATCTCTATAAAGTGTTGAAGACCAAATATGTCAGTTTGAGGACTAAGGTGCGCCTGACCCAAGCCATGGTATTTTCAATAACCTCATAAGGAGCTCTGGTAGCATAGTGGTACAAATTGGGCTGCGAACCGCAAGGTCAGCAGTTCGACTACCAGCTGCTCCGCAGGAGAAAGATGAGGCTTTCTGTTCCCGTAAAGATTTACAGCCTC
>NW_006408906.1:782794-793621 GCF_000296735.1 Chrysochloris asiatica
TCATACTTTGGGCATATATCAGAAAGGACCAGTCCCTAGAGAAGGACATCATGCTAGATAAAGTCGGAACCAACTCTATGGTTCCTAACAACAATAATAACAACATGCTTTTGTCACATTTCATTTGTTTTCCAAGTATATTAGTTAATGCCATCTGAATCTCTTTTTTAGCACTAATATAAAGTAGTGGGGTACAGTTTGGGCTGCTACCTACAAGTTCAGCACTTTGAATATACCACCATTCTATTGGAGAAAGATGAGGCTCTCTGCTCTTGTAAAGATTTACAGCCTTGGAAACTCTATACAGGGTAGCTATGAGGCTAAACTGACTCCATGGCACATAACCACCACCACCACCACTATAAAGTATCCAATATTTGTCACTGTGGTTTACATCTACTAATATAAAGCAAAACAAAATTGTCCGTTTTTTTGACAGCCCACAAGGCAGCAGGTGAACAGACGAATGGCCTGTGAATAAACTCAAAAGCTTTGAATTTACTCTGCCACTTTTCCTCCAGTTACCCATTTCAAGATTATAGTTTATTGTTCTTTAGATTTCTAGAGGTCTGTATATATTTTCAACTTTTACTTAAGCATTGGATATAATCCATTTTTACTTATGTTATTATTTTACTAAATATTTGTATTATTCTGTTTTGCAAATAATTTGTATTTCTATTTGGTACTCATTAAAAACTTTTGTTGTTGCTGTTGTTAGGTGCCATTGAGTTGATTCTAACTCATACTGAACCTATTTACAACAAAATGAAACACCGTCTGGTCCATTGTGCCATTCTCACAATTATTGTTATTTTTGAGCCCATTGTTGCAGCCACTGTAATAATTCATTTCATTAAGGGTCTTCCTTTTTTTTATATTTTTAACTTATCCTCTACTTTACCAAACATGGTGTCCTTTTCCAGGGACTGTTCTGGTCTGATAATATGTCCAGAGTATATGAGACAAAGTCTCACCATTCTTGCTGATACTTCTTCCAAGATAGATTTATTTATTCATTCTTTTGGCAGTCCCTGGTATATTCAATATTCTTTGCAAATATCATATTTATATACTTACCAAGTGCTTATTGTACTGTAGGTCAGATCAACAAGCTTTAATATACTGGAAGAGGGTCCCCTCCCTCCTGAAACTTATAGTCTACTGGCAGAGACAGTCAATGAATTAATTACACAAATTGGCTTAAGGTTGCTCCCTCCATAAGCACTATGCACTAGAAGAACATTGGATGATTGAAACGTATAATGAGGTATGACCCTGGTGAAATGGAAGAGCTGGTCAGGGCAGTTTTCTCTAAAAAAGTAAGACAGATTGGTCAAAGACATGAAGGATAAGAAATTAAGAAAGGATGGGCTTGAAGCTGTGAAGGTTGCGTAGTGGACATCTCCCACGAGGGAGACTGTGAATTGATTCCTGGCCAATGTGCCTCATGGACTGCTAATGTCAATCAGTATAATGCCGTGTTAACCTTTCTCAAATTCTAAATTCACTTTTAATTAGCAACAGATGTTGCTTTTTAAATGCTTTGCATAACCACATTTGGATATCTTTATGATTTAACTATGACTCTTGAAGGTTTTCTGGAAAAGGAGGTTCTTATCCAAAACAGTAGCTCTGACATCTGGTAAAGATATTATGCTTTTTTAAACTAAGCATAATACATGTAACTATGTGTTAGCACCATCCTATCCTATTCCTAAGCCAAACATTGCTAATCACGTATTACACATTTCTCCTGGTGGTATGTAGAATAATGGCCCCCAGAGATGTCCATACTATAATCCTCAAAGCTGTGGCTGTGTTATCTTATGTGGCAAAAGGAACTTTACAAATATGATTAAATTTAGGAACCTGAGGTGGGGAGATTATTCTGGATGATCTGGGCGGGTTCAATGTAATTACAAGTGTTTATAATAGAGAGTCAGGAAAGGAGCTATGGTGATAGTGGAGGTTGGCATTGCTGGTAGGAGCCCACAAGCCAAGGGATACACATAGTCTCTAGAAGTTAGAAAAGGCTAAGGATGGAATTACCTCTAGAAACTCCAGAAGCAGCACAGCCCTCTGACACCTTGATTTTAGGACTTTTGACCATTAGAATAATAAAAAAATTTAAATTGTGTTTTTTTAAGGCTTAAAGTGTGTTGTAACTTATTATAACATCCATATATCCATTGCCATTGATTCAATTCCTGTTTATAGCACCTCTGTTGAGCACAGTAGAAATGTGCTAGAGTTTCCAATGTTGTAAACCTTTACAGAAACAGATTGGCATTCCTTTCTCCTGTAGAATGCTGAGGGATTTGAACCACCAAACTATAGATTAGCACCACAACACTTAACCCACTATGTAACCAGAGCTCCTTATAGCAGCAGTAGGAAACTAATATGAGAGGGCTTCAAAAAGTTTGTGGACAAATGGAATGAAAAGATATGGAATATTTTTCCACAAAAAATCTTATATCCGCTTATATATCCTCTGAACTAGCATAGAACCTTGGAATATTTTCAAATTGGTGCTCCAGATTTCAGTTTGAAGTTAGTCTATGTGGTAGTCATTAGTAATGTGCATTAAATATGTCTCACTTTTCTTCTAAGCATATGGGAAAAATGCTTATTCCTGTCCCCTTTAGGTGTGGCCATGTAGCTTCCTTGGGACAATAATTTATAAATGGAAATGGCATATATGTCTTTCATATAAAATTGTATATAACTCACTGTCTTTGAGTCCATTTTGACTTATAGCGACTCTATAGGACAGAGTCTGGGGTGGCACTGACTGCAAGGTCTGTCTGAACCATAAGGTCGGCATTTCAAGCACACCAGCCGCTCTTTGGAAATCCTATACAGGGTTGCTATGGGTCAAAACCAACTTTACGGCACTTAACAACAAGAACAAGGACAGAGTAGAACTTTTCCATGGGATTTCTGAAGCTATACCTCTTTACAGAAGCAAACTCCATCATTCTCCCACAGATCAGCTAGCTAGTGAGTTCAAATGGCCTTTTTGTTAGCAGCCCAATGCTTAATTCACTGCACCACAAGGGCTTTTAAAAACACTATTTGTCTTTCAAAAATTCACCATATCCTTCTTTTCTTCACTTTTTATGAGTATGGACCCTTAATGAAATTTTGTCCCCATGAGCCTGGTTTTCTGAGAGAACAATGAGTATATTACTGCAGCTAATACCACTAGGTACATAGTATGAATGTGAAATACATCTTTTCATTTAAAGTTGTTGAGCATCTGAGGTTATTTTGTTCAACGGCAAAATCTAGTTTAGCACTTCTGTTTTCTGTCTCAGGATCCCTTTACACTCTTAAAATTTACTGAGGATTCCTAAGAGCTTGTGTTTATGTGGACTATGGCATTCAATATTTACTAGGCTAGGGATGTAGATAGGTATTTTAACAGCAATTTATTTGAAAATAACAGCTATAAACTTATTTCATTTTGCATAAACATTTTTATGAAATTAATTAAATTTTATCAAAACAAAAAATAATTTCATAAGATGAATAACATTGTGTTAACACTTTTTATTATGAACTGAGTGAAGATTTACAGAGCAGATCATCACTTTTACATTCAGCAAATCATGTGCATTGCTCATTACGATGATTGCAATCCCCTCCATGTATCATCAGTATTTACCTTTATTCATTTTAACTCCCGCTACCTTCATCTTTCCTCTGTCAATATCCCTCTTGTTTTATATTACTTGCCCTGTCATCCATGTTAGAATGTGTCTATCCTCTAGCCTGTAAATGATTTTCCCTCCTCTTCCAACCTGGTAACAATCATAGAATGTCTATTTTATCAAGCATTTTTTTTTTTTTCTTAAGTGTTTATAACAGTTGTCTCATACAATATTTACCCTTTTGTTATTGACGAGTTTCAATCAGAATAATATCCTCCAAGTTCATCCTGAAGATTGTAAGGTGTTATTCATCGTCATTCTTCAATGTTGTGTAGTATTCCATTTTATGTATATACCAAAGTTCATTAAACCATTATTCTGTTGATAAGCATTTAGGTTGTCTCTATATTTTTGCTATTGTCAGTAGTTCTGGAGTGGACATTAGTGTGCGTATATCTATTTGTGTACCAGATCATATTTCTTGATGATAAATACAAAGTAGAGGGATTGCTGGACTATATGGTGGTTCTATTTCAAATCTTTTGAGAAAGTGCCATACTGATTTTCACATTGGTTGCACCATTTTACAGTCCCACCAGCAGTGCAGAAGGATCCCAGTCTCTCTACACCCTCGCTAATATTTGTTATTTTCTGTTTGTTTTGTTTTTTAACTCTACTATTAATACTGGTTCCTTGCTGGAATGTATCAATCTTTGACCTTTTACCAAGGATTTTCTGGAGATGGAAACTGTTCTGAGTTACAAATGGCACAAAACAACAACCAATTTGGAGAAAGCCTTGCGTGTTGTTGTTGTTGTTAAGTGCCCTCAAGTCGATTCCAACCCATAGCGATTCTGTATAGGGTTGCCGAGGAGCCGCTGGTGAGCTTGAACCGGTGACCTTGCAGTTTAAATGGGGCTTTGCAGTCTGGCTCATTAACCCACACACCACGACTTACTGGTGTCAAAAAAGAGACTTGTTCTTTTTGCTTTTAAATCGTTGCAGGTATTACTCTGAAATAGACACCTCTAGGTAGCGTAATGGTTACGTACGAATCGGGCTGCGAACCGCAAGGTCAGCAGTTCGAAACTACCAGCTGTTCCGCGGGAGAAAGATGATTTACAGCTTTGGAAGCCCTGTACAGGGTCGCTATGAGTCGGAACCGACTCCACGGCACATAACAACAACAACAACAGGTGTCTCTTGCTCTGAAATAGACAGCGCTAGGTGGCATTTTTGAACAACAGATGATCGGCGTTTCAAACCCTCCAGTCTAAGCAGGGTCGCTAGGAGTCGTATATGTACAGGATCAGCATCAGTTGGAACTAGCTCTGTACTTAGTATACTTAACAATGTAAAGTTTTTTTGTGGTGCTGTGGGATAAATGCACCGGACTGCAAAGTGGATATGAACCACAAGGTCGACAGTTCAAACTCATCAGCTGCTCCTTAGAAACCCTATACAATGTCTCTGTGAGTCGGAACCAACACCATGGCACTTGATAACAACAATAATTAATGTTGGAGTAATATGATCTAATTTTTGTTTTGATTTGCATCTCTCTAATGACAAATGATTGTGAGTATTTCTTCCTGTATGTTGGCTGCCTAGATGTTTTCTTTGGTGAAGAGTCTGTTAATATCCTCTGCTTGATTTTCAATTGGATTATTTGTCTTATTCTTGTTGAGGCATTGAAACGTTTTCTAAATGTTAGAGAAAAGTCCTTTGTTTGATATGTCATTGCCAAACATTTTTTCCCGTTTTGTGTGTTCTCTTTTTATGCTTTTGGTGAAATCCTTTGATACACATAGTATCTAATCTTTAAGAAAGTCCAAGTCATCTATTCTGTCTTCTGTTTGTGTGTTTACATTTATGTTTGATAGAGTATGTATGCCATGTATCTGAGCATTGTTTGTCCCTATTCATTCATCAATTATCTTTATAGTTCGAGGCTTTACATATAGGTCTTTAATCTATGTTGGGTGTATTTTTTATATGCTACAAGATATAGGTCTTGTTTCCTTTGTTCTGCAAATGGATTTCCAATTTTGCCAGCACATTTGTTTAGGAGACTATCTCTTCCCCATTGAATGCATTTTGGTGCTTTGTCAAAGATTAACCTTAGGTGAATGGATTTACTTCTGGTTCTCAATTCAATTTCATTGATGTCTGGTCTTTTCATTGTATGAGTACTAGGGTATTTTGACTACTGTGTCAGTGTAATAGGTTTTGAGATCAGGAAGTAAGAAGCCTCCTACTTTGTTCTTTTGAATAATGTTTTACTTATTCAGAGTCTCTTTCTTTCCATGTATAGTTAGCGATTATTTTTACCATCTTTTTAAAGAATGATGTTGGAATATGGATTGGGATTACATTATATCTACATATGTAAAGAAAACAAAAATCCTCACAACTGGACCAATAAATAACATCAAGATAAATGGAGAAAAGACTGAAGATGTCAAAGACTTCATTTTGCTCTGAACAACTATCAATATTCATGGAAGCAGCAGTCAAGAAATCAAACAACATATTGCATTAGGCAAATTGTCTGCACAAAGCCTCTTTAAAGTGTTCAAGAGCAAAGATATCAGTTTGAGGCATGAACTATGTCTGACCCAAACATCGGTATTTTCAATAATTTCCTATGCATGTGAAAGTTGGACAGTGAATAAAGAAAACTATAGAAGAATTGTTGCATTTGAGTTATGATGGTATTGGAGGAGAATATTAAAAGTATCATGGACTGCCAAAGGAATAAAAAGGTCTGTGTTGGGAGAAGTAGAGCCAGAATGCTCCTTAGGAGCCAGGATGGCCAGACTTCATCTCTCATACTTCAGACATATTATCAGGTGGAACTTTTTAACACAGTCTCTTTTATCTTGAAATCTACTTGACTTCTTCACCATTTGGAACTTTTGTATCTACACATCTACATCCCCTCTTTTTAGCTTTGTAGTTGACATCATTATTAATAGAAATACCTCTGATTCCCCATTTTCAGTCTTATAGGTTTGTTTTAGTTTAAAATACTTATGTATCTAGATTGAGTTCTCTGTCATGTTGTACTGTATGTTAATCTCAGGTTGTTGTCTGCGGTTGTTGGTTGTCAATCCAAAGAACATCCTTTAGTGTTTTTGGTCAAGTTGATCTGATTATTACAAATTCCTTTAATGTTTGTTTATCTGGAAATACTCCAATTTTGCCATCCTATTTGAGGGATAGCTTTGCTGTATATATGATTCTTGGTTGGCAATTTTTTTTTTTTTCTTCTTCAGTTTTGCCTTCTTGCCTGCATGGTTTCTGACAAGAAACCAGAGCTTAGTTTTATTAGTTCCCTTTAAAGGTAACTTTTCATTTTTCCTGAGCTTCTTTCAGGATTCTTTGGTTTTGGAAAGTATATGATGTGGCTCTATGATTTTCTTTGGGGATCTCGCCTTGGTGTTCATCCAGCTTCTTGTATGCTTTCAAACTAAATTAGCAGAACAACTAGGGGGAAAAAACAACCCCCGCCCCCACACACACACAAATTTTTTTTTTTTTTTTAATGTTGGACCTGAGAAGAAGAAAACTCTGGGTGGCTACTTCCAGCCAAGGAACTTACAAAGTGAATGTGGGAGAGATATGACACCTGTGTTCCTGATGCTAGAGAGACCTCCTATAGGCCTAGAGGTTATCTGTCCTCAGGCTACTCAAGCCAGAAGTCATTCTTGGATGCCCATGATGGAACTGGTTTCACTGTCTGTTAGGACCACAGGGCAATTGGGGGAAGGGTGGCTGGTTATGAGGGTTTCTGTTAAACAAATGTTGGTCTGGTGAATCTGTGGATTGGATAGATCTGAAACTGAGCCTGCTTGAATCCAGGCACCTAGCTGTGCAGCGGGCTCCAATTCACAACTAGGTGGCGCTGAACTCCTGGGAAGCAGATTCTGCCATGGAGGTGGAAGACGGTGGGAGATGGCCACTCCTCTGGTTGCCAGGGAAGCATGGGGATAAAGAAGAAATCACATATTTTCATTGCCTGTGTGAATTTGCTCTGCCAGGCCACCTTCAGTCACCAAAGCTGCTCACAAAAGATCAAGATGGTTGCACCATATCTGGCTGACCATTCACCAGTAAGTCTATTTCCCTCATCGTCCTTGCTCAGCTAATCCTCCCAGCAAGCACTCAATTTACTTTTCTAACCTTTTCTCTGAAGTTCAATGTCCCAGGATTTTCATCTATGCCTCTTTCAGTTGGTCTCTTATATCTTTGTTGTACAGGATCTGTGTGTAGTGGTTCTATCGAGTCCAGCATCTTATTGGAAGTGTATTGGCATTTTTTATACTGCATATTTATAATACCTTTCCTGTTTGGCTTAATAGAAGATAGCTAGGCTCTCATATCTACTTTCACATTCAAACTTGCATTTTGTTGTATTGCTTGAAGCATATATAGAAGATCTGCCTGATATATAATTAAAAAACAGAGATATGTTTTAATACTTTTCTCAGATAATTGTGAATTTTCTTTGATACTACACTAGAACTCCGTAAATTGTTGTTTCTTAAAGGTGAATTGAAATGTGTATTCAAAAACCATATCGATGAAATTTTCATACTACGTTAAATGTATATGTGATTGATTCTATAACAGGATTCCTTGAAAATTTGGAAAATATAGACTCTGTGAGTTATGAAAATTTTTCATTAGACAGTATCAGAAAATGCATATTCTTCAATATCCTTATTAAGTATCTTTTTAAAAGTTGTATATATCAAGAAAACTGATAAGTCACTGTTGGCAGGTATAACTTTTCCAAAAATCTTGTGTTTGAATGATAAAATAGTAACTTTGGCAACAAATCCAGCCATTATTTTCTTTCAAGGGACAAAACTTTCTTTGCTTATTTATGAAAAATACTCATCTGCAATATCTACAAAATATCAAAGTCTGAAAAACATGGCTTATCTGTTAACTAGAGGGAAAAAAGGCAGATAATTCAACTTGCAACTCAAATAGTCATATAGTGCTTTTCTTGGAGATGGCATTGTGGGACGCAGACTCAGAATTGGCTATCAATGACCCTTACCGCCTGGAATGTGTGCTCTTATGTCAGTCTCTCCCCATGAATGTGGGCTGAATCTCCAGACTTGAATCTAACAAACAGACTATAGCAAATGCGATGGGGTCATCACTTTCATAATTAGACTCTAAAGGACTGTGATTTCCTTCTTATCGGCTTCTCTCATGGGCTCTTCTTGAAGGCTTGTCCTAAGGGAGATGGCAACTCTAGCAAGGAACTGAGAGTCATTTCCAGTCAATAGTCAACAAAGAACTGAGGTCCTCAGTCCAAAAATGAAGCCAACAAACCAGATAACCGGATCCCTCCCCATTTGAATCTTGAGAGAACTGTGATCCCAGTTGACACTGTTTGTAGTCTTGAAAGAAACCATGAGATGATACCTTAATTGCAGTCTCATGAGAGACCCTGAGCCAGAGAACCCAAAAAGCAGTTCCTAAATCTCTGATCCCCAGAAACTGAAATGATATGTATATGTTATTTTAAGCTGTTATATTTTGGGATAATGTGTTACAGAGCAATAGATCATTAATGAAACAATCATTTGTTGTTGTTGTTGTTGTGTGCCGTCGAGTCGGTTCCGACCCATAGCGACCCTGTACAGGGTTTCCGAGGGTGTAAATCCTTACGGGAGTAGAAAGCCTCATCTTTCTCCCGCGGAGCAGCTGGTAGTTTCGAACCGCTGACCTTAAGGTTCGCAGCCCGATTCGTAACCACTACGCCATTAGTTCACTATATATCAGAAATACTTTAAACATTCTTTTCACTTTTGTCACATCACAATATTAAGAGGGGTACTCAAGCAAGAACCAAGATTTAATCATTATTTTTAAAATGTTTGCTGCTTCATCATGGGTATCCTTAAGTGAATCTAGCTTTTTATTGACTTTGAGTGCATAGAAGGACCTTTAGTAGCACAATGGTTATGAGTCAGGCTGCTAACCTCAGAGTCAGCAGTTCAAAACTACTAGCAGTTCCACAGGAGAAGGATGACGCTTTCTGCACCTGTAAAGATTTACAGCTTCAGAAACCCTCTGCAGTGTCCCTGTGAGTAGAAACCTGAACCACTTCACAGAATAAAACCACAACAACAGTATATCTTGGGCCCATTGTCTTGATTTGTTTGTTACAAGGTATCAGCAATTGTATTCTCCATTGTATTTGCAACATCCTTACCAATGTTAACACAGTAAAAAAAACAAAACAAAAATTAAAGACACATGATGCAATGAAAATTGCTTTCCCTCCATCACTTCTTGATAGGTTGATTAGAACAATTAGGATCTGAGGACCACACACTTAGAATTTGCCTTTGCCAGTTATTGCATTAGGTGAATTGCTTATTTATAGTCCTTGGTTTGGAGTCCTGATCTTACCTACAGTACTCCCAGCTAATGAAAAGGTCAGCGATTCACACCTACCACCAATTCATTAGGAGAACAATGAAACCCCAAGGGGCAGTTCTCTCTTTTCTGTAGGGTTGTTGTGAGTCAGAAAGGACTGGATGACAGTGGTTTTGGCTTTGTGTTAATCTATACATTATACCATCATAGACTGCCTTAAGGGAAGGCAATGCTCAATTCTGATCATTTAAAAAAAGAAAAATGCTTTTCCTTCCTACAAGGTTCATGCCCAGGATTGGCACTGTTTATCAATTCATGGCTGTTGAATTATTGCTTAGCTTCAGTCTTCCCTATTCACTAGTGCAAACTAATAAACATCAATAGAGTAGTTTTTTACTGTCTCCTGTGTCACTTGGCAGAACTGACTTCTGACTATTTACTTCATTAAATACTTTGTAATTATATTCTTGGCATGTGTGTTTTTGTGGGTATGCATTTGCTTTTTTATGAGTTCTATAGTCTATATTTTGAATTCTAATATTTAAACTTGTGTTAGAAGATACACACACACCTGCATATGGGACCTTCAAAATATTTGATGAAAAATTCCACTATCTTTTAATTTCATTTTCCATAAACATTTTGAAACCTCTCTCTCTCTCTCTCTCTGTGTGTGTGTGTGTGTATAGTAAGAGAGAAGCATAAAGCGATCTCCTACTGGTACTGCTACTCTGGAGAAACCAGACTGATACAACTTCTGTTT
>NW_006408906.1:794226-799532 GCF_000296735.1 Chrysochloris asiatica
AGCAGAAAGCCTCATCTTTCTCCCGCGGAACAGCTGGTAGTTTCGAACTGCTGACCTTGCGGTTTGCAGCCCAATTCGTAACCACTATGCTACCAGAGCTCCTTTTTTAGTGGTCTAATTTTATATATTAAACTAAATATTTCAGAGATTTTAAGTTTATATGCATGCATGTGTGTAATGTATAAATTATAAAACAAAAGTAAAAACACTAAGAAACACATCAAAATGATCATATATTTATAAATAATAGAAGTGTCATGTTTCATCTCTCAGAACATTGATATTCTCTCATTAAACATGAATTCAGATGTTACAAAATCTGCTTTAGAACCCAGGTGGTATCCTCATGTGGCCCCTGCAAATCCTTTACAATCAGAATTGACAGATATTTATGGCCAAATTAACACTGGTCAGGTCTCTGATAGGCTTTCATAATGAGATCTCTTATTTTCCCATGTCCATGTCTACCACAGAATTGTTAAAACTCCCTAAAATTACAACACAGAAACCCCAAAACAGATATCTTCTATGAGTCCCTACAGGACCACACATTTTGCCCACTTATACACATTGAACACAAGATGGAATTCAGTTTTGAAATAAAAAGGATCTTAACTATACAACATGACTTGGCAGACTGCTGTCCTTAGGCGAGGAGAGACAGGATATACATACACTGACAACTGTTTTATATTTAATGCCCTGGGATAGCCACTGTTAAAAGCTGGGTTCTGGGCTATCCCTGCCATCATTTACTATTTATAAAGCTTTGTATATGTACATGGCATTTAATGTTAGATGAAATTGTGCCAGACAAATCGCCCTCCCTGAGGAACCTCTAAGTTAAAAGCTAAAGAAGAGCAATGTATGAAGGCGATGGTGGGGAAGAGGGGGCTGATTAAGGGTTACAAACCCAGCATTGCTTTGCAGAATAGGTAGATTTTGAGGAGTATTTGAAAGCTGAGAAATGATGTTGAGATTGGGAGGCTGTTCAGTGAAATAAAACCAGTAACTAGGAGCAAGTTAAAAAATCAAGTGAGGTTCAACTCTTTAAGTGACATCTATACCTTTAGCTCTGACTTTTCCTTGTACATCATATTCACCTAGCTGCTCCACATCACTATGTACTCATGATCTGAGCCCAAAACAATCCACTGCCATCAGGTAATTCTGACTCACAGTAACTCTGTAGGACAGAGTAAAACTGTTGCTTAGGGTTTCCAAAGCTATAACCATTTATAAGACTAGATAGTTTCATCTTTCTCCCTTGGAGAAACTGGTGGGTGTGAACCACCAATATTTTGGGTTAGCAGCTCAATGCTTATCTCACAGTGCCACTGTGGTTCCTTTGTCCCAAACCAGTATGTCTCAACTTTGAGAGTGCCCCCAAATCACCTGGAAGACTAGTACTAACACAGATTGCTAACCCATACATCAGAGCTTCTGATTAAGTAGGTCTGGATTGGCCCAAAGATTTACCTTTCTAAGAAGATCTTTAGAAATTGCTGCTACTGTTCATTCTGATATGCCTCTATGAAAATTTCAGAACAAAACTAGTATCTTCCATCCTTCTCCAGTTTGCAATAATCTTTTAATTTTTTTATAGTCATAAAATACCCAAGTTCTAGCTTTCCTTTCCCAGGGACTTTTTTGTTTTATCTTTTCATTTCAAAATTATAGCTATCAACCTAATCTGGTACTACTACAATTGATACTATTACTATTACTGCTGCAACTAGCTATAATAGGAACTGTACCTACTACTGCCAACTTGTTTGAGCTCTTACTGTATTCCAGGCATTATAGTAACTACATTTACTATATAATTTCAATAAACTGTTGTTATAGCTAGGTGACCCTGCACAGAATAGTTGGAACAATGAAACCGTGCCCAGTCCTGTGTCATCCACCCGATTGTTGTTATGCTTGATCCCATTGCTGCTGCCACTGTATCAATGTATCTCACTGGAGAATCTTCCTCTTTTTGATTGACCCTCTACTTTTAGAAGCATGATGTCCTTCACCAGGGACTGGCTGTTCCCTTCTTGGTGGTGTCAGTTCCGACTCATAGCAACCCTATACAGGGTTTCTGAGGCTGTAAATCTTTACGGGAGCAGAAAGCCTCATCTCTCTCCTGAGGAACAGCTGGTAGTTTCGAACTGCTGACCTTGCGGTTCACAGCCCGATTCATAACCACTACACTACAAGTCTCTCCATCCTGGCTTCTTAGGAGCATTCTGGTTGTACTCCTTCCAGCACAGATAAGTTTGTTCTTCTGGCAGTCCATGATAGTTTCAATTCTTCTCCAGTCTTCCTTATTCATTGTCCAACTTCCACATTCATTTGAGGCGATTGAAAATACCATGGATTGCTCTTGAATACTTTAAAGACATCTTTTGCAGCAGATTTGTCAAATGCTATATATGTCCTTCAATTTCTTGGCATCTATTTCCATTAGTGTGAATTGTGGATCTCAGCACAAATGAAGTTTTTGACAACTTCAATCTTTTCTATATCATGATTTTTTTATTGGTCCAGTTGTGAGAATTTTTTGTTTTCTTTACATTGATGTGCAACCCATTCTGAAGGCTATAGTCTTTGATCTTCTTCAGTAAATATTTTAAGTCGTCTTCACTGCCAGCAAGCAAGGTTGCATTGTATGTGTATTGCAGGATGTTGAGTCTTACTCCAATCCTGATATCATGTTCTTCTTCATATAACCCTGCTTCTCAGATAATTTGCTCAGCATACAGATTGAGTAAGTATAATGAAAGGAAACAACCCTGACACACACCTTTCCTAATTTTAAACCATTTAGCATCCTCTTGATTGTTGTAATGATTGCCTCTTGGTCTATCATTGGTCTATCATAAGCACAACTATTTGTTCTGGAATAACCATTATTTGCAATGTTATCCATAGTATGTCATGATCCACACAGTCCACAACTTTTGCATAGTCAACAAAGTACAAGTAAACATCTTTCTTGAATTATCTGCTTTCAGCCAGGATCCATCTGATGCCAACAATGATATTCCTAGTTCCATGTCCTCTACTAAATCTGACTTGAATTTCTGGAAGCTTCCTGTCATTATACTGATGTAATCATTTTTAAATTGTCTTCAGCAAAATTTCACTTGCATGTGATATTAATGATAATTTTAGATGATATCTGCATTCAGTTAATTCACCTTTCTTTGGAATGAGCACAAATATAATATGATCTCTTCTATTCGGTTGGCCAGGTAGTTGCCTTCCAAATTTCTTAATATATATGAGTGAACTGCATCAGTTTTTTGCAATATTTCATTTTACATTCTGTCAATTTCAGGAGCCTTGTTTTTTGCCAATGTCTTTAGTGCAACTTGGACTTCTTCCTTTAGTACCATCTGTTCTTGATCATATGCTGCCTCTTGAAATAGTTGAGAATTGACCACTGCTTTTTATTATTATTATTTTTATTATAGTGACTCTCTGTGTTCTTTCCATCTTTTGATGCTTTCTGCATCATGTAGTATTTTTCCCTTAGAATTCTTCAATAATGCAAGTTGAGTCTTGCATTTTTATTTAGTTCTTTCAGCTTGAGAAATGGTGAGTGTGTCCTACCCTTTTGGTTTTCTAAATAAAGTTAATGGCACATTTTAGTATGATGCTTGACTTTGTGTTCTTGGGTTGCTCTTTGAAATTTTTTGTTCATCTCTTTTGCTTCATCATTTAAAAATTTTCCTTTAATGTCTCTATACTCCAGAACAAGTTTCAGAGTCTCTTCTGACAGCCATTTTGGTGTTATCTTTTTTTCCTGTCTTTCAATGACCCTTTGCTTTCTTCCTATTTGATGTCTTGATGTCATTCCATAATGTTTCTGGTCTTTGATCATTAGCGGCTAACACGTCAAATCTGTTCTTAAGATGGTCTCTAACTTCAGATGGGGTATATTCAAAATCATATTTTGGCTCTTGTGGACTTGTCTCAATTTTTTCCACTTCTGCCTGAACTTTCATATGAGCAATTGTTGGCCTTTTCCACAGTCTGCCACTGGCCTTGTTTTGGCTGATGATATTGAGCTTCTCAGTGTCTCTTCCCTCAGATGTAGTCAATTTGATTATTATGTATCTATCTGGTGAGGTCCATGGGTATAGCTGCCTTTTCTGTTCTTTTAATAAGGTATTTGCGATGAATAAGTAGTTGGTCTTGCAAAATTCTATCATGTGACCTGCAACATAATTTCTGTCATGGAGGCCATTTTTTCCAAATATTGATCCTTACTGTTTATTTCAATAAATAATAATTTTAAATGGTTTATTATATTCCCAAAAAATTTACCAAAAAAGAGATTAATTTACAGCAAGAAAAATTCAATTGCAATATTCTCATCCTAGTGAGTAATATAGAAGGTATGTCAATTATCTGTCTGACACCAAAACTCATGCCCTTCCTATGGTCTGACCTACCTGAAGACGTGTTCTCTTATGCAGCTCCTCTACTGTGATTAGGCCTATACCTAATAGTGATCTATCTTCCTTCTTTCAACCACCACTGATTATCTCTATATTATGCAGGCTTTATAAATGATGAGATAACTTTGCAAGTCAATACAAAAGGAATAGTTTAAATAAATACCATTGAGACAATTGAATGTCTACATAACACAATATGCAAAAACAAATGAGTTGAAATAAAAACCCTCACTATAAAAAATAAAACTTTGAAAATTATAAAAGAAAATGCCACACAAAAGTATACATTATAAAGTAGAATACTGATAAATATAAACATTTTAAAGAGCACAACAAAGAAATTATAAACAAAAGGTAAACCATAGACTGGGGAAATTATTTGCAGTTATTATGAGAAATAACAGATTGGCTTAGCAAACTATAATCAACTACTACAAATCATTAAAATTCAAAAGAGAAAAACCAGATTACCAATATCCCTATGAAAATATGTTCAGATTTTAAAAAATAAGGGAATTATATTATGTCTCAGCAAAATGTATGTAATATCTTATCAGGTTAGTATATGGTTGATTTTTGAGTGTCTGCAGAAATGTGGTTCCTGGGAAATTCCTGGACTCTGTTTAACAGGCGTGCACATTGGTTTCCTATTGTTGTTTTGTTAGATGACATCGGATTGGCACTGATTTATAGCAACCTTATGCACAACATAGTAAATATTTTAAGTTATCTTTGCTTTCAACAAGCAAGATTGCATATCTGCATATAATAGGTTATTAATAAATCTTCCTCCAATTCTGATGCCATGTTTTTCCTCATGTAAACCAGCTTCTCAGCTTATTTGCTCAG
>NW_006408906.1:800512-802099 GCF_000296735.1 Chrysochloris asiatica
GTTGATAGTTGATCCAAGAAGAATGAAGTCCTTGACAACTTCAATCTTTTCTCCATTGATAAGAATGTTGTTTATTGTTCATACATATCTATTTTTCCCATCAGTTTGCGAAGCAGTTGTCTTCCCAATTTCTTGGCATAGATAAGTGAGTGCCTCCAGTGTGGCATCAGTTTGTTGAAAGATTTTAATTTGTATTTCATCAATTTCCAGGGTCTCGTTCTTTGCCAATATTTTCAATGCACTTTGGACTTTTTCCTTCAGTATCATTGGCTCTTGATCATATGCTGCATCTTGAAAGAGTTGAATCCTTCAGTATTTCAATACAAGGCTTGATTTTTTTTCTTCAGTTCCCTTGGTGGCTTGAGAAATACTGAGCATGTCCTTCCCTTTTGGTTTTCTAAATCCAGGTCTTTGCACATTTCATTATAATATTTGACTTTATCTTCTCAAGCTGACCTTTGAAACTTTCTGTTCAGCTCTTTTACCTCCTCATGTCTTCCATTTTCTTTAGCATCTCTATGCTTGAGAGAAAGTTTCAGGGTCACTCTGACATCCATTTTGTCTTCTTTCTTGTCTTCTTAATGATCTTTTGCTTTCTTCCTGTATGATGTTCTTTTTTTTTTTTTTCATTTCAAAATTGATTTTATTGCAGCCAAAACAATTGAATTAACTGTACATAATAAACTATTATATATACATTTTAAGTTACAGGGAATAAAGTTTATTTTGGCAGAGATTTTAAAGAAAATTAAAGTCGCATACATTAGTAACATAACTCAGTATCCTTAGTTTGGTATAAGTGTGACACATTTTCGTACTTTACTGTGTTCTGCTAGGATCACCAAACCTAAAACGCTTTATAAAATTAACGTGCTGCAACTTCACTGTACTGTTTCTGCTTACAATCTAATTATAGACAAAACTTTTCATAAGCTTCTTCTATTTCTGGGTCTATCTCATCATCAACATCATCCAAGTATGGATCACCATCCCCTGATATATCTGTTCCATTTTCTTCAAAATCTGGAAAAATTCTTCTCTTTGAAGTTGCTCTTAATATTTTTTCTTGGTAATCTGGACTGGCTACAGTGAAAAAAGCACCATCAATGGTTTAAAATGTTGGTTCATTCATAAAATAGTTGGGATCATTTTCAGGTGTTGCTTCTCTGTATGTGGAGGTTACATGGACTCTGCCCCAATTACATGACTGGAGTTCTACAAGCTTCAGAAGCATCTGTTTGACATCTCTGCTGCAATTTGCATTTTTAGTTCTCAGAATACTTTCTTCCATATCATTCTTTCCTTTTTCCTTCCTGCTATCTTCCAAAACTGACCTTGTCAATTCCAGTAATTTTAAAAATTAAGTTGTCATCCACAGGGTTGGAAAAAAGACCATTCAGCAACTCCCAAAGACCAACCTGAAGAATATTTGCTCTTGTAAACTGTCTATCTGTTCCCTTGATCTTCAGGTTAAGATCAAGTTCTCCCAGAAAGAATACAAATGCATGAAATAATTTTTGAGTCACTTCATCTCCTTTTGCAGCTTGATCTTTTAACTTCATATTCATTCCAACATCTTTTTTTTTT
>NW_006408906.1:803664-822415 GCF_000296735.1 Chrysochloris asiatica
AGTTTCAAAACTGCCAGACTGCTCTGTAAGATGATTCAAAAAGTCTTGAATGTATTCTGATACAGTAGGATAATCCTCACCACCACCTCATAAGACTCTGTATAGTTAGAAAATAAGCTGATAGGTAAAATTTGGGGGCATTCATCAACAGTTTGGACATTAACACTAAATCCACCTGGGGTTTGTCCATTGCTGGCTCTGAGTTTTCTTGTGGGATTTAATCCTTGGGACTAGGTGGAGTGCGCAGGGGCCTTGCTTGGCCCGGTTTGCTTACTGGTTCTCAGGAGACAAGTGCAAGACTGATGGTTGGCACTGGAAAAATAAAAATATGGGGGAGGGGGTTTGGGCCCGATACCTGGGTGCATGGACATGCACCTCCATGGGATGGCAGGTGTGTTCAATGACCTGGCTGCCACCCGACCCCAACCCTGGTAGGGAAGCTGAGCTCCTCTGCCTGTATGATGTTCTTGATGTCATCCCACAACTCTTAGGGTCTTTGGTCTTTAGTGTCTAATGCATCAAATCTGTTCTTCAGATGTTCTCTAAATTCAAGTGCGGGATATATACAAGGCCGTATTTTGACTCTTGTGTGCTTTTAAAAAATTTCTTCAGCTTCAGCCTGAACTTACATATGAGCAATTGATGATCTGTTCCACAGTCAGATCCTGGCCTCGTTTTAGCTGATGATAGCTTTGCCACCATTTCTTTCCAGTGATTTTCTCAATTTGACTTCTGTGTATTCCATCTGTATGCCATGTGTATAATCATCTTTTATGTCATTTTAAAATGTATTTACAAATGAAGAATTTACTGGTCTTACAAAATTCTACCATGCAATAACCAGCATCATTTCTATCACCAAGGCCATAGTTTCCTACTACAGAGCCTTCCTATTAATTTCCAACCTTGGCATTGTAGCCATCAGTAATAATCAATACACTGTGAGTGCATGTATGATCAATTTCAAATTGAAGAAGTTGGTAGAATTCTTCAGTGTTGTCAACACTGGCTATAGTGGTTGATGTATAAATTTGAATAATAGTGTACCGATTGGTCTTCCATATAAATATATGGACATTATCCTGTCACAGACAGCGTTGTTCTTTAAGAGAGATCTTGATAGGCTCTTTTTAATGATGAATGTGATGCCATTCCTCCTCAATTTGTAATTCCTGCTATAATAAACCATTGATTGGTAGATTAAAAATGCCCAATACCAATCCATTTCAGCCCACTAGGATATCGATGTTTATGTATTCTATTTCATTTCGACAATATCCAATTTTCCTAGATTCATACTTCATACATTCCATGTTCCAATTATTAATGGATGTTTTTAGCTCCTTCTCTTTATTTTGAGTAGTGCCCCATCAGCAACTGAAGGTCCCTAAGGCTTTACTCCATTCACATCATTATGGTCAATTCTACTTTGAAAAGATAGTGCCTTTCAACTTGATGAGCACATCTTCTGGCACTGTATCTGACAATATTCTGGTGCTCTTCATCAAGTTTCAATATTCAATAATCTGGTGCTAACAGTGTTCCACTATCATTCATAAGGTTTTCAGTGACTAAATATTCAGAAGTAGTCTGTCTCTCCTTCCTAGTCTGTCTTCATCTGGAAGGAAGCTCAGCTGAAACCTATTCCCCATGAATGACCTACGGGTATTTAAAATACTGGTGGCATAGCTTTCAGAATTACAGCAACATGCAAGTCACCATAATATAACAAACTCACAGACAAGTGGTGGATTAGTTCCTTAGTGTTGTTGTGTCAAAATACCACAAACTGGGCGGCTTATAAGAGCAGAAATTTACTGTCTTTAAAGGCTAGGAATCTAAAATTAGTATGTTGTTGTTAGATGCCTTTGAGTCAATTCTGACTAATAGTGACTCTGTAAAGGGTTTTTGAGGAGTGGCTGTGAGCTTGAACTGCCGACCTTGAGGCATCCTTGCAGTCCAGCACATTAGCTGCAAGTACCACTCTAGGACTCCATAGTAATGCTTGTTAAATTAATATGATAAGTATTTGTGTCTTATTTTTTCTCTTCAGCTTTCTGCATTTTTGAAGTTTTTCATGTCAAAATAATATTAACAAAGATTTTCATTGTCAAAATTTTTTTGTATTTTGAGTAAATTAAAGTGCAACCCTTTTCTTTCATGTAAAACTCTTGAGCTTCATTAATATATTAATGGACATTGTAGATTGATAATGTCTTATAAAAATTTCCCAAACTCATTTAGCCATGGAAGACTTATTTTGTTTAATGAAACATCTATTAACATCTCATGGATATTTTGGGAAATGCTGTTATACATCATAGCACTTAATTTTTTCTAATTGTTTCATGTAATTTAACTTGGTTTCCCTGATTCTGTTTTCCAGATTCTTGAGGCCAGGAAGTAAGTATTATTCCTTTTAGCATTTCCATTTTAGCAGGGCATATAATGGCTATACAAGTAATACTATGACAGTTTGTTTGGTTTTTCTGAGTAATTATTGTGCAGATCATTATCATAGATGTAGGTTTTGAAGGGAAGAATAAAAGTAATTCACTACAGTTTTATATGTGAATAAAAAGGAAAAACATAAAAAAACATAAAGATAAGCATAGGGATAACAGTATTTTTCAAACAAATGGAGTACATTGGTGCCAAAATATTACCAGAACCAATCTCTGAATACATATTTGCTGAAGACATCTTTCCTTTCGTTATTGATGAATTTCCCTCAAGCAAGCAATATTTTGAAATATTATCAAAGTGCCAAGCAATATACAAGGTGCTGGAGATAGGAGGATGAGCAAAACATTCCTGCCCTCAAGGAGGACAATAGGATAAAAGCAAGTACAAAGTTGGATGAGCATAAGAAAACCCCTAAAATCACACTTAAGCTGTTCGTAGGTAGTTGTTATTATGTTCCGTGGAGTCGGTTCCGACTCATAGTGACCCTGACAGGGTTTCCAAGGCTGTAAATCTTTATGGGAGCAGAAAGCCTTATCTTTCTCCCGTGGAGCAGCTGGTAGTTTCAAACTGCTGACCCTGAGGTTAGCAGCCCAATTCGTAACCACTATGCTACCAGAGATCCTTCTGTTCGTAGGTAGTCAGGCAACATTTCCTGGAAGTAGTGACTATGCTGAAACTTACAGGATGAAGGTTAGACTTATTTTTATATACTTATTGATCATTCTGTTTTGTGAAGTCCATGTCTTTTTTGCCTATTCAAAGAATGAGTTTTCTTCATAGGAATTACAATTTGTTTTTATGAGTATGTCAAATATACGCTTTGAGAATATTTTCTCCAAACCTTTGGTTTGCGTTTTTATTTCCTTCATAGTGTTTGAAAGCACAGTTGATTTTAACTGTTATTAGTTAAACTTATAATTTAATGAAGTTTAGTTTTTCTTTTTAAGATTAGTACTTTTTTGTGCCTTGCCTAAGAAATCTTGAACTAGTTAAACTTTTCAAAGATGTATTTTATTCTAGAGACTTTTTGCCATAGCTTTAGACTTCAAACTGATCCTATGAGTCATCTCAAATGGAATTTTCTATAGGGAATGAGGTAGGGGTCAAGTTTCATTTCTTCTACATATAGATATCTGGGCGAAAGGCATTTTCTTTCCCGATTGGATTATCCTAGACCCGTGATAAAAAATAAATTTACTTTATATCTGTGGATATAGTTATAGACTTCATATTCTTCCAATAATCTATTTGTATATCTACACATCAATACTGTTTTCTTTATTAGTGTATCTTTGTAGAACATCTTGGTTAAGTCCTCAAACTTTGTTCTTCTTTTTCACAATTGACTTTGCAATGATGCCGGAATTTGAGGTATTGAGCTTCTTAAACATTTATTTATTTATATTTATATTGTTACATCCCTAAGACTTTCTCATGTGAGTTAATGCAGAACTGAATGTTCCTTCCGTCTTCCCTTTTTGATTGTTTTTAATGTATTGTATGAAGAGTTAAGTGTTAAATGGGAATATAAAGCAAATTTCAAAAATAGACATGCAAATATCTATTAATACAGTTAAAGAGCTAACTACTCTCCTTTTGAGTGTTTCAGAAAATCACTTTGTGAATCTCACTTCATTATCATCACCATTTTGCACTTGACCAAATACTGCTGCTTTTTGCTAATAAAACATTTGAACCTCATTTTTTGTGTGTGAACTTTGCATTCATTGTAAGTTTTTGATGCTAAATTAAATCTTTGCTAAAATAAAATAAAATTTCCTTCCTTTGTAGAAATTCAACTTGAATGCACGAAAATTTCATTTTAAGTATAACTCAATATCCTTAACATTGTTTAGGTTATTTTAGGAACCTGATTTTCCTAGAGGAAATTCACATCAATCCTAATGAAGTGATTTGTGGTTTGGGCCACATTATGCTGGAATCCAATGCTGAAAACAGTGTATAATTATCTTTACCAAAGAAATCCTTGTTGTTATTAAGGGCCCTAGAGTCGGTGCTGACTGATAGTGACCCTATAGAGCATTTCTGAGGTTGTAAATCTTTGTGGAAGCAGAAAGCCTCATCTTTTTCTCAGGGAGCAGATGTTGATCTTGAATCTCCAATCTTGTGGTCCTTAGTCCAGTACTTATCTTACAGAGCCACTGCACCACCACAAAGAAATCCTAGAGGAGCCAAAAAGTCATTCGAGATGGGACTTATCATCTATTTTGTTATTTGTTGTAGTTATTGTTAAGTGAAGTTGAGTCAGTTCCAACTCACAGCAACCCTGTGTATGGGTTCCAAAGAGCAGACGGTGGATTTGAATTGCCACCTTGTGGTTCAAACAGACCTGTGGTCCAGTGCATATCCTACAGTTCCTCTTAGAAATATTGTTACAAAGTACTGTCGAGTCAGTTCTGAGATGAAAAAGGACTGTTAATGTTCTCTTATTTTAAAATATTTTAATATAGATCTGAAATGACAATGATAAATTAACTTTATAGAGATAGGATTGAAGGCAAGTAAGAGTAGTAGAATATCTCCTTTTGGTGCTTCTAGTAATGTTAGTATTTCAACGCCCTTATATAATGTCAACATGACTCATAGTCAAGTTACAATTAATTGTTTGAAAGTTTTCTGGAACAGGAGACACTCATGTTTGGTTTACATGCACTGCTAGGCTGTTGCAGTATTTCAGCCAACTGTTCCTCTTAACTACCTAACTCATTTGTTTCGCTACCAGCTGACCCGAGTCAGGTGTAGGACATTAGCTCATTGCTCATAAGTGCCTGGGTAGTAAAATGACACCACCAATATTCCCTTACTGTACTGTAAGGAAAGGGGGGTGGGGGCAGTGAGGCAGGGGGAATCTACTGAATTGCAAATAAATTAGAGGTATACATAACAACAAAGGTGCAACTGTGGACATCTGTATATTAAAGCACGAGCTTTACATATTTTGTTGTTCTTTTGTAAGGAGCATTTACTTGAAAGATGGATGTGTATGTTGGTGACCTTAGGGAAAGAATAGATGGGTAGATAGGTAGACAGAGAGACAGACAGATAGATAAGTGTCATCAAGTCTGACTCATAGTAACCTTATGTATAGCAGACTGAATCTTTGTGCCATCATGTGCCATCCTCACAATTGCTAGCATTCTCAAATCCATTGCTCTACCTTGCCATACCATCTCAGCGAAGTTCTCCCTTACTCTTGCTGGTCCATCACTGAACATGATGCCCTACTTCAGCAATTGATGATCTGTCCAAAGTGTTGGACTGTGTTCTGTTGTGATCTTAAAGGATTGGGTTTTTGGTGTGAGTTTTTTACTAATTTTTACAAGTAGATTTCCAGACACTTCTTCCTATTTTGTCTTACTTTGGAAGCGCCACTGAAACCTGTCCACCATGTGTGGCTCTGCTGGTATTTAAAATAACAGTAACATAGCTCCCAACATCATAGCAGTACACAAGATACTACAGTATGACAAACTGAGAGACCTATACAGATACAGATTTTTAGATATATTCACAAACACATGCATAAACAGGGGGATGCTTCAGACAGTTCATGGGAAAGCTCCATTATGTTTTAAATCCATTTATTCATGAACTTTTTGAAGCCACTTCCTGTATATATACACATATGTGTGTGTATGTGTATGTATATAGTGTTATAGGAACCCTGGTAGTAATTACACATTGGGCTGCTAACTGCAAGGTCAGCAGTTCAAATCCACCAGCCACTCTGCAGGAGTGACTCTGTTGGCATAAAATAGACTCCATTGGCATATAACCCGGTGTAGTGCTGTGGGTTAATGCACTGGACTTCATGGCCAGTTTGAACCTCAAGGTCAAGGGTTCAAGCTCACCAGCTGCTCCTTTGAAACCCTATACAGCATCACTATGTATCAGAACTGACCCTAAGGTACTTAGCAAAACAATATGTATAAAATAAAGATTGTATAGATTGAAAAATCAGAATGAACAATGTGTTAGTTATCTATTGCTATATTACAAATTACCCCCAGTTTTGCGGTTTGCAACAACAAACATTTATTACCTCACGTAGTTTCTATATATTTTGAATTTAAGAGCATTTTAACTGGGTGATTCTGCTCAAGGTCTTTCATGAGGCTACAATCATGATGTTATTTGGGGATGTGGTCATTAAAGGCTTGACTGGGGCAGAAAGATCTGTTTCCAAGATGGTTTAATCACTTGGCTGGCATTTGGTACTGATTCTTGGCAGTAGACTTCAGTTCTTCATCATATGAACTTTTTCATTAAGCTGCTTGGGCATTCTTTTGGCATTTTAGCTGACTTGTTCCAGAGCGAGTGATCCAAGATAAAGCAAAGCAGTAGCTGCATGGACTTTTGTTACCTAACCTGGAAAGTTATATACAACCCTTCCTACTGTATTCTGTTGTTTATACAAGATGGTCCTGATTAATGTGGGATACAATTAGTGTGTGGATACCACTGAAGGTTGTCTTAGAGGCTCACTACCATAGGTTAAGGGGAAAGACCTATAGTCGTGTTTCCCCTTGACTTGAAAGAACTTGAAAGAACCACTGCATCTTGATTTTGCTTTCAAACGATGAGAAGCTTAATTACTTAAAAATATTTTCTTACTCATTTCTGCTCTGTGAAGTAGCACTATATACATATACATATATATATGTTATTGTTGTTGTTATGTGCCTTGGAGTCGGTTCTGACGCATAACAATCCTATACAGGGTTTCCGAGACTGTAAATCTTTACAGGAGCAGAAAGCCTCATCTTTCTTCTATGGAACACCTAGTTGTTTCGAACTGCTGACCATGAAATTAGCAGCCCAATTCGTAACGACTATGCTACCAGAGTTCCTTGTATGTATATATGTACATAAATTAGAGGTATATATATATATATATAAATTAGAGGTATATATATATATTAGGTATATATATATATATATACACACACACACACACACATACATGTTGTTGTTTGGTGCCATATAAAATCACCATCTTTACATTATAAATCCCATTTGCTCATGCCAGTGACTCTGCAATTGAGATCATAGAAAGGAGTATTTGTCATTTAATAGTGGGTGAACTCTGGGGTAATCAAGAATATGGTAGAGCTAGAATTAAATGAGTGAGAACCAGGTCTCCTGTTTCTTATCCTTTGTCATTACTTCCTGCCAGACCTGGAGTGCCCTGAGTTGTTGTTGTTAAGTGCAATGAGTCGGTTCAGACTCATAGGAAACCTATGTAGGTCAGCAGTTCAAACAGACCTTATGGTCCAATGCTTATACTACAGTGCCACACCAGTAGTGCTATGAGAGATTCCCCAAGTGCTAAGAGTTTAAATTGATCAATCTATAATGCAGGCATCTCCAACATTTGTTTTGTGAAATTTAATTTGGAAAGATATCAATTTCTTGTATTTATTTTGCTGATAGTTTTACATGAGCATAGGTGTTAAGAAGGTTGCAATACATTTTGAGGATGAAACAATGAGATTTGTAAGCAAAGGCAGTGAGTAGTTTACCTGATACACATTTGATAATATAAACATCAAGTCATGATATAAAGAAATGCATCTTTTCTACCAAGCCAGAAGGAGCTCTGGTAGCATAGTGGTTACGAGTTGGTCTGCTAACCTCAAGGACAGCAGTTTGAAACTACCAGTTATCTCATGGGAGAAAGATATGGCTGTTTGCTTCTGTAAAGATTTACAGCTTCGGAAACCCTATGCAGGGTCACTATGTGTTGGAACCGACTCCTTGGTACACAACCACCACCACCACTATCTACCAACTCAGAGAGAAAGAGAGGATGCATTTATTTATACCATGACTTGATGTTTATAATGTCAAATGTGTATCAGGTAAACTACTTATTGCCTTTGTTTGCCATGGAAACCTGGTGTGGTGCTGTAGGATAAACACTGGACTGCCAAACCTACTCACAGTTCCTGAGAAAACCTATAATTGTTCACTATGAGTTGGAACTGATTTGATAACACTTAATAATAACACTGTCAGCTGAATTTTAGCTATTAAACTAGACTTCCAACATGTAAACCAGGAAAACAGTAAAGAAATTATCTACATGTAGTGTAGTGGTTACAAATCGAGCTGCGAATTGCAAGGTCAGCAGTTGGAAACTACCAGCTGTTCCACTGGAGAAAGATGAGGCTTTCTGCTCCCGTAAAGATTTACATCCTCGGAAACCTTGTGCAGGATCACTATGAGTTGGAACCAACTCCTTGGCACATAACCACCACCACCACCATTAAGGACTAGGAGAGAAGATAGGAGGCAGACTATAAGGGGAGTAAAAGGATGGGTTACCACTGAATTTTAGAGTTATACCTCATGGTGTTGTGTGTGTGCTATTAATGGAAAAATCCTTCATTCTTACCACAAGATGGGCTATTAAAGTAAATGCTAAGAGCAACTTAAGATGTTGTGAAGAAGAGATGTTAATGTCAGTTTATATGATTGCTTTCTGTGTTAGAGGTCAAGACATATTCATAAGCATGCATTGTTTCTGATGAATGGCTAATTAAATTAAAGGGAAAACAGGGATGCACCTGGTTTCTCTGCACCATGGGATCACATTTCCTGGATGTGTTTTATTACCTGGTTCCAGGAAGCCAATTGTCTAGTATTGTTGGCTGTGTAACATTAAATATTTTTGTACTTAATTACGCTAAGTGTCTGATTTATGACATTTAAATTAATAATATGCTTCTACTCAAAGAGACTAATATCCAATGTGAATTGTCCATTATGTTACTGCCCTACTTCTTGACCCTAATGATGGTTTAATAGTGCCAAATACTGTAATTAGAATAAAAATGCTGTTCCATTTGTAGACCTCAATCCCAAACGTCTTACAAGAAAATTGAAAACTAATTTTCAAATGGGTTTGTAGTAAGAAGAATCAAATCCCTTTTGGATACCATTTGTTTCCTGGACACAAAATGCAGTGTTTGGATATTTGGATGGTGGAGACAGACAGGGTAAGGATTAAGGATGCCTTTTCTTGTTCAGTTATATTCAAACTAGATGGAGAAAAGTAATTCTCTGCTTAGATTCTTCAGATGATAAATTGAAAAGGAGTTCAATAAAAGGATTACATAAAAAAGTAGTCAGGAGTTAGGGAAAATGACAAGTACAATGTAGTGCCCTAGAAGTTCTAACAATAGAGAGAGGTACTAGAATCTAGAGTGGGGTCAGTCACTTCACAATAGCTGTGACTTTCCACAGAGGGGGGTAGTCAACCTATAGTGACCTTGGTGAGAGAACCAGGGAAATACATGCCCTGACCTCATTTTCCTATTGACCTCTAATCTCTAGCAAGTGCCAAACACAACTGGAAGCTAAGATAAGGGAGTCCATTGATGCAGTCCACAGAGGTCAGACCCTGTTGCACAGAGTATGATAGCAAAGTGTGAAAATAACTCTGAAGGGAAAAAGGGAGAGATCTAATACAAAAATATACTTGTAATTGGCAGACTTTAGTTCAAAAACTATTCTCTTTTTCCTGTCTTGTTTAAAATTATAAAACTAAACCATTGTGTGGTGGTCTCTGGATCCTGATTTCTGAGATTTGAATCTTATTGACCTTGTTGTTAGTTGCCATTGAATCAGTTCCAACTGATAGAGACCCTATATACAATAGAATGAAACACTGCCCAATCCTGTATCATTCTTAGAATTGTTATGTTTGAACCCATTGTTGCTGCCACTGTGTTGATCTATCTGGTTAGGAGTCTTCCTCTTTTTTGCTGGTCCTTCACTTTGCCAAGCATGATATGCTTCTCCAGAGACATATCCCTAAGCACGACTTATTATCCTGTATTTACATTGCATTGTACCTTTTTAAGGTAAATAATATGTATTACATTAAATTGGATTCTTCTTTTTTTTTTTTTTTTCCCTTCAGTTTTCAGTATTTGGTTCCTGGATCTAATTTGGGGTTAACTATCCAAATTTCAGTAGCTGAATTGAGATTCACAGAGTTCTGACTTTCAACAAAAGGGTCCAGGAAACAGACCTTTGACTATCTTTTGTAACAACCAGGGATATCCTTGTAACAACCAGGAAGTTTGGTGCATTTGTTTGCAGAAGTGATTGACTGCAATGACCCTGGTAAATTAAATTTATAGTGGAAAATTTAAATTGTCAGATTCTTCTGTTTTCTCTACTGAACGACTCCCTGTAGGGATAAGATTTTAATTATGCTTGTTTCATAGAATGGTGGAGACAGAAAAAAAAAAAAAAAAAAAAAAGAATCATTGTCTTGGAACAATGACTTTTCATGAGATTTATTATCTAATTAAGCAATTTTCCAATAAAACAAGCATTTGAATTTTCACAGAAACCAAGAAACAGCTGTAATAATGTTAAAAACCAGCATTGGTAAATCAGACTACAGTTTACAAAGTACCTTCACATTTATTGGCTCAGTGGTTTTCAAACTTTTATTTTAGTCTTGAACATTATATATATCAGAAGAAAATGAAGCTTTCTGATTAAAGCCCGCCTGATCATCTCTCTTTTTCTTAATCTGAGGGATACTGAATCTCAGAAGATGATAGTGTGAACGCTCTTTTCTCTCTTTCCTTGGGTTCAGGGCTCAGTGTCATCCTTCCTTGTTTTGGCATTCTTTTACAAATATAAAGAGCTGAACCTCAATATGACCTTCCCTGGAAATCTTTGTAGTAAGATCATCCATCACTGGAAATATTTGTAGTAGTGTCAAGGAAGCCATCTAATGAAGGAGTGGAGAGAGGGAATCGAGAGCAGAACTCTAACATCCCTTCTCATGTCTATTCACAGTGTTGCATTGCAAGGTATATGCATAGACTTACTTTTGCATACTTACTGTACTGGATCTCAGAAGATGATAGTGTGAACGCTCTTTTCTTATTAGTTTCTTTCTGAATTCTTCTGAATCAGTACTGAACAATTTCACATTTTTTCACCATATCAAAGACTGCTTCTGGGCGTGGCTGGTAATTGTCTCTCTACAAAGTTGGGGAATGTACTGCCCTCAGGTCATAGAAGACCTGTGAAATCATTTGGTTTGACCCTGCCAAGGCAACTGCAGTTACAGCCATCACATTGTTGTTGTTGTTGTTAAGGCTCTCAAATTGATTCTGACCCATAAAGACCCTGTATAGGGTTCCCAAGGAGCAACTGGTGAGCTTGGACCACTGATCTTGCAGTTCAAACAACTTTGTAGTCTGACACATTAGCCCATAGCACCACACCAGCTTGTCCATCACATCATTGTTGTTGTTGTTAGGTGCCATCGAGTCGGTACCAACCCATAGCCACCTTATGCACAGCAGAATGAAACACTGCCTGATCCTGGGCTAGCCTCACTATTGTTGCCACGCTTGAGTCCATCGATGCTGCCACTTGGCCTATCCATCTCATTGGGGCTCTTCCTCTTTTTCTCTGACCCTCCACCTTACCAAACATGTTCTACATGTTCCTTCTCTAGTGACTGGTCCCTGCTGACAGTATGTCTGAAGTATGAGAGACGATATTTGGCCATCTTGGCCTCCAACACCATAACTCAAAAGCATCAATTCTTCTACAGTCTTCCTCATTCATGGTCCAGCTTTCACATGCATATGAGGTCATTGAAAATACCATGGCTTGGGTCAGGCATACCTTAGTCCTCAATCTGACATCACATTAGGGGCCCATCATATTAGGGGTGAGTTAATTAAATATTTGACCAAATATGGCAGACTAATTTTCAAGTTGATAATTTTGTATGGCCTGAGAACAATATTACAAATTTTAGCAGAAAGGCAGTTCTCCACTCCTGCTCTACAATGACCCTATAGCACCTTCCTACAAAATCAAAGTCTCTTTTCAAATTTATAATTCCTGAGAAGGAAAGAACACCTGAAGAGTTTCATATGTTTTTCACCACATCTTTTAATTTTATCACATCATATGAATGAAACCCTTAGAAAATTGTTCACTACAGATTAGTAACACGAGTAAGCCCTTATTTACTTAGTTTATTGGGTAATCCTTCCTGTCTATGACTGCTTTGTTTGAAATTTGGTATAAAATTTGACACTAAGAACTGGAGTACTTTAAGATGTGAAATTCCTCAAATTCCTGAATATATAATTCATCTAAGTAAAAACTGGTAGATATTCCTTCTTAGCCAGCTTCTAGAAGCTTCTAAGCAGTAGGGTTTCAGGTCATTAAGAGCAATTTGAATAACAAACTCAACCTTTAAACAACAACAACTTATTCCTACTAAAATCTTCAGGTATTTGATATTTTTAAATAATCTCAACATGTTTTGTGTATGTATGCTGTTTTTCTCTCTCTCTCACTTGATTACTCAGTAACTTGCTACCCGTTGAGGGATTATTATGTTCCAGGCTCTAAGCTTAATCCTCTATGTTCTACTTTAAACTCATGATATTCGTTCTATTTTATAGATAAAGAAATTGAGATTGACTTAAGTAGCTTAGTTTCTGTCCACAGCCCATGCTGTGGACCACAACACTAAACCATTTGTACAAGCTTGAAATATTTCAGCTCCACAAACTGAATACAGCAATAGTAACATTGACAATAAACTGAAGTGTTAATAATTCAAATTTTATGGTAACAATAAAGGGCAGCATCATTTTAAAATAAGGTATTATACAGTCTATGTCTTTGACACTGGCCTCTTAACTGGCTTACAAAGAAAGGATACTATTTGAGATGGAAATTTGACATAAGAGAAACCATATCAGGACTGACAAGAGCAGGATATCTTTAAGGTTTGATCTTTCTCTTGCCTGTAGTTTCATGACATCTGTTCCTACATTTGCATAAGCTTACTATTCAAATCTCAGGTCAGACATTACTACTTAGAGATGGGAACCTTCCACAAAAACATCCCTTTCTAGTCAACCCCTCTTGAGAGGTCAAAATCCCATGTCATGTCTCTGGTTTTTATTTTTTCCATCAAAATTAGAATCGCTATCTGATATTATCTTACTTTGTTCATTCTTTGTGTTTGTTTCTTCCTTCTAGAATATAAATTTCTCAGAGCAGGACTCTTACCTTTGTTCTTATCTATACCTTCAGAGTCTAGAAGAGTGTTTGAATATTTATTGACTAAATTAATTTTCATAAATCCAGAAATAACCTTGTAATTTTATGAATTTTTTTCCATGTTTTTTTTTTTTTTTGAAGCTTTTTATTGTGAATCAAGTGAAGGTTTACAAAGTAGGGTCATCAGTTTTACATTCAACAAATCATACACTTTGTTTCATCGCAATGAGTGCAATCCCTTCCATGTCACAACAGTTAACCTACTTCCTCTTTGTGGTTCTTATTTCCATTCCACCCTCCTTCCTATCCTTTCTCAATTATGTCCTTAGATAAACGTTGCCCTTTTGATCTTGAATGGTTGCCCATGCTATGTATGGTGAGCATATTTTACTAACGTTGTTTTCCCCCTACATACATATTTACTACTTAGCCGAAATTTGGGCCATGAGGATAAATTCCATTTCATACTTGAAGGGTGGTTGAAGGCCATAGTCTCAGGTTCCTCCAGTCTTTTTTAACCAGAAACAAACACACCCTTTTATTTATTTTTTTTGTAATTTTGAGTTTTGCTCCACATTTTCTCCCACTTTATTGAGGACCTTTCAGAACACTTGGTAGTGGTAGCCAGGCACAATCTAGTTCTTCTGGTCCTAGCGTTGTGATGACTGATGTTCACATGTTCCTTTGATCCATTGGTCTAGTGAATTCCACGTATCTTTAGTTTTCATCACTCTTCTTTCTTCGGCAAATGGAGAGACCAATAGTTGTACCTTAGAGAGCTGCTCATGAGTGTTTAAGATCCCAAACGTTACTCACCTAAGTAGGATGTAGAACAATGTCTTTGTGAACGACGTTATGCCAATTGACTATGGTGCTATGGTGTCCCCTGAGACTATGGTCCTGATCCCCCAAGCCCAGCAACTCATATCAATAACTTTTTTGAGAATGAAGTAGTAATTGAAAGGAATTCCATGTATCATTTAAATGGTATCTTTGAAGAGTTCTTAGTGACATTCTACAATTTTTAAAATATGTCAAGAAAAAAATGTTTTAGCTGCATATAGAATTTTAAATTCACTATGGTTTTAACTATATAAATGCTTGATAGAGGAAAGGATTTGGGTTTACATCTGCATACGTAGTTTCCAAGAAACAAAAAAAAAAAAAAACAAAAAGACTAGGACCCAGTCCAAGAGACAATAGTTTATTACAGAAAATAAAATAAAAGAGATGGTTTGCTGACACGGGAGATTATTTACAAGGGACGAAAAACAAAACAGCTGTTTCCAATGGTAGCTAGCTGAACAGGGAAGTTTTTGCACATAAGGGGTATGGTCTAGGGTCTTTTTATATCATGGGATTTATAAGGTTCATGTGAATCCAGGCAGTTAAGGGTGGTATGTGGAACAACAAAGAGTAAGGAAAAACCACAAGGTGCAAGGCTGCCTACCCCTTCCTAGAGAACAAAGAGTTTTGGTCTGCATAGCAGGAGGATGGGGCTGTCAGCTCCTTCCTAGCATATGCCTAACTAAAACAGGACAACAAGAAGTTTCTGTATGCACAGCAGGAGGAAGGGGTTGTTTGCTCCTTCCTCAATAGCTGCAGCAAGGGGAACAAATTGATGATATAGTTTGAGTTGACATTAGCATGGCAGTTTTGGAGTGTTCAGCTGTGTCCCTACAGAAAGCTTACAGAATGTCAAAATATTAAATAGCTTGTTGTTGTGGCTAATAGTCTCTTTTACTTTTACTATACCATAATGAGCATGAGTTACTTTCATAATGGGAAAATATAATGGTGAAGGACTAAAAACAATTCTGAACAGATCAACAATGGTTTTTCAGTTCATGTCTTTGTTTTCAGTATATATATATTTTAACTTGTTATTGTGAATTGAGTGAAGGTTAACAGACAAGATCATTAGTTTTACATTCAACAAATTATACACTTTGTTTAATCACAATTATTACAATGCCCTCTTTGCAACAGTGATTAACATATATCCTCCATGTGGCTCCCCATTTGCAGCTTATATTTCACAAATTTACAAAGAAAAAATATTTGATATACACATTCAAAACAAAAATATCTATTCATTAAAATGTCCAAAGAAAATATTATTACAGAAAGCTTGTAAGCCCATTTTCAGCCTATAATTGATTGTAATACTTAAAAGTGGTTCTAGAATTTTCCCAGTGAAATAGGCTTCTTGCTGAGCCTTTGTAGATTATAGGACCTTATGTGGAATCCTGAGTCCCATACATAACTTTCTGAGGTGGGTCATTTCCACTTGAAAGGATATGTAGACCATCGTGGGGTGGCTAGAGGAACAGATGATACTCCATGAAAGAAAGACCAGTAGGAAAAATAAAAACAGACTGTTTGACTATTAAAAGAAAAAAACAATCTGTTTGTCTAGGAGTCATCAAGGCAAGCCTTCAAGGTCCTTCAAGACTGGAACTCAAAGGGAAAACATGAGCAGGTTTGTAAGTTCGCTGGTGACCATGTTGGTCCACTTGTGAGTGGAAGTGGGGAAAAGGCAGTAATGAAGACATGGGTTGGGTTCAACTATGTTCCATAGACTTCTGTTGACCTTGAGATGAGAGAAAGTAGAGGAAGGGCTGGTTGGTCTGAAGTTTGGGGAGACCTGGGAACTGATGAGCCCATGGACACTGACCTAAGGGCTTGAGCTGAGAGTGAAGCATCCAGATGATATGAAGTAGGAAGAGGCACATAAGAATGTCCAAACTTGCAGATAATACCCATTTGACCTAGCTTGGATGGCTTGATGATCAGAACTCAACCAGAGAAAGATAAAGAAGTTTGATACAGGAAGCAAGTGTAAATTGCAACAATTTGATGAAATTGACCTATGCTTATGGATGTAGTTGCTCAAAATACCAACCAAGTGAGAAGGAGTCTTCATAACAAGTATCATACCTATTCCTTCAGTATACAGAGTTGATAGGGATGAGCAGCTTAAACATTGGCTATGTAAAATGAGAGGCAGAAAGGACTACAAAGAATGAAGTAGCTGGCTTACAAGTTTTCAAGACGGAGTTTAAGAGAACAAAAAGATGGCAGATTGGGTGGAAGTGCAGTAAGGCGCTCCATCAGCAACAACTCAGAATACAGGACCAAGCAGGCTCAGGGGATGGTCCCAGAACTCTGAACCCATATAAAGAAATATTTAGAATGTTAGAAGGCTTACAGCTAGGGGTTTGTAGCAGAAGCAAGAAATCCATTGCTTTCTAATTCAAGATGCTCAGCTGCTCCAGGAGCCAGCATCTTGGGTGAGACCAAGTGAGGAAAGGATCTGAGAGCCATGGATGCCTGACAGAACCATAGAGATAAAGGTGTGGATATTCTTTTCTTTTGGTATCTGTTCATTGGTCTGTTGCTGTCTGTGCACCTCCATTCTGGTGACTATAGGGGTTCCTGAGCTAGTGGACACCCCAGCCCTACCCTCAGAGTGTTCTACTATGCATATGCACAGATCTCCTTGAAATTTAAAAAGACAGTTTCCACTTAAAACCAAATGGCAGGGCAAAATGGCCACAGCCGGCCCTGAACTGTTTGTAAATAGAAAAAAGGCCTGAACGGGGATTGTGGAGAGTGGCAAGCAGACAAAAAAGGAAATAGGCCAAAAATTAAATGCTAAGTTATGTCAAAATGATCAACAGTGGCATCTTGAAATTTCTCAGGAAGAAGAGGGAAAAGGGAAGCCCATTTCCGGATTATATCTACCTGGTGGAAATCAGAAAGAATAAAAAATACCAAAGTACACACCCATCTAAGTATTAAGGCCACAAATAACCCCTGAATATGCCCCAAAAACAGAAGCAGATGACCATATCTGCACATGTCCAGAAACGAGATAAAGTGACTGAGGCAAATGAACTGGAAGTAAACCTTAGCTCCATACTGGAAGATGGGTAGGCTTTGGAAATGCCTGAAAAGGAATTCAGAAAAATGATTATAAATTGTATCAAAACACTATATAATGACGTTGAGAAAAATAAGGAAGAAATCAGGAAAGCACTACAGGAACAATCAAATAAGATATATACAGCATTGGAAACAATTCAAAACCTACAGAAAGAGGTCCAAACAATAAATAATAGAATATCAGAAATGGACAATACACTGAAAGGGCAAAGGAGTAGAATTGAAGAGATAGAATCCAGAACTAGTGAGCTAGAAAATAAATCTCTCGACACTACTAAGATAGAAGAGCAAACATAAAAAATGATAAAAAATCTGAAGAAGACCTAAGATTCATGTTGGATAACAGGAAGAGGAATAGCATAAGAATTATTGGCATTCCAGAACAGGAACAATCACAGAAGTCCACAGAGGAGATAGTTGAAGAGATTCTGGAAGAAAACTTTCCTAACATCCTGAAAAGTGAAAAGATAAGCATTCAAGAAGCTCAATGAACCCCAGGAAGGATAGACCCTAAAAGATAATCACCAAAACATATAATAATCAAGCTCTCCAAAATCAAAGATAAGGGTAGAATCTTGAAAACAGCTAGGGAAAAGATAAGTGTAACATACAAAGTCAAGCAAATCAGATTAAGCTCAGTTTTCTCAACAGAAACTATGCAGGCAAGAAGGCAATGGGGATACATATATAAAACCCTGAAAGAAAAAAAGGGAATATACAAACAAGCATGCAAGCTTACTGGCAACCACATTGGTATACTGGTGAGTGGAAGAGGCAGAAAGTCATTAATGAAGAAATGGCTGGGCTCAACCTCAGTTCATTGAATCCCATTGACCTGGAGATGAGAGAGGGAAGGGGAAGGGCTGGTTGGTCCAAAGTGTAGTGAGACCTGAGGACACTTGAGCCCATGGACAACAACTTAGCCACAGAGGTCTAGAGCTGAGAGTGAAGCATCCGGCTGATATGAAGTGAGGAGAGATGCACAAGAACACCCAAACTAACAGACAGTAGCCTTTTGACCTAGCCTCAATGGCTCGATAATCAGAACTCAACTAGAGGAAGAATGAAAAAAAATTTTTTTTTTTTTTATAACGGAAACAAGGGTAAATTGCTACAGTTGGATGAACCTGACCTGTACTCAGAGCAGTAGTTACTCTAAATACCAACAGAGTGGGAAAGTCTTCACATCAAGTATCAATGCTATCCCCTCTGCACACAGGGTAGATAGGGAAGGGCAACTTACACATTG
>NW_006408906.1:823392-828602 GCF_000296735.1 Chrysochloris asiatica
TTAAACCTTAGAGTTTGTCTGCTGGATTTGAAGGTACAATCTGCCATACTGTAAAAAAGACCACATGACAGGGAACAGAAAACAGGATCTAGGATGTGAGTTATGGTATTGGAGGAGAGAATTAAAAGTTCCAGGGATTGCCAAAAGAACATTAAAAAAAAAAAAAAAAAAAAAAAAGCGAATAGAGACAAATACTATTAACCTATGGCTCATAGAGGGGTTTTAATCATTGTAATGAAACAAAATACGATTGAGTACAAAACCAATGTTCTGCCCTGTAAACTATCTCTCAATTCACAATAAAACACTTTTTGAAAAAAATGTCCACTGCAGTACAGCCTTTCTCAGTCCATGGTCCTAGAGCCAGTAGCTGCTGTGTCTCTCCATGCCACTGCCTCTACCACCATCTCTGCTGTTGTTGCTTTCTAGGAAGGGCCTCACATCACACTCTACTCATGCTCTTCCTTCCTGATGATTCTGGGATCATCTGTCCCTGAAATTAAAGATTAACTATTCCACCCTTTTAGTTATACACCTTCTAAAATTATAGTTGTGAGGATCACAATTAATCCTGCTAATAATTACTCACAATTGAATCTCAAAATTCTATCACCATCAACCCTCATCCCCTTTCACTAGATCCATCTGGAAAAGAGGAAAACTATTCAGTGGGGATTCTGCTTTACCCTCTTCATTCTGAAACTGAGCACACTCATGATAGATTGTAAGCCAGCCACTTCATGCCTTTATAGACACCCCACCCCAACATTAATTTTTGATAGCCAATGTCTAAATTTCCAATCCCCATCAATCCTGTACAAAGAAAATAAGTTTATCCTTGATATGAAGACTCTGGTAATTCTGGTTGGAATTTTAAGCATCTGCATCCATCAGCAAAAGTACATTCATCAAATTTTAGCAGTTTACACTTGCTCAGAGTATGAAATATCTTTATATTCATCTGATTGAGTTCTGGTCAGATAGTAATCTAAGCTAGGTCAAATGAATATTAGCTGAAAGTTTTGGAGTTTACACACACCTCCCTGTACTCCAGACAACCTGACCAGGTCACTCTCAGCCCTAGTCTCCAGGGACTAGGTCAGTGCCTATGGGCTCAGGAGTTCACACATCTCCTCCTCTGTTCTTTCTCATTGCAAGGTCAATGGGTGTCAATGGAATTTGTGACCAAACTCAGTCTATGTCTTCATTGCTGCATTTCTCCTACTTCCACTGCCAAGTAGACTTAGTTTCAGTCTTAGAAGGGAGGCTAACATTTCTTGCCTTGATGCCTCTAAAGCAAACAGCTTGTGTGAATTTCAAAGAGCCAGTTTATTTATTTATTTATTTATTTGTTTTTCTTTTCTGCAGGTCTTTGTTTCAATAAGTATTTTCTGTTGCCCAGAAGTTCTGAGTTGGTCTACTTGTCTTTTCAAGTGGGAATATTCAAATTCAGAAAGTTCTGGATGGGACTCAGGTTTCCACCTAAGGCTCCATACTCTACAAAAGACTTAATAAGAAGTTGTTTCCATTGGCAAATTCTGACTCCCCTTTTAGAAAATCCAATCTGTTATAGGATGAAGACTGATTTACAAGCTTTTTATAATCATAATTCCCAATATTCATTTCTATCACATAAACAAATCTAATTTTACAATAGTAGGCTGGGAAACCAATATTCACAAGACAATTAAACACATAAACTTTCCCCCCTCCGTTACCCATTCCTCCTATACCTCAGTCCATGTATCTACTCATACAACACTGCTGTTTCAAGGTTGTATATAAATCCCTATTTACCTCTGTCTCATTTAGCCCATGCATACCTCCCTAAGTCTTCCCGTATCTTCACAGTTCATCTTCCACCCTCTTCTTGTTCATTGCTCTCCCCCCTCCTGTTCTATTGTCCCCATCACCTGAGCTAATCTGTACCTATCTTTTAGTCAGTGAATTATGCTCCCCTTTCTACCACACCTGGTAACCATCAAGAAGGTTTATTTTGTTTTGTTTTTTAATATGAAAACTTTCATTAGGCTTCTACAATAATGGTCTTGTGCAATATTTGGCCTTTTGTGATTGACTACTGTCCCTGAGCATAATGCTCTCCAGGCTCATCCATATTATGAGTTGTTTTGCAGATTCATTGTTATTCTTCAACATTGCCTAGTATTTCATTGTGTGTATGTGCCAAAGTTTGTTTATTTACACTGATGGACATTTAAGCTGTCTCCATATTTTTTGCTATTGTGAATAAGTGCTGCAGTGAACACTGTTGTGCATGTATCTACTCCTGTCCTGGCTTATATTTCTTGTGGATATATACCAAGTAGAAAGACTGCTGAGTCATAAGGTATTTCTATTTCCAACTTTCTGAAGAAGTGTCATACCATTTTCCAGAGTGGTTGAACCATTTTACAGTTCCACCAGCAATGTAGGAAGATCCCAGTCTCTCCACATCCTTGCCAGCATTTATTATTTTCTATTTTTTGTGTGTGTCTGAACTTTGATGTTAATTCTGGTATGAGATGATATCTTAATTGTTTGATTTTGCATCACTAATGGCTAATGTTTGGGAACTTCATGTTTGTTGGCTGCCTGAATGTCTTCCTTAGTGAAGTATCTGTACAGTTACTGTGCCCATATTTTAATTGAGTTGTGTGCCTTTTTCTTGTAGAGGTGTTGCAGTTTTCCATAAATTTTAGATATTAGTATATGTCATTGTAAAAAATTTATTCCAGGTCTGTGGGTTGCCTTTTTACTCTTATGGTAAATTATTTTGATGCACATACTTTTCTAATTTTTAGGAAGTCCCAGTCATTTGTTTTGTCTTGTACTGATGGTGAATTTTTTGCAATATTTCATAGTGTATATATGCCAGGTATTTGAACTGGTAAATTTGTCCCTAATTTTTCATTGATTGTCTTTACAGTTCTAGATTTTACATTTAGGTCTTTAATTTATGTTGTTTGTTTTGTATATGATGTGCGGTACAGGTCTTGTTCCATTCTTTTAAAAATTAATTTCCAGTTTTGTCAGCACAATTTGTTCAAGAGACTGTCTCTTCCACATTTACTATATTTTGGCCCTTTGTCAAAGATCAGCTGATAGATTGACTTCAAGAGTTTCATTCTGTTTCATTGATCTATGTATCTTTCATTGTACCAGTCCAGGCTGTTTTGACCACTGTGTCTGGGTAGCAAATTTTGAGATTAGGGAGTGAGAGGCCTCCAACTTTTTTCTTCCTCTTAAATAGTGTTTTGCTTTTCCAAGTTCTCTCTCCTTTCCATATAAAATTTGTGATATTTTTTTCCATCTGTTTAAAGAATGTTGTTGGAATCTGGATTGGGATTGTGTTATCTATAGATTGCTTTGGAAAGTATTTACATTTTAACAATATTAAGTCTTCCTATCCATGAGCATGTTATGTTCTTCCATTTTTGTATGGCACATTTGGTTTCTTGAAGTAGTGTTTTGTAGCTTTATTTGTATAGTTCTTTTTTTCTCTTGTTAAATTTATTTCTTAGTATTTCATCCTTTAGCTGGTTATTGCCAATGGTACTGTTCTCCTAGTTTCCTTCCATAGCTAGTTTTGTTAGTATAGAGGAATCCAACAGATTTTTGTATATTATATTGATCTTATATGTTACTACTTAGCTCAATCTTCCATTAGTTGCAGTAATTTTCTTGCTGAGTCTTTGGGATTTTTCGATGTATAAGGATCATATAATCTGCAAATAGAAGCGTTTCACTTCTTTTTTTGCCAATTTGAATGCTGTATTTGCTCTTCCTTGCCTTACAGTTCTGGCTAAGACTTCCAATATTATATTGAATAGGAGTGGTGACAACGGGCATCTTTGTCTGATTTCTATCTGCAAAGGGAATGCTTTCACTTTCTATGTTGATATTGATGTTAGCTATTGTTTTTGTTTATATGCTTTTTGTAGCATAGTGGTTACTAATCTTATGAATCGGGCTGCAAACCGCAAAGTCAGCAGTTCAAAACTACCAGCTGCTCTGCGGGAGAAAGATGAGGCTTTCTGCTCCTGTGAAGATTTACAGCCTTGGAAACCCTGTTCAGGGTTGCTATGAGTCGTAACTGACTCTACAGCACTTAACAACAACAACAACAACAATTATGCTGAAGAATTTCAACTCAATTCCTTTTTTGTGAGTGTTTTTATCAGGAATGTGTGTTGGATTTTGTCAAATGTCTTTTCTTCATCGATTGGAAAGGCAATATTATCATGTTGTTCTTTTCCTTTTTTACTTATATGGTGGGTTACATTGATTGTTTCTCTAATATTGAACCATCCTTGCATCCCTGTATGAATGAATCCCACTTGGTCACAATTTATTATTTTTTGATATGGTGTTGAATTCTATTGGCTAGGATTTTGTTGAGTATTTTCGCATCTGTATTCCTAAGGGATATTGATCTATGATTTTATTTTTTATTGATGTTCTTGCCTGGTTTGGGTATGAAGGTGATGCTTGCTTCATACATTGTATTGGGGCATTTTCCATGCTTTTCTGTCTTTTGGAATTGTTTTGATAAAATTGGTGTCAACTCTTCTCTGAATGTTTGGTATAATTCACCAGCAAAGTCATTCGGGCCTGGATTTTTTTGTTATAGTTGTTGTTGGGTGTTTTTAATGACCTGATTAATTTCTTCTTTTGTTTTTGGTGTGCTCAAGTTATGTACTTGACTCTGTGTTAGTTTCTGTAGGTTGTGTTTTACTAAAAATCTATCCATTTCTTCCAGATTTCAAATTTGTTAGAGTACAAGTCTTCATAGTATTATATTATTATCCTTTTTTATTTCCATTGCTTCAGTTGTGAAGTCATCCATATAGTTTCTTATGCACATTATTTGCATCTTCTCCCTCTTTTCTTATGTCCTATTCACTAATGGTTTGTCAATTGTAATCATCCTTTCAAAGAACTAGTTTCTTGTCTTTTTTATTCTTTCTATTGTTTTTCTGTTTTCTAATCCATCTATTTCAGCTCTTGTTGTTGTTAGGTGCCATCGAGTCAGCACAGATTCATAGTGACCCTATGCACAGCAGAACAAAACAATGTCCGATCCTGGGCCAACCTCACTACTGTTGCCACACTTGAGTCCATCAATGCTGCCACCTGGCCAATCCATCTCATTGGGGGTCTTCCTCTTTTTCTCCAACCCTCCATCTTATCAAGCATGATATCCTTCTCCA
>NW_006408906.1:829287-829844 GCF_000296735.1 Chrysochloris asiatica
CTCATACTTCTCAATGTTGTCCATAGCTTGTCATGATCCACACAATCGAAAGCCTTTGCATAGTCAATAAAGCACAGGTAAACATCTTTCAGATATTCTCTGCTTTCAGCCAAGATCTATCAGACATCAGCTATGATATCTCTTGGTTTAGAAGAAGCCTCTTCTAAATCCAGCTTGAACCTCTGGAAGTTCTCTGTCAATGTATGATTGTGGCTGTATACTTTTAGCAAAACTTTACTCACTTGAGATATCAAAGAGATTGTCTGATGATTTCCGCATTCTCTTGGGTCACCTCTCTTTGGCATGGGCACAAATATGGATCTCTTCCAATCAGTCAGCCAGATAGTTTTCTTCCAAATTTCTTGGCAGAGATGAGTAAGTGACTCCTGTGCCGCCTCACTTTCTTTAAAGAGTTCAATTTTTATTCCATCAATTCCTGGTGCCTTGTTCTTTGCCAATTCCTTCAATGCATCTTGGACTTACTCCTTCAGTATCATTGGCTCTTGATCATAAACTACCTCTTGAAATGGTTGAACATTAACCATTTCCTTTTGGTA
>NW_006408906.1:830195-834279 GCF_000296735.1 Chrysochloris asiatica
GATGGTCTGTTCCACAGTCTGCCCCTGGCCTTGTTTTCACTGATGATATGGAGCTTTTCCATCTTCTCTTTCCACAGATGTAGTCAATTTGATTTCTACGTGTTCCCTCTGGTGAGGTACATGTGTTATGCTGTCTAAAGAAGGTATTTGAAATGAAGAAATCATTGGATTAGCAGAATTCTATCATGCGTTCTCCAGCATCATTTCCATCACCAAAGCCATATTTCCAACTACTGGTCCTTCTTCTTTGCTCCCAACCTTTGTATTCCAATCAGCTCTAGTCTTTATTATTTCTTTTCCTTTGGTAACTGTAAGACTACTTAGCTGGTGTATTTTTTTTGTTTGTTTGCTTTGTTTTTATTGTTGGAGGAGTTGTGTTAGTTATGTTGATTTAGGCTCTTTCTTATTTTAGTATGTGCACAATTTTTGTCTCTATGCATTGCTTTTGCTCTTTCCCAAAGGTTTTTGTAGGTTTTGTTTTCATACTAATTTGCTTCAAGATTTTTAAAAAATTTGTGTTTAATTATGTCTATTATTCAGTGGCTTTTAAGCCAGAAGCTATTCAGTTTCCATATATTTGATTTTGTTTTCTTGATTTTCATATTGTTAGTTTCTAATTTTACAGCATTATTATCTGATAGGACAGTTTTCAGTATTTTGATTCTTTAAATTTATTGAGACTTGTTTGTCACCTAACATATGGTCTATTCTGGAGACTGTTACATGTGCACTGGAAAAAAATGTGCATCATGCTGTTGTTGGGGTGAGTGTTCTGTATAAATTTATGAGTTGGTTGATTGTGCTATGAGTTCCTCTGTGTCTTTGTTGGATTTTTTTTCTGGTTTTTTTGTTTTGTTTTGTTTGTTTGGTTTTCAGTGGTGTTTTAAATCTCCTACTATTGTTGTTGTTGTTAAGTGCCGTAGAGTTGATCCTGACCCACAGCGACCCTGTATAGGGTTTCTGAGGAGCTGCTGGTGAGCGTGAACCAGTGACCTTGCAGTTCAAACAGCTTTGCCATCTGGCTCATTGTAGTGCTATCTATTTCTTTCTTCAATTTTATTTAAGTTTGATTTATATATTTTGGGGCTCCTTCCTTGGAAACATAGATTAAGAACAGTGATCAAGCTTGCCTTCTTGATTACTTGACCCTTTAATCATAAGAAAATGTCCTTCATTGTTTCTTATCCTAGGTTTTGTCTTAAAATGTATTTTAACAGAGATTAACATTGCCGCTCCTGCTCAATTCTGATTGCCATTAGCTTGATACATTTATTCCATCCTTTAATTTTTAATCTGTGTTTGTCATTGTCTGTAAGGTGCATCTCTTGTAGACAATATGTTGAAGGATCCTGTTTTCTTATCCATTCTGCTACACACTGTCTTTTGCAGATGCATTTAATCCATTAACGCTCAATGTAATTACCCACAGGTATGAATTGATTTTTATGGAGCTCTGGTAGCGTAGTGGTTACGAATCGGGCTGCGAACCTTAAGGTCAGTGGTTCGAAACTACCAGCCGCTCCGCGGGAGAAAGATGAGGCTTTCTACTCCCGTAAGGATTTACACCCTCGGAAACCCTGTACAGGGTCGCTATGGGTCGGCTCCGACTCGAAGGCACTTAACAACAACAACAACAATGAATTGATATTTAGTCATTTTGTGTGTTTGTTGCTGATTTATTTGTTCCTCGGTTTTCATGTGCTGAGTTCATTTTTCTGTCCTTTTTGTGGTGCTGCTGATTTCTTTGTTCCTCAGTTTTCATGTGCTGAGTTCATTTTTCTGTCCTTTTTCTTATCAATTTCTTCATAGTTTTAATGTTTACAATATCTGCATGGATCTTTCATTCTTAATTTGATTTGAAGTTGTATTATGTTTCTTTGAGGTTACCCTGTTATTTATAAATTGCTACCCCAAATTAGAACATTCTATTTTGTTGAGAAATCTATTTGACTTCCTCACCACTTGGTAACTATACTTTCTCCTCTTTTTGCTCTGTAGTTGTCAAAACTCTGATTCTCTATTTTTGGTTTTGTAGTTTTGCTTTACTTTGGATACTTCTATTGTTGTTTTAGTCAGTTCCGACTCATAGTGACCCTGCACAGGTTTTCCGAGGCAGTAAATCTTTATGGGAGCAGAATGCCTCATCTTTCTACCATGGAACCACTGGTAGTTTCGAACTGCTGACCTTGAGGTTGGCAGCACGACTCGTAACCACTATGCTACCAGAGCACCTTATGGATACTTCTAAATCTGGATTTATTTCTGGGTAGTGCTGCTGTGCATATCAATCTATGGTTGTTGTCTGCTGTTGTTGATTCTCAGTCCAAAGGACACCCTTTAGTGTTTTTTGTAAAGTTGGCTTGGTTTTTATAAATTTCTTTAATATCTGTTTATCTGGAAATGTTCTAATTTCACCACTGTATTTCAAGGACAGTTTTGCAAGGGGTATGATCCTTGGCTGACAGTTGTTTTTTTTCAGAGTTTTGTATATGTCTTTCTAGCACCTTCACACCTGCTTGGTGTCTCTGCTTAGAAATCAGAACTTAACCTTATTGGTTTTCCTTTGTAGGTAACTTTCCATGTTTCATAAGCTGCTCTCAGGATTCTTTCCTTGTCTTTGATTTTGGAATTTGATTATTACATGTGTTGGTGATTTTCTTTGGGTTCTATCCTAGTTGGGGTTCATTCACCTTCGTGAATACTATCATTTCATTTTTCATGGTGTTAGGGAAATTTTCTTCCAGCAATTATTCAACTATCTTTTCTGTGGGTTTCTTTGTCTCTTCCTAGTCTGGAATTCTGATCACCTGTAGTTTGTTCCACTTCATATTATCCCACATGAATCTTAGGCATTCTTCAGATTTTTTTCATTCTTTTTTGATTGTTCTTCTACCTTACTATTATTTTGAGATTTATCTTTAAGCTTGCTAATTCTGGCTTTTATTGAGTCAATTCTACTCCTTTGCTCTTTCAGTGTATTGTCCATTTCTAATATCTGAGTTTTGATCTTCTGGATTTATGTTTGACAGTTTTGTATTGTCTCCAATTCTTTGTTTTCCTTGATCTTTATGTGAAATGTTTGAGTTAACGTCAAAATCATGCTCTTAAATTCTTTTTCAGGTATTTCCAGTACCTGTTCTTTGCCAAAAGCATTTTCGAGTTCTGCCTCTTGGTCATTTGTTTGAGCAACTCTGTCTTGTTTCTTCATATGAAGAGAAATTTCCTGCTGCTTTCTAAGCACTGTGTTTTTGTTTTGTGTTTTTAAGTCAATGAATGCACATTGGTGTATTCATAGGTACTCTCTAATTGCCTCCTATTGGGTATGATCAGGAGATGAGCTTTTCTGTTCACTGTAGTACAATTCAGTTCAGAGTGGATTTAGCCAGTGTTGGTTGTAGTCGCTGGTCTGGTGTAGAGCAACTGGTATTGGCTCTTGCCCAATTGATGGGACTATAAAGGGTATGGCTGTGTCTTGGTTGTGTACACATAGTTGTTGTCTCCTGCTGTGTGATATAAGAAAAAGACAAACAAACAAAAAAAGAGCCCATGGAGTGATAAATGGCTTTGTCTCCATTGATAATTTTGTGTGCTGTACCACCTACTGGTTTTCCTTCATAGCCACCTGGAAAGTTCAAAATGGCCACACTGTTTGGTTGGCCCACACAGATTACCTGCCCCTTTTTTTACCATCCTTATTTTCCTCTACCACACACAACTATTCGGCCCTTTGTCCTAGTGAGAAGCCTGCCCAGACTTTACTTCATAGATTTGACTCAGAGACTGCCCTAAAATCTCTGAGTTGCTTTCCCCACCTAGAAAACAGGAGATTCCCTCGACTTGTACGCTGGTTGGAAAAAAAAGGGGAAAAAATATCGTGCTTTTGTCTTCATGAGCTACAGGAAAGTTTCTGCAATACAAATATGTTTTCTCATCTCTAAAGCTGTTCACAAACCCTCAAGATGACTGTGGCATGTTTCAGTATATTGTTTTTAATTATCGTCTGGCCTGATGTTGTTGTTGTCAGGTGCCATCGAGTCGGAACCGACTCATAGCGACCCTATGCACAGCAGAACGAAACAATGTT
>NW_006408906.1:836569-841571 GCF_000296735.1 Chrysochloris asiatica
GAGCAATACATCTTGATTGCATGTTTGATCGATTTCAGACTGAAGAAGTTGGTAGAATTCTTCTATTTCATCTTCACTGGCTTTAGTGGTTGGTGCAATAACAATGACAATGTTGATTATTAAAATGTAAGGCAGTAAGAAAGCATAAGAAAGGAACTAAAAAATCCTTTAAGGTGAAGAAAAGAGAAGTGGAAAAATTTCCCCATAAATCTGTACATGTTATAGTTATATATATATATATATCAGTCTTTTGTAGGTCTTTCAGAAGATTTGGTACAGAAAATGGCATAGGAGATAAACCAAGATGATCAGAAAATATTGTAGTATGTTCTTCCAGCCACTCTTTGGAAACCCTTTACAGGATCTCACTATGAGTGGAAACTGACTAGGCGATACTAAGCAACAGCACCATTGACAAGTAGCATTTCATGTGGAACTCGGTGTATCACTGATGTCTTAATAATATCTTGAGTTAATAGTGGTTGTATTGATGGGACCATAATCTTTGATAACAATTATGTTATTGATGGGATCATAACAACCTGCTGGCTCTAAGTCTGATGAAGGCAGGCACTATCTCTAGCTATTATTGTGTACCCTGGCTTCTTTTGATCCCATGTTCCAAAAAAGTGTCCAACTTTTTTTTTTTTTTAATGAACTGGACAATAAATTAGTCACAGTATTATGTTACTAGATTTAATTTGTGAATCCAGAAATGATTTCTACTACTACACTATGATGTTCTTACGTCAAATTTGATATTATTTCTTTGCTTTGGTGAAACAAGTTTTATATAACCAATGACTGGTTTGCGTATTTCACTTTATATCAACTAAATGGATTAGCAATATTTTCCTTTATACTTAAGTGCTATATGGGTGGCTATGGTAAATCAAACTTCCCCACTGTAAATATACATATGTGGAAATTATCTCAAAGATTTGATAGAGTGTTATAAGAAAAAGTGTAAAACTTAAATCTATCTCATTAGTAGCTTTCAAAATAGGGAGTGGGAAGCCAATTCTTCCTATTTTTTAAATGATAAATTATGGATTTTATCTACATATTCCATTTCCTGTGATATATTTGGATTTTATCTAATATTGGCATTCTTATGAAGACCTCTATTTTAGTAAAGCCCTGGATCTCAGCCTGAGCTGAATATTGGACTCACCTGGGAGAGGCTTAAAAAGTGCTATTACCTAGTCCCAGCCTACATATCTGATTTAATTTATTTTATTTATCCCAGGTTAGATATCTGATTTAATTGATCGAGAGTGGGAGGGGATATGGGCAATGGGCATTCTGGGCACTGAAGTGTTCAGAAGTTCCCCAAGTGATGCTAAAGTACAGCATAGGTTGAGAACCACTGGCTTAAACTTGTATACACATAACTACTGAGACTAAATTACAAGCATAGTTTTCTAAGCATTCTAACCAGCTGACTTTTGTTAGTTCAGGATCTATAGCTGGTACTGATTTACAGAAAAGATGCTTCAAAACAATATCCATAGAGAATTTATACTTGATAAAAATCTTTCCCTTTTGAATAGAATGCCAGAAAGATAATTTGCCTTCATGTTTCAGGTATTATAAAGGATAATTCTGTGGTTTTACTGCTCTCTATAATTTTTTTTTTTTTTTTTTTTTTTTAGTATCACATCCTGATTTGAACTCCATTGCAATTACTCTAGTGTTCTCATTTTCAAAAACATGTTAGAGAATACCAGCACTTTGAAGATTTTATTCAACTCAAAATTTAAGGATAAAATTGAGAAATAAATTTATAAGAGAGTTAAAATAGGACTAGCATATTGAACTAACCAAAATACACCCTCTGGAACTCATAAACAAAGATATAAATTTAAAAATTTTAATACAACTCTGTCTTATATAGGATTAAAAAATGAAGTAAGTTATCCTTCATTTCCCAGGATTTCAGAAACTCAAGTCACATCCAATTTAGAACTGACAAGTCTATCTGAAGGAAAAATTAGTTTAGGAAAACTTAGAGTAGGAAATCCATTGTTTTTGAATTTCAAATTTCCTTTCATTTGATAGCTTAAATCATTCTTTATATATTGATTTAGTAATGAATTATTGAGTGGAGACAAAAGGGATTTTACTCATTTACTTCTCATATATAATGCATTTTTAGATTACAAGTATAGCTCTTGAGGAAACTCATAGTCTTGAGCATATTGTCAAGAATGTATAACCTAAATATAAATAATAGAAGTTCTAAATGTGGGACAAATAAAAATAAGGCATCTGGCTAAACGCTACTTTTCAGTGTATAGTTGATGACAAGGCACTAGATTAGAGCTGTGCTTTAGACAGTAAAGCAAACCCATTTGCATCTAAACTACACACAATTACTTTAAAATACTTTGTTCTGAAAGGGGGTTTCAATGCTACGTGCAAAAGGGATTGTTGTTGTTGTTAAGTGCTGTCCAGTTGGTTCTGACTCATAACCATCCTGTATTGGGTTTCTGATGAGCAAATGGTGGATTTGAACTGCTGACCTTGTGCTTCAAAATGACCTTGCAGTCCAGTGCTTATCCTACAGAGCTACACCAGTGCAAAAGGGGAAGGGATATTTATTTTATATTTTTTTTATTGTATGTTTGCCAAATAAAATAAGATCAATGTGTCAAAATTGAATTAAATTTTTGTTCTTAATATGGTTATTATATCTGCTTTTTGAGTACATGAAAAGAAATTAGGTCTCCTGTTTAAGTTATCTTGCCAGCTACTAAGAGAGCAACTGCAACCTAGTTATTCTTTGGAGAAGGGTGCGAGCTGACTGGAGTCATTCCTCTGTCAGTGAGATACTGGCATTCTATGTTGGATTAATCATAGTTATTATTGTGTACATAAATTGACAGAGAAGAACCTCCAAAGAAGATAATGGCAGAGTGGCAGTTCATTAGCCTATATAGACTAATTAAAAATCTAATTAAATTCTTACTAGGAAATACCTTCATGTGGATTCTGAGTCCAAAGTGACTTAGCAGGCCCACAAGCTGGATTGTCTGGGTCTAAAATTCTCATTAAAATAATGGTATTGGAAAAGTTAGCTTGATCTCAAAATATTAAATGATTACATAAAACGCAGAACTTAATTAGATGTCACTTATTTCATCATTTACTAAGTAGTCAGTTCCTGGATTGCTGTTTTCATCGTACAGTTTTACAAATTGTCGTGCTTACTGTTAATCAGTTAGTAGGCTAAGCAGTGGGCATATATCATATTGTTGAAGTGTCACAACTGCTCTGTGAGACAGGCTCCATTATCCTTTATACAGATGAGAAAACCAAGGTTGAGAGTTAAAACACTGGCTCACCTTGCCACTGTTAGGAATGGTAATATCTGCATGCCTTCAGTGATCACATTCCAAAATAATAAAAAGTCAGCTGTGTCTGGGGTTAAAGTAATAATTCAATATCCTATAGCATTTCTTTTTTTCTGCTCACGTTTCTCAATGATTTCTTCTTCCTCAATTGCCTACTTTTATTGACCTTTAGAAACAATAGTCAAAATTATTTTGGTGCAAGCATTTTGGTCACACCTAATTTTCTTGAGCAGCTGGAACCTTGTCATAAGAGTGCTCATAATATCCTACTTATTTATGCAGGGTTTTTCAACCTTAAAGGTCCCTGGTGGTGCAGTAGTTAAGCACTCAGCTGCTAATCTAAAGGTGGTCAGTTTGAACCTTGCAGCCACTCCATGGGAGAAAGATGTGGAAGTCTGCTTCTATAAGGATTAGTGATGTAGTTGTCAAGTGACATTCAGTCAGTACCAGCTCATAGTGACCTATGAACAACAGAATGAAACACTACCCAGTCCTGCTTCAACCTCACAATCATTGCTACGTTTGAGCCCATTGCTGTTGCCACTGTGCCAATTCATCTCATTGGGGATCTTCTTCTTTTTCTCTGATCCTCCACTTTATCAAATATGATATATTTTTTTCTAGGGACTAATCCCTCCTGGTAATATGCCTGAAATATGAGAGACAAAGTTTGGTTACCCTGCCTTCCAAGAAGGGTTCTGGCTGTACTTCTTCCAACACAGATTGGTTTGTTCTTTTGGCAATCCATGGTACTTTTAATGTTCTTTTCCAACACCATAACTCAAATTCGTCAATTCTTCTGTGGTCTTCTTTATTCACTGTCCAACTTTCACATGCGTATGAGATTATTGAAAATACTATAGCTTGGGTCAGGCATACCTTAGAACTCAAAGTGACATTTTGCTCTTGAACACTTTGAAGAGGTTTTGTGAAGCAGATAATGCAATATGTTGTTTGATTTCTTAACTGCTGCTTCTAGGAGTGTTGATGTTTGATCCAAGCAAAATGAAGTTTTTGACAACTTCGACCTTTTCTCCATTTACATGAATGTTGTTTATTGGTTCAGTGGTGAGGAGTTTTGTTTTCGCTACATTGATATGAAAAAGCAACATTTTCTCATAACCCAAGGAACATAATGAAATCTTTGTTGGACTCAATGAATCTGTCTAATCCAATATATATAAAAGTTGTATTTGCATTTAAAACAACATAATTTAAACCTATTTTAAATTTTATTGTGTACTATTTTATCATTGCAATTGCCCTCATTAAACTCTCTTCTCATCAAGTGTGATAAGCTAATAATTCCTTATTCTGAGGCATTTGGATGTCACTTTGCATAGTTCAGGTCTCAATTACATACTTTATTTTTACAATGCTAGATTGTTTGTTTCTTGATAGTTCACGTAAAATAATCAGAACTCTTCTTTATGGTAGTAGATCTAAGTTCCACCTCCCTGTTGTTGTTGTTGTCAGGTGCCATCGAGTTGCAACCGACTCATAGCAGCCCCATGCACAGCAGAACAAAACAATGCCTGATCCTGGGCCAATCTCACTACCGCTGCCACACTGGAGTCCATCAATGATGCCACCTGGCCAATCCATCTCGTTAAGGGTCTTCCTCTTTTTCTCTGACCCTCCACCTT
>NW_006408906.1:844851-858082 GCF_000296735.1 Chrysochloris asiatica
ACTCTATTCATGTCATTATGGTCAACTCTACTTTGAGGAGGCATTTTTTCCCTAGTCGCATTCTGAGTGCCTTCCCACCTTCCAGTCCTGTATCTGACAATGTTTCTCTGCTATTCATAGAGTTTTCAGTGACTAGCGATTCGGAAGTAGTTTGTCACTCTTTCTTCCTAGTCTGTCTTTGTTTTGTAGCTCACTGAAACCTGTCCATCATGGGTGATCCTGCTGGTTATTTAAAACACCGGTGGCATAGCCCTCAGAATCTACCTCCCTAGAGAGACTGAATGAAGTCCTGATGTGATGTTGTAGGATAAGCACTAGACATCAAGGTCAGTTTGAACCCATCAACTTCTCCTCAGAAACCCTTTTCAGGACTGCTATGATAACACCCTCGGAAACCCTGTACAGGGTCGCTATGGGTCGGAACCGACTCGATGGCACTTAACAACAACAACAACATGATAACTGGATGGTTTTTGTGGACTAGAGATTTGTTTTTTGTTTTTGTTTTTATCCTTTCAGATCCAACACAGATCATAGGAACAAAGGAACAGCTTCCTCATTATTCAGCTTCAAAGATCTTGGAGAAAAATCTTTTCAAATAACTTTTCAAAAGGCTTTGTACATTCTAGAAAATTGCTTTCATCTCTTAAAACCTAAATCAAGACATTTGCAGACAGCCTGATTTGTCTTTAGGTTCTCCTTTCCATAGTTAATAATTGTAACTCAAAAAATATCTTCTAGTTACAAATGATATTATAATGTGAAGGTTACCTTCTAATCAAAGACAAAGCATTTTAAACTAAAACCAAAAGACAGTTGCCATAAACTGGATTCTGACTCATGGTGGTTTCATGTATGTCAGCGTAGAACTGTACTTTGTAGGATTTTTGTAAGCTGTGATCTTTCATAAGTAGATTGTCACGCCCTTCTTCTAAGACAGCTCATGGTGAATTGAAACCACCAATATTTTTTTTTTGCACCATCCAGTCTTTAAGTAAGACTTTTTGATTGGGTTGCAGTCGTTTATCTACCATTGAGTAATTTTTAACTCATAGCAATTCTGTGTAGAATTTTCAAGGAGGAGCTAGTGGTTAGGTTAGGATCATCTACACTGCAGTTAGCAGTCCAGTGTTTATCCTACAGTGCCTTACCTGGATTCTTTTGATTAGACGAAGCATTTAAAAGGACAGTTGGCTATCTCACAAAATCATAATCATCAATAATGTTTAAGGTAGCTCTAATCTGGTAGCATAGTGGTTACAAATTGGGCTGTAAATCGCAAGGTTAACAGTTTGAAACTATCAGCTGTTCCATGGGAGAACGATGAGATTTCTGCTCCCATAAAGATTTACAGCCTCAGAAACCCTGTGCAGGGTCGCTATGAGTCGGAACCGACTCCACAGCACATAACCACCACCATCAATGTTTATTTGTGTGTCAAATTATTTGTTAAGAAATGACTTTTATCCATTAAGAGAATGATGCAATTGGTAGAGGCTTGTAGAACTGAATTATTGTCATTTGTTGCCTGGGTTGGCATGATTGGACACTGATTTTTTTTTTTTTCCTCCAATGAAAATATTCCAGGAAGAGTTAATATAAAGATGAGAAATGGGTTGCTATACCTAAATGAACTGGTTATGCCATGATTTGAAGATAGTCACTCCAGGTACCTTTAAACATTCATAAAAAAAAATAAGAAGAACTAAATTATATATGCATATTATGTTCCTGGATGGTAGATTTGTCCTTTAATTTGTAAATGCATTTCTCATTTTCTGTGCAGATTACAAAGTAGTCTTCCATATAAGATTATTTGAAAACCATGTTTTCATTTTCTCTATATTTTACTAATGGTTCATTGATGGACACATATTAATAGAGGTTTAGAAACTGCTTGCTTCTGTTTGTCAGTGAAGTAAGGACACTGTAGGCTTTCAATGCCATGATTATGACTGGAATTACTGGGAAAAGATGACTAATATTGGCAAATATTGTGGTTTCTGGATAATGTTGAAAATATTGGAATTTAAAGAAAATCTAGAATTTACACTTAGCTTTGTTTCTGTAAGCATAGCCTTGTTCATAGATTTAATTATTTACAACTTTGACTCTTTGGTTTATTTAGCTTGCATTTAACCAATAAAGTATTTGCTTAAAATATATTTTAGATGAGACAGAGATTAAGCACTCTGACACATTTTGTGGATTTATGAGACTGTTTGAAAATCTTGGAGTTTATTAATCTGTCCTATATAAATTACATGGTTTCAAATCCTTGTTTCTCTATTGTGCAATTTTTTTTTTTTTTTTGTAAATTCTCAAAAAGATAATGTTATGGAGAACACATTAAACTGGAAATCATTTTACTGAATGTCAAAGTAAATATAATATGAGGTTATTGTATGGTTTGTTTGTTTTGTATTATGTGATTCTAACAGTTACAGTTAGGGCCAGGAGAGCTGTGGCTTAGCATTGCTTATTTCTCACTTAATAATTGTCACAACTGGAATAATAGGATGTGACATGGCTAATAAAGGATCAGGTAAGAAGGCTGATTTTCAGATGGGCATGTCAGAGAAATATGATAACCACAAACTTCTACATATAATCTTCATGAGACAAACTCACACAAAAAATAAAACATCAAACGAAAACCAAATCAACAGCTTCATTCTTTTAATGATGTTAAGTGCCAATGAGTCAATTCTGTGTAGGCTTCCCAAGGAGCAGCTGGAAGGTTTGAACTACCAACCTCATGGTTAGTGGTCCAGTTCTTATCCTGTAGCGCCATATGAGCTCTCGTTATTTAACCTGAAAAGATTATTTCAGCATCGTATCAGTTTGTGACTCTGCCTCCTCAAAGAGGGACAGTGAATCTACATTTGTCCCTAACTTAATTTATAAATATCACTGTTAAAGTGATCCTTTAATCTTTTGCATCAAATTTGTTGTTGTTGTCGTAAAGTGCTATAGAGTCAATTATGAGTCATCATGACATTCTACAGGATTCTGAGGAGCGACAAGTGGGTTTGAACTGCTGACTCTGTGTTTAGCTGCCAGTGTTTATCCTACAGTGACACACCTGGACTCCTTTAAATTAAATACTGACAGGTAAATCTGTTGTTAAGGAATTCATTGCTGTGTTAAAATTAAGGCTGCATTATCTAATGAGTTAAAACAGATATGTGAGCAATGTGAAATCCTTTACATTATTTGGCATAACCAGAATTAAACCATAAAATGAACAAACAACAGAATGAATGCAAAAATGTGCCACAAATAGGATAGAGTTTGTATTTTCATTACACAATCAGCTTCTTCCAAAAAATAGGAACAATGTCCTAATGGAGTTTGTCTACTTAAGACAAATAGACTTAAAATATAAGCATTTAAAATTATACAGGTGGAAAATCTCAACACTATTGGTGGTAATAAAAACAGAAGCAACTACTTTGGAAACCCATTTGGAAATATTTACTAAGGATAAGTAAACGTGCACCCTAATCCAAAAAGCCAAACCTACTGCCATACAATTGATTCTGACTTGTACTGACCAGACCCTATTTAGCGTTTCTGAGACTATAAATCTTTGATAGTAGACAGCCTCATCTTTGTCCTATGAAGCCATTGGTGAATTTGAACAAATAACCTTGTGGTTCACAGTCCATTGTTTATTCTAAAGCACCGCCAGGGGTCCTAATATATATTGATCCAGAAAAGGTATCCTTGTATAGAACTAATAGCCTGTACTTATATATTCTTCAGAAGACTTGTTGTTGTTGTAGAAACTCTATTTATTATAGCAAGGAGCTAGAAATTTCTCAAATTCCCATTAACAGTAGAGAACAGATACTTCCAGCAAGATGGAAGACAAGGTAGTCATACTGCATGGAACCTCTACAACAAAAATATAAGAGACCTAGTAAAACAAACACAGATGAAAATTCCGTCACCCTGAACTTCAGAAGAAAGGTTAGAGAGGTGGATGGAGTGCTTGATGGGAAGAGATGGTGATTAGGGATGGTGAGAGAGAGAGAGATAGAATTACTGAATGGTTGGCCAGACAGCTCCACCATCTTGTGAACAGCTCTGGCAGCAGATGCAGGCCTGTCAGAGCAGATTCATGTGGACAACAGTAAAGGTGTACAATTTATTTTTTCTCCACACTCCCCTGATGACCAGAGGTGTGGCCAGCTCCCACCCTCCTCCATCTCAGTGCAGTCCCTATTCTCTGGGAGTTCTGTAACACATGGTTGAGAGCCACACCAGTACAGGTTGTGGCTGACTTTACTGCTTTGGTGTGTCATTTTGGTGCCTGGATACAGGTGGGCTTGGCTTCAGACCTATAATACCAGTATCGCTAAAGCAAAAACCAGAATTTAACCATTCATCCTGCTACCAGCTTCTCTTTCGTCTTGACAGACACTAAACCAGCTCCATCAAGGACCCTGTGAACTACTTCTGGATTGAGTGCCCTGAACATACATATCATTGAGGCCATCAGGAACTCCCTCTGGGACCAAGAACTCCGCCCTCCACAACCACCTCATAAACTCCTTGAACTGCAGGAGCCCACCTGAGATTTCTCTTCTCCAGGTCCAATAACTGTACTGCCTATATTTTGCAAATAGGTCAGCCTCACAATTCCTCAGAGAAACTAGAAAATTTTAGGTCAAATTAAGAAATGAGAGATAATGGCTCAAACAAATGACCAAGGTGCAGAACCAGAAAACATTTCTGAAGAAGAAAAGGTAATGGGACTAACAGAAAAAGAATTCAAACAAATGCTGATTAGGTACTTTCAAAGGATCAATGGAAAGTAAAAAGAACACAATAAAAACTTCAAAATAATTCAGGAAAACACTATAAGAACAAACAGACAAATAAATGCAAAATTTGAAACAATATAAAACTTGCGATTAGAAATCCAGAAGACTAATGTTAAGATCTCAGAAATAGATTATAATCACAAAGCAAAGGTGAATAGTCACAGCAATGGCAGCCTGAATTAGTGAGCTTGAAAATAAATCTCTTAATAGTATGGTAGAGCAACAATCAGAAAAAAAGAATGACAAAATCAAATATGACTTGTCCTGAATCTGCCATGTAAATTATATTTGTAATTTCTTCTCATAGATAAGAATGCCTTGCCAATTTCACTGTAAAGTAGAATTCTATTAAACATCAAGTGTTATATAAACACCTTTATAAATATAAGAATGAAAACTTTAATCACAAATTATCTTATGAAAACTTCATGATTTCCAATATATTCTACATTAATAATTCCTAGAGAATTATAAAATCCTTAAGAAAATATTGGTAAATAAGTCACAATAGGTATAAAAACTTTAACATATTATGAACGTTCTGGAGTTTATTGCAAAGTTGGTTTTACATTCAAATCACGTATTTACATTCAAGTCACTTTACTTTAGTAGAAGAAAGAAGGGAATGTTTGGATTAACTCAAAGGATACAAAACACTGACTAGAAAAATCCAGTACCTATGCTTTTGTTATTGTTGAATACCATTGCTTTGGCTTCTGCCACATCCCTATGTACCATAGAATGAAACACTGCCTGGTCCTGTGCCATTCTCACAATCATTGCTGTTTTTGAGCCAATCCTTCTAATTGAAGATTTCCTCTCTTTCTCTCACCCTCTACTTTACAAAGCATGCTGCCCTTCTGCAGGGACTGATTCCTCCTGTAACATATTCAAAGTTAAACATGGTCTCACTATTCTGGCTATTATTGTATTTCTTACAATACAGATTTGTTTATTCTTGTGGCAGTCTATGATACATGCAATATTGTGTGGCACTGTGGGTTAAGGCACCAGTCTGCAAAGCCATTTGAACTGCAAAGTTCACCAGTCACTCGTCAGAAACCCTATACAGGGTTGGTCGCTATGGGTTGGAACAGACTCGACGGCACTTAACAACAACAACATAATTCAAAGGCATCAATTTCACTTTGGTCTTTCTTATTCATTGTCCAACCTGCATACAAAGTGATTGAAATCACTATGTCTAGGGTTGATATATTTTAGTCCTCAAAAGTGAAATATTTGCTCCTGAACCCTTTAAAATTGTATTTTGCTGCAGATTTGCCTAATGTAATATTTCATTTGCTTTCTCTACTACTGCTTTCCATGAGTGTTAATTGTGGATCCAAGCAAAATGAAGTCTTTGACAGCTTCAATCTTTCTGTTTATTATGATATTTATTGGTCCATTTTGTGAGAATTTTTTATATTCTTTACATGGAGGTACAATCAATACTGAAGGCTGTGGTCTTTGAATTTCATCATTAAGTATTTCAAATCTTCTTCCCTTCTAGCAAGCAAGGTTGTGTCATCTGCATATCTTAGGTTGTTAATTAGTTTTTCTGCAATCATGATGCCACATTCTTCATATAATATAACTTTTCAGATCATTTGCTTAGTATGCAGATTGAATAAGTATATTGAAAGGTTACAACCATGGCAAATATCTTTCCTAATTTTAAATAATACAGTACCCCATTGTTCTGTTGGAATGCCTACTTCTTATTCTATCTACAAGTTTTATATGAGCACAACTAAATGTTCTGGAATTCCCTTTCTTTGTGATGTTATTTATAATGTGTTGTGATACACAAAGTTGAATGCCATTGTAAAGTCAATAAAACACAAGTAAACACATCTTTCTGGTATTCTTTGCTTTCAGCCAAGATGACGTCATAATGTTGTCCATAGTTCCGTTCCCTCTTGAATCCAGTTGGAATTTCTGGTAATTCACTGTCTGAAATTGTTTTTGACATTTATTCAGCAAAATTTTATTGCATGTGGTGGTATTGATGATGTTGTTTAATAATTTCTATGTTTAAATTTTTTTTTTTTTTTTTGCAGTGGGGACACATATGCTTCTTTTCCAATGGGTTGGCTAAGGAGTTGTTTTCCCAGTTTTTGATAGACTATTGAGCTCTTCCAACATTGTGGTGTTTCTGAAGAATCTCTCTTGGCATTACAGTAATTTCTAGGACCTTGTGTTTCTCCAATGCTTTCATTGCAGCTTGGATTTCTTCTTTAAACACCATTGGTCAGTGAGCATATGCTACATAGTTGATGTTGTTGTTAGGTGCCATTGAGTTGGTATTGACCCATAGTGACCTTGTGCACAGCAGAATGAAACACTGTCCGATCCTTGGCCAACCTCACTACTGTTGCCATGCTTGAGTCCACCGATTTTGCCACTTGGCCAATCCATCTCGTTGGGGGTCTTCCTCTTTTTCTCTGATGCTCCACCTTAACAAACATGATATCGTTCTCCAGCAACTGGTCCCTCCTGAAAATATGTCCAAAGAATGAGAGACGAAGTTTGGCCATCCTGGCCTCCAAGGAGCACTCTGGCTGCACTTCTTCCAAAATGGATCTATTGGTTCTTTTGGCAGACCATGACACTTTCAATATTCTCCTCCAACACCATAACTCAAAGGCATCAATTCTTCTATGGTCTTCCTTATTTACTGTCCAGCTTTCACATGCATATGAGGTTACTGAAAATACCACGGCTTGGGTCAGGTACACATTAGACTCAAGCTGGCCATCTTTGCTCTTCAACACTTTAAATAGGTCTTGTGCAACAGATTTGCCTAATGCAATACATTGTCTGATTTCTTGACTGCTGCTTCTTGATAGTTGAGCCAAGAAGAATGAAGTCCTTGACAACTTCAGTCTTTTCTCCATGGATAAGAATGTTGCTTATTGGTCCAGTGATGAGGATTTTTGTTTTCTTTACATTGAGATGTAATCCATACCGAAGGCTGTGCTCTTTGATCTTCATCATTAAATGTTTTAAGTCTTCTTCACTTTCAGCAAGCAAGGTTGTATCGTCTGCATATCACCGGTGTTATTGAGTCATCCTCCAATCCTGATGCCATGTTTTTCTTCATAGAACCCAGCTTCTCATATTATTTGCTCAGCATACAGGTTGAATAAGTAAGAAAACCAAAAATAGAAGGGAATTTACTTAATCTCATAAATATATCTATGAAAATATTAGAGATCCAACATCATTCATACTGGTGAACTTTTGAATACTTTTGTCTAATACGATCTTCATAGTATAGTATCTTCTTTCTGTTTAAGAATATATTAGAGGACTGAGTTAGTGAAAAAAGACAAACTTATGAAATAAAAGGTATAACATTTAAAAAAGAATTAGTATAATTTGTATTTGCATAAAATATTTGAACTTACAAAGTTTGGAAAATCTAAAATACAGCTACTAGAAATAAGTAAATATGGAAATATCATGAAATAGAAGTTCAATTTTGCACAATTTTACAACTCAAAGGAACATGTAATAACAATTAGAAAATAAATATCAGATTATATGAAAACGTTCAAAATATGAAATACTCAGGAAGCTTTGATACGTTTACAACTTCTACAATATAAAATATACACACATTTTTCTTTGAGAATGTCATGAAAATCTTTATTCCATCTTATTCATTAGATAACAGTGTAAAGTATCAGAATCCCAGGAGACTATTTCACAAATTGGCAAGCGAATATGCTCACTCCTCACTTAGTAACATGGTTATGTTTCAAAGGCCAGGTTGTTAGAAAAAAAATTGGCATGATACAAAAATGAAGGATGGTTACACCACTTACCCCTTCAACTACACTGTTGCCTTGTCCTTCCCCTGCCTCATGGCACCTCACAAGAACTTGGACCTCACTAATTTCCTCCACACGAAAAGGCCACCCAGTCTTTTAGACTATAAGCACCATCTTCCTTCCAATCAAAGGGGTTCTCTCCCTCTCCTTTCCTCATTGTATTTTTAGGATTGGTGTCCTAGCCTTATCCCTTCAATAACCCAACATGCCCTTTGTAGCATCGTCAGGAACAGGGGTGGATGCATGCTACCCATTCGGTTCCCACAACAGCCTCTCACCAAGCATCCTTTGGCTCTTTCTAGGCACCCCTCTACCCTTTGGCTCCAGGTTCCTTTGAGAACTGACAATCAGAACTTCCTCTCCCATTGACTCACTCATTAACTATACCCACACAGGGAAGAGTATTAAGGATGTGTAGGGGGCTGTATACATGTCAGTCAGCTGACGTGGGATCCCATAGGTCTTGGGTACCCAAGTAGTAAATTCCTCAAGTCAGGGTTCCTATTGAGTAAGGTCACATCCATACTTCCTGGCCTAAAAAGCTGTGACCTAGGTATGGGAGTTGAAACCATACCTCCTTGGTCCTGAAGCTGAATTTCAGGATACCAGCTACCACTTCTTTAGATTCCACCCCCTTATAAGCATCCAGGACCGGACCCTCTGAGAAATATATTAGCCCTGTTAGCATAGTGGTTATGAATCAGGCTGCTAACCTGAAGTTCGGCAGTTTGAAACTACCAGAGGTTCCGTGGGAGAAAGATGAGGCGTTCTGTTCTTGTAAAGATTTACAGCCTTGGAAAACCCTGTGCAGGGTCACTATGAGTCAGAACCAACTCTACTGCACTTAACAACAACAAACCCTACCTTAACCCCCACCCATGTTTACTTCATCCAGCACACTGGTGACTTGAGGAGACCACACTCCTCATATCCCCTCCTGGGCAATGAAATATGTGTCCACGGGGCCCCTGGGACTCTTCTAGAAATCTCAGCATTCTTGTTGCTAAATGTACACCTTTAATACCCCAAATATAGGAGAGTATATATATATATATATACATTTTATCACTGTTTGAAATATGAAATGTTGAACAATGAGATAGTTGACAAGTGAGGAACAAGTATAATAAAATTTATATAGAAGTACACAAGATCTAGAATAAACAAAACATCTTGGAAAAAACAAAGTTGGAGATTTTGTATTCTCTGATGGCAAGATTTTCTGTTGTTGTTGTTGTTAGGTGCCATCGAATTGGTACCAACTCATAGCGACCCTATTGTGCTATCATAGGGTCATTATGAGCCAGAACAAACTCAATGACACATAGCAGCAACATCCTAAATCTTTCCTAGTATGTTTAGCCTAATACAAGAACATGACGACACTGAACAAATAGTGGTGTGGTACTGTAGGATAAGCATTGGACTACATGTCCATTTGAGCAGCAAGGTTAGTAGTCCAAACCCATTTCACTGCTCAGAATCCTTAAACATGGTCATTATGAGTTGAAACCAACTCAAAGGAACTTAACAACAATTGTGGTCTGAGCATCATGATTGTGTACTTTGAGTCTTCTGGTTAACTCTATTGTGTCAAACTTGGCATTAAAGTGTATAATGGAATCAAATGCACAACATGAGTCCATTCTTTACAGAAATTATTCTATAAAAAGAGTTCTCCTTTGGCAGGATTCTTATTTCTAGGAATTATGCATGAAAGTATGACATCAAATTAACCTTGCCTTGTAATTTATGTTCATAGTATTTATGCTTTATATCATTAAATAAATCATTAGGTTTTCCATTTGCTGAGCATTTTTGTCATGCCAGGCATTGTTCTATGTGCTGAAAATAAAATGACGATTAAAAATTACTTCTAGTCTCCAGAGAAGAAGTGATGCCTGAGATGGCGGCAGAAACAATGATGTGGAGAGATGGAGCAGCTGGACTTTAGAACAAGAGAGGGAGAGGGGCTGTGTACTGATGACCAGGGGGCAGGCTTGTCAGGTATACCCTTTGGTTGGTTGATGATGCATGGAGGGGATTGTAACCATGGCAATGAAATGATATATGATAGGATGAATGTAAAACTAATGTTCTCCCATGTAAACTATCACATAATTCACAATAAAACATTAGAAAAAATTACACCTGGTCTCTTCCCCTTATGGAGGTTGTAGTTTACAATCCAATGGGAATTGTGAACTTTTATAACTGAAGGGGAGATGTCAGTAAATGATGCTTAGCAAACCAGCAAATCTACTCAATGATGCAATGGGAAAAGCCTTGGTAGTTTGCTCTGGAAACATTAAAGCCAAGAAAATCATGTGGAGGGAGCACTGTACTACTCAGAGGCATATAGGGTAAAAATAACTGGAATCAACTCAACAATAGGTTTGTTATGGTTTCAATAATGAATCACACAAATAAGACTGTGATTTGTCATAAAGGAGAAATTGTTGTAGCTAGCTGCCTTTGACTTGGTACCAACTCATAATGATATGATATCATATCATAACAGAACGGATATCATAACAGAATGGAACACTGTCCAGCCCTAAGCCAATCTCAGAATTGTTGCTGCCCTTGAACCCATTGGTGCTTCCATTGTGCAATTCCATCTCATTAACGGTCTTCCTCTTTTTCATGATCTTCTACTCCAGGGACTGGTCCTTCCTGATAATATGTCCAAAGTATGAGAGACAAAGCCTGGCCATCCTGCCTTTTAAAGAACATTCTGACTGTACTTTTTCCAACACAGATTTGTATTTTTTCTTGCAGTCATAATACGTTCAATATTCTCCTTCAACACAATAACCCAAATGCATCAATTCTTCTACGGTCTACCTTATTCATTTCCCAACTCTCACATGAATATGAGGTTATTGCAAGCAGCATGGCTTGAGACAGCGGCACCCTAGTCCTCAAATTGATATCGTTACTTTTGAATACTCTAAATAGATCACCTGCAGCAGATTTGACTAATGCAATATGTCATTTGATTTCTTGCCTGCTGCTTCTGTGAGTGTTGATGGTTGATCTGAGCAAATGAAGTCTTTGACAACTTCCATCCTTTCTCCAATTATTCTGATATTATTCATCGGTCCAGTGGTGAGAATCTTTGTTTTCTTTACATTGAGGTGTAACCCAAACCAAAGGCTGTGGTCTTTGATCTTCATCAGTAAGTATTTTAAATCATCTTCACTTTCAGCAAGCAAGGTAGTATCATCTGCTTATTGCAGGTTGTTAATGAGTCTTCCTCCAATTCTGAGGCCATGTTCTTCATATAAGACAGCTACTACATTTATTTGTGCAGCATACAGATTGAATAAATATGGTGAAATAATACAATCTGGCACACACCTTTCCTAATTTTAAACCATTCAGTGTCCTCTTGTTCTGTTCTAATGACTGCCTCTTGATCTTTGAACCGATTCCTCATGAAGACAATTAGGTGTTCTGGAATATCCATTTTCCATAATGCTGTCCATAGCTTGTCATGACCCACATAATACAAAGCCTTTGTGTAGTCAATAAAGCACAGGAAAACATCTTTCTGGTATTCTTTGTTATCAGTCATGTTACATGTTTTCAGATCCATGTTACATTAGCAATGATAACCCTCATTCCATGTCTCATCTGAATATGTCTTAAACCTCTGAAAGTTCCCTTCCAACACACTGTTGCAGCTATTTTTAAATTATATTTGGCAAAATTTTATTTGAATGTGATATTAATGATATTGTCTGATGATTTCCACATTCCATTGAGTGACCTCTCTTTGGAATTGGTACAAATATTGATCTGTTCCAATTAATTGGCCAGGTAGCTGTCTTCCAAATTTCTTGGCATAGATGAATGCCTCCAGTGCTGCATCAATTTTTTGAAAGATTTCAATTTGTATTCCATCGATTCCTGGAGCCTTGTTCTTTGTCAGTGACTTCAATTCACCTTGGACTTCGTTCTTCAGTATCTAACTTCTTGATCAAATGCTGTAACAGAGCAGCTTTAAAAACTTAGTAAAAATATTCCATTATCTTCTAATTCCATTTTTCCATGAACTCTGTTTGCAGCACCCTCACAACACATGGATTTACATTGAATGAGAATTGACAACTAGGGGATAGATTTGGCTTTTTTCTGTGTCTGAAAGTATGTGTGTCTAACCATACTTTCATTAAATGGATTAAAGACTTTATGAAGTAGTGTATCCTTCTTGTCACATTAGTAAGGCTGACTGTGGCTCAAAGTATCGAATTCTAAAGAGATTTGAAAACTGTGTAAACTAATTATAATAATTCTTCCAGAAGGAAGTGTGATCTGGGAGACATACTTTTTGGGGGGTTTCTTTGAAGATTTTATTGTGAATTGAGAGATACTTTATATGGAAGAACATTGGTTTTAAACTCATCCTATTGTATTTCATTTTATTGCAATGATTACAATCCCCTCCATACATCATCATTCAACAGTATATTGCTTCTATTCCCTCTTTCCATGGATCTAGAGTCCTCAGCTGCTCTGTCTCTCCATGTTCTCATCTCTACTGCCATGTATGGT
>NW_006408906.1:858937-860163 GCF_000296735.1 Chrysochloris asiatica
GTCCTTGACAACTTCAATCTTTTCTCCATTGATAAGAATGTTGTTTATTGGTCCAGTGGTGAGGATTTTTGTTTTCTTGACATTGAGATGCAATCCATATGGAAGGCTGTGCTCTTTGATCTTCATCAGAAAATATTTTAAGTCCTTTTCACTTTCAGCAAGCAAGGTTGTATCATCTGCATATTGCAGGCTGTTAATGAGTCTTCCTTCAATCCTGATGCCATGGTTTTCTTCATATAACCCAGTTTCTTATATTATTTGCTCAGCATGCAGATTGAATAAGTATAGTGAAAGAATACAACCATGTCGCACTCCTTTCTTAATGGTTTGAACAACTGCTTCTTGGTCCATGTACAGATTCCTCATGAGCACAATTAAGTGTTCCGGAATACTCATACTTCGCAGTGTTGTTCATAGCTTGTCATGATCCACACAATTGAAAGCCTTTGCACAGTCAATAAATCACAGATAAGCATCTTTCTGATATTCTTTGCTTTCAGCCAGGATCCATTGGACATCAGCAATGATATCCTTCATTCCACAGCCTCTTCTGAATCCGGCTTGAACCTCTGGAAGTTCTCTGTCAATGTGTGCTTGCAGCCATTTCTGTATTATCATTAGTAAAACTTTACTTGCGTGGACTATCAACGATATTGTCCGATGATTTCCACATTTCGTTGGGTCCCCTCTCTTTGGAATGGGTACAAATATGGATCTCTTCCAATCAGTCAGCCAGATAGTTGTCTTCCAAATTTCTTGGCTAGATGAGAGAGTGCCTCCTGTGATGCCTCACTTTCTTAAAAGTTTTCAATTTTTAATTTTTTTTATTGTGATTTTAGTGAAAGTTTACAGGGCAGGTCATGAGTTTTACATCAACAAATCATATACTGTGTTTCATTGCAATGATTATAATCCCTTCCATGTACCATCAGTTAACAGTATTTCTCTCTATTCATTTTAACTCTTTATTTATAGATATATTTTAAACACTCAGACATATAATAATTTAAACCACCAAAGGGTACATTCTGCAAGTCTGCCTCCTGGTCACCAGTGCTCAGTACCTCTCTTTCCATGAATCTTGAGTCCTCAGCTGCTCCCTCTCTTCATGTCCCCTTTTCTGCCTCCATCTCTGGTGTCCCTTCTACTCTGGATAAGGTCCTGCATTCCACTTGTGCTCTTCTCCCTTGTTGGTTGTAGGTCCTCTGTTTCTGGACTGTAAAATT
>NW_006408906.1:864538-865825 GCF_000296735.1 Chrysochloris asiatica
TCTTCATATATGATGTTCTTGATGTCATCCCACAAGTCTTTAGTGTTTAATGCATCAAATCTGTTCTTCAGGTGATCTCCAAATTCAGGTGGGATAAATTCAAGGTCATATTTTGGCTCTCGTAGACTTGTTTTCATTTTTTTTAGCAGGGTTGGCTTTGGCAAAATCCCTTAGCTTCTGTTTATCCTGGAATGTTTTGATTATACCTTCATATTTGATTGACAACTTTACTGGATATAGGATTCTTGGTTGACAGTTCTTTCTTTCTTTCTTGCTTTCTGTCTGTCTGTCTTTCTGTCTGTCTGTCTTTCTTTCTTTCTTTCTTTTTTTTTTTCTCTCTCTCTCTCCATTGCTTTCTTGCCTGCATGGTTTCTGTTGAGAGATCCAAGCTTGATCTGATTTGCTTTCCTTTGTATGTTACACTTCTCTTATCCCTAGCTGCTTTCAGGATTCTGTCCTTATCTTTGATTTTGGAGAGTTTGATTATTATATGTCTTGGTGATTGTCTTTTAGGATCTATCCTTCATGGTGTTCTTTGAGCTTCTAACTTATTCCTCTTCATGTTGTCCAACTTGAATCTTAGGCCTTCAGATTTCTTTTTCCATTTTTGTGCTTGCTCTTCTCTTAGTTGTGTTTATCTTCTAGCTCACTAGTTCTTTCTTCTATCTCTTTGATTCTACTCCTTTGCCTTTTCAGTGTATTGTCCATTTCTGATAGTCTATTATTAATCATTTGGACCTCTTTCTGTAGGTTTTGAATTGTTTCCAATGCTGTATCTATCTTATTTGATTTTTCTTGTAGTGCATTCCTTACTTCTTCCTTGTTTTTCTCAACTCCATGGTACAGTGGTTTGATACATTTTATAATCATTTTTCTGAATTCCTTCTCAGGCATTTCCAAAACCTGCCCATCTTCCAGTATGGAGTATAGGCCTACATCCAGCTCATTTGCCCCAGTCACTTTATCTCGTTTCTAGTCATGTGCTGATACGGTCATCTGTTTCTGGTTTTTGCTCATATTCAGGGGTTATCTGTGGCCTTAATACCTAGAATGGTGTGTATTTTGATATTTTTTATGCTTTCTTATCACCTCCAGGTAGACATGATCAGGAGATGGGCTTCCCTTTTCACTCTTCTTCTTTAGACATTTCATGATGCCACTGTTGGTTGTTGTGATGTAACACAGGACTTAATTTTCAGCCTATTTCCTTTTCAGTCTGCCTGTCCTACTCCACAATCCCCACTCAGGTCGTTTTCCTAGTGATAAATGGTTCAGGGCCGGCTGTGG
>NW_006408906.1:867079-877256 GCF_000296735.1 Chrysochloris asiatica
AGTAAATTTTATTTCTATGTATTCCATCTGGTGAGGTCCATGTGTATAGTCGTCTCTTGTGCTGTCTAAAGAAAGTATTTGAAATGAACAAATCATTGATTTTGCAGAAGTCTATCATGTGATCTCCAGCATTATATCTATCACCAAGGCCATATTTTCCAACTGCTGATCCTTCCTCTTTGCTGTCAACCTTTGCATTCCCATCACCAGCAATGATCAATACATCTTGATTGTATGTTTGATCAATTTCAGATTTAAGAAATTTTTAGAATTCTTCTAGTTCAACCTCACTGGCTTTAATGATTGGTGTGTATATATTTGAGGAATTTATACTGCTATAACTCTGAAAAAGTAAACCTGGTAGCATAGTGGATTACAAACTGAGCTGCTAACTGCAAGGTCAGTAGTTCAAATCTAACAGTCTGCAGGAGAAAGATGTGGTTTTCTCCTCCAATAAAGCTTTACAACCTCCAAAACCCTATACAGGGTCACTGTGAGTCAAACACAACCACCAACACCATGATGTCTAATAAGTTCCCTTATTGTGTTGTGGTTAGGCACTGGGCTATTAATCACAAATTAGCAGTTCAAGCCCACCAGCTGCCCTGAGAGAGAAAGATGAGGCTGTCTGCTCACATAAAGATTTAATGTCTCTGAAACCATATAAAGTGTTGCTATGAGTTGGAATTGACTCTGGACCAGTAACCATGAGGTTGGCAGGTCAAACCCTATACAGGGTCACTAGACACTTGACAACAACATATAGAGTATCTTGCCCCAGAGGATTTCAGGTATGTTTTAGTCAATCCTTTAAAAAACAAAAAACAAAAAAACATACCGTTATTTATTGTGAATTGAGTGAAGGTTTACCAAATAAGCCATCGATTGTATATTCAACAAGTTATATACTTTGTTGCATCCCAATTGAAATTCCTTCCAGAAGGTTTCTTAGCAGACAAATCTTTATAGAAGCAGATCACATGTGGTCTGAATATAATGAATCCTTTAAAATGCTATTTTTTATGATGATTTTTTAATATATTTTTTAAATTTTGTATGCTTACCACTTCAGGAAACATGCTGAAAAGTGATGTCCCCTAAAAATCCTACCTTTTAAACATAGCAACGTGTTGGTTAATTATTATATTGCTTGTAAGAATCTAACTGCTCTTTTTGCTCAGCCATTATCATGGACTTCACTAGTCTTTATATATGACTTCTTTCCTTTATACACTGGAAAAATATATGGGATGTGTGTGTTTATTTGCTTTGACATTGCTTGAAAGGCAACCATGAGAGTCACCTTTGGAAGAAGCATGATTCCCAGAAAATGCTTGATCTGAAGTCTACGATGATAGTTTCCCTGCATGTTCTGTAAAGTAATTTTTAACAAGTGACAGTTTATGGCATTTGGTTGGTGATATTTATCACTTGCGCAAGAAGCTACTTGAAAGAACACAACTTCAAAGCTGTGTTATCTTAAAAGTGATAAACCAGGTTGAACTTTTAACAAAGGTTCCCATATGGTTTTTCTTTATAGAAATGTTTTTGTTCCTTTTATTAACCATGATGATAGTTTTGATCCCCAAAAGGCATTTCCCCTGGGCTTATAGTAAAGGATTTTTGTAAACAAGTTCCAGTATTCTTACGAGTTATTGGTTCTGTCTATTTTAATTTAAAGCAAGTTCCTAACTAAAATACACACATATTGCTTCCCAAAGTCAGAATGTTCCTTAGAACCCAGGTTGGCCAGACTGTGTCTCTCATACTTTCGACATATGATCAGAAAAAAACAGTACCTGCATATGGACATCATGTTTGGTAACGTGGAGGGTCAGAGAAGTAAAAGATCTCCAACTAGATAGATTGGTACAATGGGTACAGCGATGGGCTCAAATGTAGCAATGATTGTAAGGTTGGTGCAGGACCAGGCAGTGTTTTGTTCTGTTGTGCATAGGGTAGATATGAATGTGTATTGACTCAATGGCACATAACAGCAATAATGGATTTTTTAAATCTAATATTTAACTATTTCTTATGTTCTCAGAAAGATAGTAAAGTTATTCCTATTGTGATAGTTATTATTTTTTGGCTATCATACAGTTAACTCTCTTATAATTTCCTATGTTGTTCTTAGGTTCCATCTAGTCAGTACTAACTCATATCAACCTTATCACAATGTAACAAAACACTGCTGTCCAGTTCTGGGGTAACTCACAACTGTTACCACACTTGAGCCCATTGATGCTGCCACTTGGCCAATCCATATCACTGGGGGTCTTCTTCTTTTTCCCTGACCCTCTACCTTACCAAACATGATATCCTTCTCCAGTGACTGGTCCCTTCTGACAATATATACGAAGTATGAGAGACAAAGTCTGGCCATTCTGGCTTCTAAGGACTACTCTGGCTGTACTTCATCCAACATAGACCTGTTGGTTCTTTTGGCAGTACATGATACTTTCAATATTCTCCTCCAACACCATAACTCAAATGCATAATTTGCTATGTAGAGCACACATAATGGACTAGATGCTCCCTTACAGAAGAGTTTTAAATACTTGTTCAGGAAATAGATATCTCCTCTTTAAACATTCCAGTGCTGTCATATGCCTACTTGTTTATGTTTGGATGAATAAAACCACTGACTTCATTATGTTTTTATGATTAAATAATTTACTTCATATTCAGCAGGATAGATTATCTATTTTTCCCAAGTCTAGTGATATCAAATCAAATAAGAACATTAAAAATAAAGACAGAATGCCTCAATATGCCAAATTAGAACCTATAATCCCCAAGTAATTCTGGTAGGCAACGTGTTTAAAAGCCACATATTGAGTTTGTAAATAAGTTTGCTTTTTAAAATAAGTCACTCAGCAAACATTTTAATCTCTTACTATATTCAAAAAGCTTTGATAGAGTGAAGAGTAAAAACAGAAAAAAAAAAAAAAAGATTTGTTGTATAACCAGAGAAAACCATTTGCTGTTGAGCTGATCCAATTCATTAAGATCCCATGTGTGTGGTGGAGTTCAACCATGTTCTATAGACTCTTCCTGTTGACCTGAAGATGAAAGAGGGAAGAGGAAGGGCTGGTTGGTCCAAAGTATGGTGAGACTTGGGGACACCTGAGTCTATGGACAAGGACATAGCCACAGAAGGCTGAGCTGAGAGTAAAGCATCCATCTGATATGAAGTGAGAGGAGATGTACAAGAACACCCAAACTTGCAGAAAATACCCATTTAACCTAGCCTCGATGGGTTGATAATCAGACTCAACTAGAGGAAGATCACAAATAAATAAATAAATTAATACATTTTTTTTTAAATAAAGGAAATGAGGGTAAATTGCTACAATTTGTTGAACTTGACCTATACTCAGGGAAGTAGTCACTCTAAATACCAATAGAGATGGAGGGAGTCTTCACATCAAGTATCAATGCTGTTTTCTCTGTGCACAGGGGAGACAGGGACAGGCAACTTAGACATTGGCTATCTAAAATGAGGGGGTTATAAAGACACAAAGTGACTGGCTTACAAGGTTTCAAGAGGGAGTTTAGTTTAAGAGTGTGTGAAGGAAGAGAGTCCCCATTGAATAGTTTTCCTCTTGTCTAGATGGATCTGGTAAAAAGAGATGGGGATAAGATTCTTATGATTCAATAGTGAATAGTTGTTATCATGACTGTCACTATTTGTAAAGGTAGAAGTTTTGTAACAAAAATGGGGGAGCAGTTGATCTTACAGTCCTAGGACCATCAAGAAAGAAGAGCACAAACGAAATGTGAGACATTATCCAGAGAAACAGCAAAACCAGAGATGGAGGCAGGGATGGGGGCATGGAGAGAGGGAGCAGATGAAGACTCTAGATTCATGGAAAGTGAGGAACTGAGCTGGCAGCCACGAGTCAGGCTTGCAGAATGTGCCATTTGTTGGTGTAAATTATTATGTATGTTTGAGTGTTCAAAAAAGAAAGAAAGAAAGAAAAGAGCTAAAGTGAATAGAGAGAAATATTGTTAACTGATGGTACTAGAGGTGATTATAATCATTGCAATGAAACAAGGTATATGATTTGTTGGATGTAAAACTAATGATCTGTCTTGTAAACTTTCTCTTGACTCACAAGAAAAACTAAAAAAATTTTTTTCCCCATGTGTGTCAGAGTAGACCTGTGCTCCATAGAGTATCCAATGGTTATTTTTTCAGAAATAGATCACCAGACCTATTTTCTGCAATACCTCTCAATGAATTCAAACTGCCAACCTTTGGCAGCTGAGCACTTAACCTTTTGCCAGGAACTCCAGATTTATTTTGTAACAACATAAAAATAAACAATGAAATATAGCAGTAGAATGTAAATAAAAAGAAATTTTTAGGGGGAAGAACATTCTTTCAGCTTATGTGTCAACAAATGTCTTCACAGAGGATTTGGCATATAGGAGTAGTCTTCGTTGAGAGGATGACGTTTCAGTTGGTAAGCAACCTAATGATCAGTGCCTCCAGACACAGGAAATGTAAGAGGCCCCAAAGTAAGAATCACTGTGGACATGGCTAAGACATAAAATCTATGTATGCAGAGAAGTAAAGGAGAAGGATAGAGAAGGACAGGCTATAAAAAAGCCTGTATGTCAGTCTGAGGAAGATTTTTATCTTTTATTGTGAAACTATAGAAACACTCTTTGAGATTCTCTTTTTCAATATTTTTGCTCCAATGGTATTTCTACTTTTTATATATAACTATAATATATTGGTCCTCTGTTGCCTGTGCTCCAAAAAATGCTTACATATTTTAATCATTGTTTCCTTTGATTATCCTTTTATCTTCAACTATTTCACATACATATTTTGCCAAGGCATTTATTTATTATCAAATAATTTATTGTACTAATTTTATTATTTAGATATCTAGTGACCTGTTCCTGTAAAGATTATAGCATAGGGAACCCTATGCGGTGGTTGTACTCTGTCCTGTTGGGTCATAATGAGTTGGAATAAATGCGACAACACATAAAAACAAGCATTAATAGAGATGAACGTATCTATTTGAACAGTAGACTGTGACAGAGATGACCACAGTGTGGATGGCTTCTGTCTCCTTCTACCCAAGTGTCTCAAGTGACACTTTTAACCTGGCCCATGAAGTACTCTCATGTGATATCCTTATTTTTCTTTCCTTCAAATCCCCGTTGGGTGACCATATTCCAGAAGATGATGATGTTTCTGTTTTTCTGAGATCTTGAAGAACTTCATGAACTATAGCTTCTTCTTCACCTCCTCCCCACCCCAAGGAAAAATTTAATTTATAAGTGACTTAATAACTTAAATACATAAGCTGAAGGGACTGAGATTTCATTTTGAGCTATAATATACAAAAATTAGTCTTATGATCCACTACTCCTCTATTAGTTGGTCAGACTATGGTGGCTTGTGTGTTTCTGTTATTCTAGAAGGCTCTTTTGGTATTTCATATACTGAAATAGTCACCCATGGTAGACACATTTTGAATGAGCTTCCAGACTAAGAGAAACTGGTAAAAAGGGCCTGGTGATTTAGTTGTAAAATAAATTGACCAGTGAAAACGTAACAAATAGCAGTGGGATATTGTTTGATTTATTGCCAGAAAATGAGTCCCTCTGGTTGGGAGACACTCAAAATATGGCTGAGGAAGTATTGTTTACTTATAGTAGAGAAGGCCTTAATAACAAGGGGAGAGCAAAGTTTTCAAGACCTAAGTTTTCTAATGTGGCAGGCCCAAAATGAGAGGAGACATCTATTAATAGTCAGAATGTGGAATGTACAAAGCATCCTCTAAGCAAATTGGAAGTTGTTGAAATATAATGGAATAAACAAAGATTGATAATCCCAGGCTTGTTGTAAAGTACCGTTGAATCAGTTCCAACTCATAGAGACCCTGTATAGAGTTTCCAAGGAGAGGCTTGTGGGTTTGAACTGCAGACCTTGCAGTTACCAATCCAGTGCTTTTCCTACTGCACTACATCAGGACTCTAGATCATAGGCCTTAGTGGTTAAAATGGACTGGTATTGGCAATTTTGTACTGTATAATTATCTGGCTTACTACACCAGAAATGACAAATTGAAGGTGATTGGTGTCGTATTCATCAATAAAAAGAATGTTTCAAGATCTGTCCTAACGTACAATACTATCAGTCGTCGGATAACAGCCATAAACCTACAAGATAGAACAGTTAATATGACTATTATTCAAATTTATGCTTCTACCACTAATGCCAAAGATCATGAAACTGACAATTTTTACCTATTTATATAGTCTGAAATTGATTTAACATGCAATCTAGATGTATGATAATTACCAGTAATTGGAATGCAGATGTTGGAAATGAAGAAGGGTCCCAGTTAGAAAATATGACCTTGGTGATAGAAATGACACTGGTGATCTAATGATAGAATTTTGCAAGGCAAACAATTTATTCATTGCAAGTTTCCTTTTTGAACATCTATAAATGTGGGCTTCGCCAGATGGAACACACAGGAATTAAATCAATTACATCTGTGGAAAGATATGAAATAGAACAAGTTTCAAGGCCATCTATGGAACAGACATCAATTGTTCCTTTGTAAGTTCAAGTTGAAGATTAATAACATTCATACACATGCACAGGAGCCATAGTATGATAATAAGTATATCTCACCTGAATTTAGAAACCATCTCAAGAGTTGGTTTGATACATTGAACACTAATGACGGAGGCCAGATGGGCTGTGATGTGACATCAAGGATATCATACAAAGAGAAAACAATAGATCTTTTTTTAAAAAAAGGAAAAGATTAAAATGGTTTTGAGAAAAAAATCTGGAAGAAATGATGAAGTGAAAGAGTTGAACAAAATATTTCAAAGGTGGAACAAGAAGACTATGTAAAGTATTAGAATGAAATGTGGAATGAAATGTGCAAATACTCTAGAAGTTTGAAACCAACAGGGAAGAATATACTTGGCATTTCTCAAATTGAAGGACTGAGGAAAAAATACAAGCTTTCAACTATAATACTGAAAGACTCAATAGGCAAAACATTGAATGATTTGGACAGTGTCAAAAGAAGATGGAAGGAATACACAGTCCTTATACAGAAAATAATTTGTCAAAGTTCAACCAATGCTACTGAATAAAAGAGTCCAAGCTACCCTGACGGTATTGGTGAAAAACAAGGTTCCAGAAATTGACAGAATGGCAACTGAGGCATTTCAGCAAATGGATGCAATGCTGGAAGTGCTTGTTAGTCTATGTCAAGAAATTTAGAAGACAGCTACCTTGCCAACTGGCTGGAAAATTATACACTAAATATATACTCATTCAAAGAAAGAGGATCCAACAGAATGTAGAAATTGTCAATAAAAACATCATTTATATCACATACAACTAAAATTTTGCTGGAGATAATTAAAAAAAAATTTGCAGCAGTAAAAATGTTAACTTTTGTGTTAATTAACTGCAATTAATTCAAGCCAGACTCAGAAAAGGATGTAAACCATGGAATATAATTGCTGATATCATATTATCTTGGCTGAAAGTAGAGAATACCACAGTGTGTTTACTTGTGTTTTATAGACTATGAAAAGACTTGACTGTGTGAATCATGATAAATTATGGACAAATTTGTGAAGAATAAAAATTACAGAGCAATTAAATATGCCCCTATGGAACCTGTTACAGAGGCAGTTGCTGTCCCTTCTCTCTATGCAAGCATACACACAAATTCACGTAAAACAACTTCAGAAAGTGGATTGAAAAATTCCATTATCTTTAAATTACACTTTCTACAAATTTTTGGAGCCCTGCTCTCTCTCACACACACGGTAGTGTTTACATATGAAATTCTGATATGGCATTGTAGGATCAACACTGGACTTTGATCCATAAGATTGGCTCTTCATACCCACCAGTTATTCCTTGTAAACTCTATACAGCTATGACTTGGAATCAGCTCCAAAGCACTTAACAAAAACAGTATATACATACATACGTTGTTGTTGTTAAGTGCCGTCAAGTCAATTCCAATCCATAGCAACCCTGTATAGGCTTTCCAAGGAACAGCTGGTGAGATTGAACCACCGACCTTGCAGTTCAAATGACTTTGCAGGCTGATGCATTAGCCCACAGAGCCACACCAGGACTCCATATATACATATATGCATATACTTGGTCAAGTAGTGGATCGGTGAAAAAGAGGAAGACCCCCAATGAGTTGGATTAGTATAGGGAGGCAGCAGTGGGCTGAAACATAATTGTAAGGATGGTACAGGTCTGGACAGTGTTTCTTTCTGTTGTGCATAGGGTTGCTATGAGTCAGACTCAACTCAACAGCACCTAACAACAGCAACAACAATATATGCATATCCACCACTCCTTTCTTGGTATGTTGTGCTGTGGTGGCCTGTGTATTGAAGTTCTAAGTTTTGTCACTGGTATTTAAATACCAGCAGGATCACCCATACTTAACAGATTTCAGTGGTGCTTCCAGACTAAGATGAGGAAAAATTGAGGCAGACTATTACTGAATGGTTGGCCACCGGAAGCCTCATATGAACAGCAGCAGAACATTGTCTGATATAGTGTCAGGAAATGAGCCCCTCATATTGGAAGGAACTCAAAATTTGACTGGAGAAGACCTGCTTCCTCAAAGTAGAGTTGACCTTAATGGCATGGATGGAACAAAGCTTTAAGAACCTTTATTTGCTGATTGGGCTAAACTGAAAATGAAGAGAAACAGTTGTAAACACACATTGATAATTGAAACATGGAATTATGAAGTATGAGTCTAGGAAAATTGGAAGTCATCAAGAATGAAATGGAGCATATAATATGAAATATCTTTGGCATCACTGAACTGAAATGGACTGGTATTAGCCATTTGAATTAGACAAACTGAAAAGGAATGGCATCGCATTGATTGCAAAAAAGAGCATTTCAAGATTTATCTTGATGTATAGTTCTGTTTGTGAGAGGATAATATCCAAATGCCTATAAGGAAGACAAGTTAATACCACTTTTATCCAAATTTACACACCAAATAATAAAATCAATAATGATGAAACTGAAGAATGTTGGCATGGTGCTGAAAGTTTGGCACTGGATGTGTAACCACAAGGTTGTTTGTTGTTGTTAAGTGCCACTGAGTCAGTTCTGACTCATAGTGACCCTGTATAGGGTTTCCAGGGTGAGTTTGAACTGCCAACCTTGTGGTTCAAACATCCCTGCAGTCCAGTGCTTTATCCGAGAGTGCCACACCATAACTACACATCACATATGTATGCATACACATGTTGTTGTTGTGAAGTGCTGTCCAGTCGGTTCCACCTCATAGCAACCCTGTATAGAGTTTCCAAGGAGTGACTAGTAGGTTTGAACCACATATAGATTAAATCCTTTAAGTCACTTAGGATTCAATAGGAGAACCAAGTCTGGGAATCTATGTTACCAATTGCTGAGTTTTGAGCAGTTCCATTCTTTCACTTTGGCTAATTTCTTGCATAAAAATAGAATACTGAAAAGTTTTATTTTCAAAGCACAAAATCCCGTGTGTCATATTGGGTTCAAAATTTCTTTTTGAACCATAACTCAGTGCAAATTTGTTGTTGTTGGTTTTTTTTCTGATGGGAATCAAAGAAGTGGTAAATTTGTAATCTCAAGATAAAGCATAAGAAACAGTGGCTCTGATTAGCAAACCACATGTGATTTGTAGCAACAGGTTACCTCGGGGAATCATAGACTGGTATAGAATCAAAGCAACACATGTGTAAAGAAATTCTAAGAGGTCTTCTAGGTTGTGGAACTATGCAATGATTATGAGGCACTGAAACTTATTGTGTGAAATGGGAGTGTAAAGAATACTCCGATGTTGAGGATGTTTTCAAGGGAAAACAAAAGTTTCAGGAAATATTTTTAACTTGGTATCAATGAAGTTTTTTTTTAGCACCAAGCTCTCAGGATATAGAATGATTTTCTTCCTGTGGTAGTGATAATTTTGTCAGTGTTCAGAATAGAGGTGATTCAAATGGCCGCTGGGTTACTAGACACAGTGACATTTCCCCTTCATTGATATAGACAGTGCCTTTCTAGCTGGAGGCTCTGCAATAGTCTGGTACTGTTTGTCTTTTAATTCTGTAACCTACTGATGATATAAGGAGCTCTGGTAGCGTA
>NW_006408906.1:878556-917106 GCF_000296735.1 Chrysochloris asiatica
TGTACAGGGTTTCCGAGGGTGTAAATCTTTACGGGAGTAGAAAGCCTCATCTTTCTCCCGCGGAGCGGCTGGTAGTTTTGAACCGCTGACCCTAAGGTTCGCAGCCCGATTCGTAACCACTACGCTACCTACCAATTGCCCAGTCAGCTCTTGTGGTGCCGTGCGTTAATGTACCGAACTGCAAAGTCATTTGAACTGCAATATCAGTGGTTCAAGCTCACCAGCTGCTCCTCAGAAACTGGATACAAGGTCATTGTGGGTCAGAACTGACTCGATGGCACATAAAAACAACAACAATATATATCATAGTAGAATTGTAATCCATAAGGTGTGCAATCACTGATTTTTCAGAAGTAGTTATATGTATGCTAAAACATATGTTGTCTTTAATATACATACATATGCAGGCATGCATATGCATACACTTATACACATGTATATATATACAGATAGTCCCCAACTTTTGATGGTGTTCCATTCCAGGAACTCCATGATAAGTTAGTTCTGATGTAACTTAAATACTTAATTCTAAATTTTTGTCCTTTTTTTTTTTCTGCTATAGCCTGCTATATGGCAGTGGTTTGAATAGTAAATCATAACATTGAACATCTGCAAGTAAACATTTGAGAATGATAACATCAGCAAATTATGTGCTGTAACATTGTATAGTACATATTACTAACAATAAGATGTACAAAACAAACAAAAAACAGATGGTCATAGTGCAGTTTCTTGTTACCCAAATATATCTTAAGTCGGGACTTTAGTCACATTATATATATATGTGCATATTCACATACATGCATAAAATAGAAGATGGGGTTCACAAAGGCAAGAGTGTCTAGTGTCCACTAAAGTCTTAATGAACAGAGACTCAGAACTTGGAGTTCATTCACCCATGGGTCCCAATTCTAACCAAATACAAGTGATTGTGCTCCAGAAAAATATCTGCCGTTACTGCTGCTGGTACAGGTAACACTGCAGATGCTGAGTCAATTGTAGAATCTCCACCAAACCTCCTGCTACACTCCATCCCGTAGTCATTACTAAGAACTCTTGAAATAAATAGCTAGAATGGATTATGTGTAGCACATGCTTCTGAAACAAAGTCTTGTACTATGGTACTTATCAGAAAACCTAGGTTGAATGTTTTACCATAGTTGCAAGGAAGACAGAGAAATGGATTTCTGGCTTCTGTCCTGGTGATGTGTATACTTGTAAGGTGGAGCATTTTCCAAGCATAGGAGAGAGTTTTAAAGGTTCTGGAGAAACAGTGGGCTGCTAACTAGGTTTTCGGGTAAGCACAGATTTTGTTTTTATTTAGTAATAATTTAAAGAGTGTTATAGTTGTAATCATTAAATACATGATAGGTACTGTGTTAATCTGTAAATTTTTTCATTACTAACTGAAATAGCAAGAAAACTTTGAGATAGGCAATATTAATACTATTGTCCCATTTTATAAGTGAAGAAATAGATTTAGAGAGATTCAGTAACTTGCTCATGGTGATACAAAGAGTGATGAAGATGGGATTTGACTGAATCTTACCTGTTATATTATGCAATAGTCACATATGAAATGAAAACCAGTTGCCTTTGAGGCAATTCTGAAACATGGCATCCCAGATATGGAATGACTCCATGTGTGTTGGCCTATAATTGCACTTTGCATAGCATTCAACAGCTGTTTTTCAGAAGAACATCTCCAGGCATTTCTTTGAGGCACCTAAGAGTGAACTGGAATCTCCAAACTTTTAGTAAACATCTGAGAACTTGAAGAATCATTTGAACTACATAGAAAAACAAACAACTAAATAAAATAACCCATTGCTCTTGAACCTATTCTGACTCATAGCTACCCAATAGAACATATTAGAATTGCTCCTTATAGTTTCCAAGACTGCAAATCTTTATGGTAGCAAACAGCCTTATCTTTCTTCCACTGAGCAGCTAGTGAGTTTGAATTGCCGAACTTGTAATTAGCAGCCAGACACTTAACTCATCAGGGCTCCTTGCATGGCCTGGGCACTTCTTTAACTTCTAATTTTTACAGTGAACATTTTGCTATAAACTTTTTTTTTTAAAGTTTTTATTGTGAATGATGTGTTGGTTTACATGGGTGAACATTATCTTTACATTCATCCTATCATATTTTGTTTCATTGCAATGATCACAATCCCCTGCATGCATCATCAAACAACCAAAGGGTATACACCACATGCCTGACCCTGGCCACCAGCCCACAGCCCCTCTCCCTCCCTGAGTCCAGAATACCCAGCTGCTCCTTCTGTCCATGTCATCATCTCTGCCTCCATCCCTAGTGTCACTGCCTCCCCATATAGGGTCTTGCACTTCACTTTTCTCCTTTGATGGTTGCAGGGTCTTTGCCCCTGGACTACAAAATCAGCTGCTCCCCTCCCTTTGTTACCAAACATTTACGTTTACCTTTCCAACACTCACTGTCAGACCTGATAGCAATCATTCCCTATTGAACCACAGGAGTCCTTTCTCCCTCATCTTTTATCAACCCCACCCAGATAGATTGGAATCAATTCAGTGGAGGTTCTACCTTTCCCTTTATCCTCTGGAGCTAGGCTCCCTATTGAAAACTTGTAAACCAGTCACTTCTTGCTTTTCTAATCCCCCATTTTGGGTAGCCAATGTTGAAGTTCCCCATCCCTGTCAACCAAGGGGATGAGAATGATCCTCAATGTAGAGATTTGTCCACTCTTTTGTCATACTGCATCCACAAGCATATGTCAAGTGCATCCACTTGTAGTGGGTTACTCTTTCTTTTTTTTTTCTCCTCCTCTTTCTTCCTCTAGTCATGTTCTAATCATCCAGCCATTGATGTCAGGTCAAATAGGTACTATCTGCAAGTGTGGGTGTTCTTGTACATCTCCCCTCACTTCATATCAGCTGGATGCTTCACACTCCATTCTAGTCCTCTGGGGCCATGTCCCTGCCCCTGGGAACCTGGAGTCCCCAGGTCTCATCATACTGCTGGTTAACCAGGTCTCAATCCAGGTTTACAGGAATCTGTTGAATGTGGTCAGACTTAGTTCACAACTTCATTGCTGGTTTTCCCCCACTTCTCCTTATCAGTGACCAGCATGGTCAGCAGCAGGACCACATGCCTGCTAATGTATTTCATTTGAGTTTCAGTCTTGGAAGGGAGTTTGCCATAAAGGGACCTGACCACTTGCCTTGATAGCTCCTTGGAGAACAACTTGACATTGAAGTTGTCATAGACTTAATTTTTGCTTGGGTACATCATCAACACTCACAGAAACAGTAGTCTAGAAATCAAATGATGCATTGTATTAGGCAAGTCTGCTTTCAAAGATCTCTTTAAAAAGTTGAAGAGTGAAAAAGTCAGTTTGAGGACTTAAGGTACACCTGATCCAAGCCATGATTATTTTCAATATGTATGTGAAAGTTGGACAATGAGTAAAAAAGACCGTAGAAGAATTGATGCATTTGAGTTATGATGTTGGAGAGGAATATTAAAAGTACCGTGTACTGCTAAAGGACCAAACATGTCTGTGTTGGAGGAAGTACAACTAGAATGTTCCCTAGAAGCCAAGATGGCCAGACTTCATCTCGCATACTTGGGGCATATAATCAGGAGGGTCCAGTCTGTGGAGAAAGGACATCATGCTTAGTAAAGTTGAAGAATAGCGAAAAGGTGGGAGACCCCCAATGAAATAGATTGACACAATGGCAGCAACAAATGGCTGATGCCTAACAGTAAATGTGAGTATGGCACAGGACTTACAGTTATTTCATTCTGCTGTACATAGGATTGTTTTTGATTGGAACCGACTCAATGAGACCTAATAATAATGAGTCAGAAGCAACTCTATAACACAAAACTACAACAACAACATAACAATTTTGTAAAAAGAACCAGGTTCCAGTTTTATTGATAAACTTATCAAATAGCTTATGATAACAATTTTGATAAACAACATACCATAGTGATGACATGCATAAGGACTCAAATGCAAATTCTGGCGCTTGAAGTACCTGTGGAACACTGGTTGAGGTTTTTTTTTTTTTTTTTGCCAATTTCTCTATAAAATGTGCATAAAAATATTGGCTGTTTCTTTTGCCAGTTGTGTCAGGGGCCTCAAAAACCATTCCAAGGTTCAGCGGTTTACTAGAAGGAATTATTCACAGGGCTCGAAGCCGCAGTTAGAACCACAGTTGTTACAGAGAAAAGATACAAATTTAAGTCAACTAAAGAAAAAGCTCATGGGTGAAGTCAGAGATACCAGGCACAAGTATACAGTGTTTTCTTCCAATGCACTCACTTGAGTGCTCTTTCAATTTCCCCAGTAATAATTTGTGACGATACACAGAAAGTGTTGCCAACCAGGTATGCTCATCTGAACCTTGGTGTCCAGGGTTCTTACTGAGGTCAATCGCTTAGTGTCCTGATGGATGACCTCCTGTTACTCAGACTCTAGCCTTCTGCCTTATTCCCAGCCTCTGCATGCAAAAATAGGGGTTAACACAAATCATCCTCTTAGCTTAACATCTTCTGGTTAAACTGCTCCAGTATGGTTCAAGGCTTCAGACAAACATACACAGCTGTTCACCATAAGTACAGTGTTGCCAAGGTCTCAGGTATATAAAAACACTCAGACTGTTCTATGGGTTCAGACGGACAAAAGACTAGCTTTCTCTTTGGAGTTTTCAGGGTTTGAACAATCGAGGTCTGCTGAGCTAACCCTTTCCTGCCCAGTTATTATGAGGAATATGTGAGCTGATCGATGTAATTTACAATAGTTACTAGCATAGATGTCAGTATTATTTCTTCTACAAGGACTCAGTGAGCTGAATAAAGCATGTTGTTGTTGTTGTTGTGTGCTGTGGAGTCGATTCTGACTCATAGCGACCCTGTACAGGGTTTCCGAGGCTATAAATCTTTACCGGAGCAGAAAGCCTCATCTTTCTCCCACGGAACAGCTGGTAGTCTCGAACTGCTGACCTTGCGTTCACAGCCCGATTCGTAACCACTACTCTACCAGAGCTTAGAAATAGATACAAGAGATAGGTATATTTCATGGGTCTTATGATAATGAGTTGTGAAGTTTGCAATGAGGGGCAATTTGCAATGATGGGCATGAAATATTTTGGCTAGGGATACTCTAGTAAGAGAAGTGAGACACCAAACCCTAACCTTTTATTTTTTTGTCCTTTACAGGTCTCTGAAACCATCAAGGTAATAATCAGAGAACAGAGTTGTTTTGAGGAATACAACAATAAAGCAGGTACAAGAGTGATTCTCAGTAGTTAACACATAATGTTCATTTAGATAATTGTTTATTTTAAGCTATGTCTTCCATAATAAAAAATATATTTTCAAAAAAGGTTAATTTGGTGTCACAGGATTTGTGTGACCATACAGCATGATAGCTGATCATAGCTTAATTTAGAATTAATTTCTAGGTTTATATTAAATTAATTATGAGTTTTTATTCTGTTAGATCAGGCCTAGACAAATGTGTGGTAGGATTAATTAATAATAACTAGTTACTAATTTAACAGCTATTCATCACAGGGCCAATTACATGGCAAGCACGCATTTATGGAGTGCTTGGTAAAGTTATACAATTTAACTAAAACTGATGGCTCAATTCTTTCCTCAAGGGGCTTACAGTCCAGTAGGGGAGACATGGAATAAGAAAATATGAATATGTAAATAGAATTTTTTATATATTTTATAATGAGAAATAGCAGAGTCCTTTGAAGGAAAATATTATGGGCCAAGGAGAAATCTGTATTGTAGATTGATTGTGTATGCATTGAGATACAGCATTTAAATCAAGATCAGAATTGTAAGGAAGAGTATTGGACAGATTAAACAGCACTGAGTACAGAAAAGAACTAATAAAAGGGCATTATGACTGGATGAAGTCACAGAGGTGGAGACATAGGATGAAACTCGAAATAGGAGAACTGGCCTGATCACATAGGATGTTGGTATCTATGGAATGGTAACTTCACATGGCCTGCATTTGCCCATTTTCTGACCTTGGCATTTCTGTGTGATAATCATTTGATTGTTTCTTCTGATCTCCTATATAAAAATGCTCTCAAATTTACCACCACTGTTGCATCCCCTCACCTTTTCACTGCCCGCTGAAGTAAAATGCAAATGACTTTAACTGTGCAAAGATGTTCTCAGTGTGTTCATTCCTCTGAACACTAATTCAAATATGTTCCACATATAATTGAGGTAGAAAAGTCCTGAATACTGTAACATTCTCAAGAGTTTGAGGAGGAAAATAATATATGTGAAGCTTTATACAAATACCAGTGTGTATTTATACATGTGTGTGTATGAGTAAATTCGTGTTTTTAACTTGATATTTCTTAAAACTATTTTCTCAGAGTATACTGTGCAAGTTTTAAAAGACTTCTCTCTTAGAAATAAGAATTTTAAAGATACCTATTACTCCTGAGTACTACGTTTATAAACTTGACCTATCTTATTTCTATATACATTAAATAAGATAATTTCTTAGAATGTAGATAATTTATACCAGGAAAAAATATATTCGTTTCAGTGATTTAGCTTTTTCAGGCAGAAGATTTTTCTTGTCCTGAATTATATGGTTACTTGCTTCAAATCTTGATTTTACTTTGCATATGAAAATATTACACTAAATATCAATAAGCAACACAATAATTTTCAATATCATCATAAATAATATTTGCTTTCTTAAATTAAGCGGACAAAAGAAAACCACCCAATATACTATTTGCATCTGAGAGAGCTCTAAAACATATTGCTTTCCAGTGAAAATACTGTTTCTTCCAAATTGTACATCTTCATAATCTGGACTCCTACAAACACCTTGTTTAATCCTCAAAAAGACAAGTGATGGCTGCCCTTTACTTCTGACTGGCCATTTTCTTTGTAGTAGGGCTTAGTCTTAATTTTAGAATCAAATTAGAAAGAAATCTTAATAGAAATGCTATTGGGAAAGAAAAGAGAACAAAAAAAGATCAATTTGGAAGCATAAAAGTCACTAGAAAAACAGAAAGGTAGTACTTTAGCCAGATTGAATAATCACCTATCTTGAAACATGCTAGCTTCTGGGGAACACATCAACTGGGACCAAATTGAACTTTGCTTCTCTTTTGAGGAATATTCCTCAACCAGATGGGAAGTTTTTAATCTATTCAAAGTGTATTTTTCAAGGATCACATTTTGTTCAGTATGAGAGAGGAAAAAAAAATTGAAATCTTAATTTGTTTCCTGTGCGAGATTGAACAAATTTTCAAACTCTTCTTTTTCATATTTAATTCATTTCTAAAATGGAATTCTCAAATCCCATTTTACGATATGGTTTCCATCATGTTTTTCTCATGACTTACACACTTACATGGAAACAGGGATATAGTATTAGATATGGCATATTAATTCAAAGAAGGAAGAAAAGAAGGAAAGAAAAAATGGAAGGAGGGAGGAGGTAAAAAGGAGAAAATCTAAATTAGAAAATACATATCACAATATCTAGCAATGCATGTTACAAATACTAAATATTCAGAAAGAGCTTACTGATTCTGAAAGATTCATCTATCATTTTATTCAGACAGTTTTTAATCTTTCTAGTTGATATTCAGCATTACACTATGCAGATTAAAAATCCATTTATAGTTACAGAGATATACTAATTTGCAATTCCACTCAGTGTGTTTCATGGTGCTTGATGTTGTTGTTAGATGCCATTGAGTTGGTACCAAATCATAGCAACTCTTTGCACAACAGAACAAAACACTGCCCAGCCCTTCACCAACCTCGTAAATGTTACTATGCTTGAGCCTATTGCTGCTGCCATTGTGACAGTCCATCTTGTTGGAGGTCTTCCTCTTCTTCTCTGACATCCCACTTTACCAAACATGATATCCTTTTCAGGGCCTTCCTTGTAATATGTCAGTCCATCATGTCTTTCAAGGACCATCTTGGCTGTGCTTCTTCTAACACAGACTTGCCTGTTCTTTTGGCAGTGCATGGTACTTTCAATGTTCTCCTCAAACACCATAATTCAAATGAGTCAATTCTTCTGTGGTCTTATTTATTCACTGTCCAACTTTCACATGCATATGAGGTTATTGAAACTATCATGGCTTGGGTGATGTGTACCTTAGTCCTCAAACTGACATCTTTCCTCTCAAATACTGTTGGAGCCAACACAACTGCTGGAGCCAATACTAGGGCCAACTGCCAAGTACGACAATGACAATTGGCTATACTCTGTGACCCGCACAGAGAGATTAAACCCAAATAGGGGTGATGGGAGATGAGAAATAAAAGAAAGACACAATTGAAATATAGCAAAGTTGGGACTAGGTGGGCCACAGCACTCTGATGGAGATGCTGTGACACAGATTTAGGCAGCGGGTTTATTTTATACACAGCTCAAGGGGAAGTGCTTGGGGGCAGGGAAAAGAATAACATCTGGTGTTTTGATGCATGCAGTAAGCAGGACTTTATCAGAAGAATGTAGTTGCTAGGGAAACAGAAATATGGCGACTAGAATGTTGCACAGGCTGAACCGAAGGACACAGCTAAATACAAGGAAAGATCTTGCAAGTTCCCAGACCCATGAGGCAGCCCTGCAAGTTCCTTGCAGGAGTGATAGGGGGAGACTTTGACTTGGAAACAGCTCTAGTTTCTGGACCACAACTGTTTAGTTGCAATCCTTTGGTTAAATTACTGCCAAGTCAGGGACCTTCAGCTCAGCTGCTCCCAACAGAACACTTTAGAGAGGTCTTGTTCAGAAGATTTGCCTAATGCAATACATTAATTTCTTCACTACCATTTCCATAAGTACTGATGGTTAATATGAGCAAAATAAAGTCTTTGACAACTTCAATCTTTTCTTCACTGATATGGATGTTGTTTATTGGTCCAATGATGAGAATTTTTATCTTCTTTATATGGAGGTGTATCCATGCCAAGGGCTATGGTCTTTGATGGTCATCAATAAGTATTTTAAGTCCTCTTCATTTTCAGCAAGCAACATTGTATCATCTGCATATAGCAGCTTGATAGTGAGTTTGCCTCCTATCCTGATGCCACTTTCATCTTCCTGTAATCCAGCTTCTAGATTATGCGCTCAGCATACAGATTGAATAAGTATGGTGAAAGAATACCACCCTGGCACACAACTTTCCTGATTTTTAATCATTCAGTGTTCCCTTGTTCTGTTTCAACAACTGCCTCTTGGTCTATGTATAGGTTCCTAGTAAGCACAATCAAGTTTTCTGGAATACTCATTCTCTGCAATGTTGTCCTTAGCTTCTCATGGCCCACACAATAGAAAGATTTGGTGTAGTCAATAAAGCACAGGTAAACATCTTTCTGATATTCTCTGCTTTCAGCCAAGATTCTTCTGAGATCAACAGTAATATTCCTTGTTCCATGTCCTCTTCTGAATCCATCTTGAAGCTTTTGCAAATATCTGTCAATGTATGGTTGCAGCTGTTTTTAACTTATTTTTACAAAATTTTACTCGCATGCAATATAAATGATATTGTCTGGTGATTTTCCCATTGTATGGGTCACCTGTCTTTGGAATGAGCACAGATGGCCTTGAGTGCTTTATCAGCTTGATGAAAGATTTCAGCTTGTATTCCATCAGTTCCAGGAGCTCATGCCTTCAGTGCACATTGGACTTCTTTGGCTCTTGTTCATATGCTACCTTTTGAAATGGTTGAACAGCAACCATTTCTATTTGGTGCAGTGCCTCTGTGTATTTCTTCCATCTTCTTTTGATGCGTTCAGTATCTTTCAGTATTTTTCCCATGTTGTTGTTGTTAAGTGTCGTCGAGTCGGTTCCAACCCATAGATTCCTCCAAGATAGCAAGTCAAGGTTTGATTTTTTTCTACGCCTCCCACAGTTTATGAAATGCTGAGTGTGTTCTTCCCTTTTGTTTTCTAACACCAGGGTTTTACACATTTTGTTACAATATTTTACCTTAATCATTTTGAGCTTCTCTTTGAATTTTTCTGTTTAGTTTTTTATCTCCTCATTTTTTTCCATTTGATTTAGAATCCCTATGCTTAAGAACAACTTTCAGATTCTTTTCTGTCATCCACTTTGTTCTTTTCTATCTTTCTTTTCTTCTTAATGACCTTTTTCTTTCTTCCTTGATGATGTTTTTGATGTCATCACAGAACTCTCTGGTCTTTAATCTTCAGTGTCTGATGCTTCAAACCTGTTATTGAGATGAACTCTAAATTCAGGTGAGATATGTTCAAAGTCATATTTTGGCTCTTGCTGACGTGTTTTCATTTTCTTCATATTCAGCCTGAACTTGCATAAGATCAATTGGTGGTTTATTCCACAGTCTTCCCCTGGCCTTGTTTTGGCTGATGATATGGAGCTTATCCACTATCTCTTTCCAGAGATATACTCAATTTGATTTCTGTGTATTCCATCTGGTGAGGTCCATGTTTATGTTGTCATTGTTGTTAAATGCCATTGATTCAGTTCTGACTCATAACAACCCTGTATAGGGTTTCCCTGGGTTTGCTGGTGAGGTTTGAACTCCTAACCTTAGGGTTCAAACCAACCTTGCAGAGTCCAGTGTGTCTTTTTGCACTGCCACACCAGTACATTGTTTAAAAGAAATATTTACAAAGTAGAAATTATTGGTCTTGCAAATTTCTATCATGCAAACTCCAGCATTGTTTTGCTCACCAAGACTCTATTTTCCAACCATTGATCCTTCCTCTTTGTTTCCAACTTTTGCATTCCAATCACCAGTAATTATCAAAATATTTTGATTGCATGTTTGATCAACTTCAGACTGAAGAACATGGTAGAATTCTTCAATTTCATCATCAGTGGCTCTAGTGGTAGGTGTGTAAATTTAAACTTGTGACATTAACTGATTTTCCTTGTAAGCATATGGGTATTATCCTATCACAGATAGCGTTATACTTCATGACAGACATTAATGCACTCTCCTTGATGATGAATGCGATGCCATTCCTCTTAAATTTTCATTTCTGGCATAGTAAACCATGTGATTGTCAGATTCAAAATGGCCAATACCAGTCTGAAATGGAATTCAATAATTCCTAGGATGTTTATGTGTTCCATTTAATTTGACACTTTCCAATGTTCCTAGGTTCATACTTTGTACATTATATTTAGATTATTAATGGATGTTTACAGCCATTTCTCTTAATTTGAATTTTGTCCCATCAATAAATGAATGGCTCAGGGCTTTATTCCTTATGGTCAACTCTACTTTGAGAATGCAGCTTTTCCCCAGTAGCATTTTGAGTACTTTACAACCTGAGGGACTCATATTCTGGCACTATATCTGACAATATTCTGGTCTCTGTATCATGTTTCAATATTCAGTATTCTTGTGCTATCTGACAGTGTTTTACCTCTGTTCATAAAGTTATCAGTAACTTAATATTTAAAAGTAGTCCATCTCTTCATCTGGAAGGTCAGTTGAAATCTGTCCACCATGATACTTAAAATACTGGTGGCATAGCTTTCAGAATCACAGCAGCATGCAAGCCACCTCAGTATGACAAACTGACAGATGAGTGGTGGTGATGCTAGGCATACTAGTGCCCAATTGTTTTTGTTGTTGTTGTTGTCTTGTGGGCCATTGAGTCATTTTTGGCATATACTGACACTGTATATACCCCAGAATGAAATACTCCCTGGTCCTAATTCATCCTCAAAAATCATTACTTTTCAGAGGTAAATACTGTTTTCTATGCCATCCTGAAGTAATAGTAATCTATGAGTCCTGGTATAGCTCTTTAGGATAAGCACTGGACCACAAGGTAGATTTGAACCGCATGGTCGAGCATTCAAACTCACCAGCCACTCTCTCGAAATCCTATACAGGGTCAGTATGAGTGGGAAATGACTTGATAGCAATTAACAACAACAACATGGGTAAATGCATGGATGGACAGGTACTCAAGATGAACAAATGCAGGCGGTACAATTTGAGTATACCTACAAATTGTGTGGATCATGACAAGCTATGGACAATATTGTGAAGTATGAGTATTCCAGAACACTTCATTCTGCTCATGAGAAATCTGTACATGGACCAAGAGGCAGTTGTTTGAACAGAACATGGGAACACTGGATGGTTTAAAATTAAGAAAGATGTGCAACAAGGTTGTATTCTTTCACCATACTTATTCAACCTGTATGCTGAGCAAATAATCCGAGAAGCTGGGTTACATGAAGAAAAACATGGCATCAGGATTGGAGAAAGACTCTTAACAACTTGCGATATGCATATGATACAATCTTGCTTGCTGAAAGTGAAGAGAATTTAAAATATTTACTGATGAATATAAAAGAGCACAGCCTTTGGTATGGATTGCATCTCAATGTAAAGAAAACAAAAATTTTCACCACTGGACCAATAAACAACATCCTTATCCATGGAGAAAAGATTGAAGTTGTTAAGGATTTCATTCTTCTTGGATCAACTGTCAACATTCAGTCAATAAATCAAACGATATATTGTATTAGGCAAATGTGCTGCACAAGACTTTTTTAAAGTGTTGAAGAACAAAAATGTCAGCTTGAGGACTAAGGTGAGCCTGACCCAAGCCATGGTATTTTCAATAACCACATATGCATGTGAAAGTTGGGAAGTGAATAAGGAAAACTGTAGAAGAATTGAAGCTTTTGAGTTGTGGTGTTGGATGAGAATATTGAAAATGACATGGGTTGCCAAAAGAACAGGCAGATCTGTGTTGGAAGAAGTGCAGTCAGAGTGCTCCTTGGAGGCCAGGATGGCCAAACTTTGTCTCTTATACTTCAGACATATTATTAGGAGGGACCAGTTGCTGAAGAAGGATGTCATGTTTAGTAAGGTGGAGGGTCAGAGAAAAAGAGGAAGACCCCCCAATGAGATGAATTTGCCAAGTGGCAGCATTAATGGGCTCAAATGTGGCAACAGTAGTGAGGTTGGCCTCAGAGGTCGCCCCAGAGCATCGGGTAGTGTTTCGTTCTGCTGTGCATAAGGTTGCTATGAGTCGGTACCGACTCGATGGCACCTAACAACAACAACAACAACAACAAATATATATATAGGTTTGGCAGTGGATATTTACACATGGGCATTTACCTTTGTTGCAAATATAATAATAAATTTGGTGGAGCATACCACATTAAGAAGTTATTCAAACTTCTTAAACATAACCAAATACCTTGAGAGAATGAGTTCCTAGACCTGGGGGCTCAATAGCACAGTCTCAAAGAACACCATAATCAATTGGCATAACATAATCCACAAAGGCAATGTTCTACATCCTATTTTAGTGAGAAGGACTTGAATCTTAAATGTTCATAAGCAGATGTTTAAGGTGCAATATTTGGTCTCTCCCCATGTGAAGGCAAGAAGAGTGATGGAAAGTGAAGACATGTGGAAGCAATTAGTCCAATAGACTAATGGATCATGTGAGCCTGTCTCTACTACCCTGAAATTAGAATATCTAGATATGGTGCCTGGCCACCACTAGCAATTAAAAACAAAAACGGAAGCAGGCTTACTTGTCTGATAGATAGTGATAAAACTCCAAGACTATGGCCCTTAGGTACTCCTCAGTTCTGGAACTGAATTTGCCCTGGTGGCTTTTCAGCCAAACAATAAAAAGGTCTAGAATGACAAACAATGATACTACTAAGGTACACACTCCTTAGAGCAATCAACCATTTAAGATTTCAAAAAGGCAGTAAGGTCAAATTTATAGGGAATAAGGAGGAATGGAAACAAGAAAGACAGGGGGAAGTTGAACAAGTGATGTGATATTGAGAGGCTGAAAATCAAGGAAATGAAACAAAACAAAATATATGAATCGTTAATGCACAATAGATAATCTGCTCTGTAAAATTTTCACACAATTCACATTTTTTTTTTCAATTGTTGCTGTAGTTGAGCTCATTATTGTATCATTCCATCTGGCTTTGCTTCTCTAGAGAACCCAGTCTAAGACCATAAATATGGAATGCTGGTGTGGTGCTGTAGGATAAGCACTTCACTTGTACTCTCAAGGTCTTTGTTCAAACCCACCAACCACTTTTCGGAAACCCTAGATAGGGTTAACAGAAGGCCATCATCCCAAGTCCAAAAAATCAGAGGTTGAATGGCAAACCAGTTGCAGAGAATCTAGGCCCAATAAAAAACAAAGCAAGCTTTGCCTGAGTTTCCAACGTGTTGGAAGCAGGAAACTTCTTTTCATTTGATTGATTGCTCGTAGTATATCTCAGCATTGAGAATTACTATGCCTTAACAGCCAAACCACTGAGAATTGTGGCCCAGTGAAGTTCACACAAAACCTCAGCTATCAGTCTAATCCATGTCAATTTGGGACCTCTACATATCTCCTTAAACCATATATGCAATCTCTAAAGACAAATATAAAGTCACACTTGCACCTAACATAATACAACTAACATGCATGTAACCCAAACCATACTAATCCTGTTTATGTTTTGTGTTTTATAAGTTAACAACAAAAAAAAATCTGATACACAATTATAAGGAAAAAAACTCATAAAAATCACCCTAGCCAGCTCTGTAATTGTGTCTTTAGAAGGTCATCGCATCAGTGAATCAAGCCATCTGCTTCAGGATGATGAGGAACATGGCAAGAACAGTGAAATCTATGAGTATAGGCCCATTGTCAAATCTTATTTGCTATGAAGTGAGTACCGAGTATGTTGATCTGAGGTGATGCTGTGTGGGAAACCATGGTGATGGATAAGATTTTGTAAGTCTACAGATGGTGGTTTTAGCAAAAGCATTTCAGATAGGGAGGGCAGAGTAAGTGTGCATTCCAGTAAAAACAAAAGACTGCCCTTTCCGTGATGGAAGTTGTCAACTGTAATCAACCTGCCACCAGGTTGCTTGCTGATGTCCCCAATGAGTTATAGCATATCATGGACTCGGTTTTTGCTGCTGGAAGATTGGGAATTCAGCAGTGACTGTAGCCATGTCAGCCTTGGTAAGTAGAAGTCCATGTTTCTGAGTCCATGAATAACCTCCACTCTGCCACCATAACCACTTTGTTCATGAGCAACAGGAGTGACTAGGGAAAGAGAATGACTAGTTTTCCTGAAATGTGTCATCCAGAATTCTACTTGCTTGTTAAAGTCCTCCTATACTGAGCATTCACCTGAGCCACAAATATTTTCACTTTTTGTCCCATTCAGAGAGGTTTATGCATAAACCTCTTCCCCATACCTCCTTTTCACCACTGACCTTCAGGGAGTTCCCAGAAAGGGTATGTTACAGTGCTACTTGTTGTCCACTTTTAAGTTGTACCTGAATATTGGGCGGAAACATCTGTGAACCAAGCTTTTTTTTTTTTTCTTAATTGGTCAACTGATCATAGGATACTCTCCATGAAGACATAGGTATTCACTGGTAGAGGGAAAGTAACGTGACATGAGTGGAGACCATAGGCATTTGGTTAACTTCTAAGTACTTTACTTGTACCTTCAGGTTTTGTTTGAGCCCATATATACCACTTCCATTTAATGATGGAGTGCTGCTCTTCACATCCAACTTTATGACTCTGTGGGTTATATCATACCCAGTTCATGATGGATAGCATATGTCACATGGTGACTTGGTGGTTCATGGATAGATGTTCTCTACTAGAGCGCAGTACTAAGCCCAAAACTGTTTCTCAAAAGGATTATAGTTATCTGCAGAGAGTGGCAGGACTTTGCTCCAAAATCTTAAGGGGCTGCACTGTGATTCACAACTAGAGAATGCCGAAGACTCCAAAACTGTGCATCTCTATCAGTCATTTATACTTCAAGCATCAACGTTTCAATAGTATTACATAGCCCAAGTGGTAGAGCAGCTTGCAGAGCAGCCTGAACATGTTACAGAGCAATCTCTTGTTCTGGGTCCCCCTCAACACTTGAAACTATTTGAGAGCCTGAAGTAACACATCCACATGAGACATATGTTACCTCCCAAACTCAAAGTGTTCCAATCAGGCATTGTGCCTCCTTTTTAATTGTAGGGGAGGTAATATGCAATAACTTATTACCCTTTACTTTAGTATGAATATCTTGACATGCCACAAACCACTAAAAAGTTTCATTGAGGGAGGTTACACCTGAATTTTTGTAAGGTTAATTCCCAGCACACAGATGTTCTACCAATAACTTTAAAGTAATACTGATTCCATTATTAGGTCCAGTCAGCATGATGCCATCAATGTCATGAGGCAATCTTATGGAAGGGAACAGTCATCAAGATTCCTGTGGACTAAATTATGATGTAATGCTGGAAGTTGATACACCTGAGATAAGATCGTGAAGGTGTATTCTTTGCCTTGCCAGCTCAAGGCAAACTATTTCTGGTGATCCTTCAAATGCAGAATTGAGAAAAATGCATTGGCCAGATGGATAGCTGTATATTAGGTACCAGGAGATGTAATAATTCACTCAGACAATGAAACCACATCTGGAACAGCAGTTGTAATTGGGGTCACCATCTGGTTAAGTTTGCAATAATCTACTGTCATGCTCCAAGAAAGATCTTTTTTGCTTACTGTCTCCTTTATAAAGCACAATATCCCTCCTGATGACATGTCCAAGTATGTGAGACATTGTCTCATCATTCTCACTGTTAAGGAGTATTTTGTTTTTTCTTTTTCCAAGACATCTTTATTTTTCTAGCAGTCCAAAATCAACATTCTTTGCTACCTCCATAATTCAAAGGCAACAATTCACCTTCAGTTTCCCTTCTTCATTGTTCAACTTTCACAGGCCTATGAGACAATAGAAAATACCATGGCGTTACTGAGGCACAGCTTAGTCCTCAAAGTGACATCTTTGTTTTCTAGCACTCAGGGACAGTGCATTTCAATAAGTTGTCCAAGTTCACAATTCTTCTAGGTCCTCTGATCATTTGATACTGGCAATGTGGATGTAAGACTCTCTCTTAACTATGTTGCTAGATAGCCTTCCCCATATTTAAGTACTATAATTTGAAGTGACAAGTGAGAAGGATTCAGGTGTGTATACTAGACCAGTACAATTCCAAAAAGTAAATGGAAGACCAGCAGAATAACAAGATATAGTCAACCAAAGTCAAGTGTAGTAACTTGCCAGACCAAGGAACAAACACTGGTGAAGAAATACTCAGTTCACTAAGGAGAAAAGAGTTGTGGGTTTGTAAGTGCTAAAATATGAGGCACTAACCACAATGGCTAAATAGCAGTTCAAACCTACCAGCATCTCTAAGGGTAAAAAAAATAAAGTTGCCTACCCCTATAAAGATTTATAGTCTCAGAACCTCTAAGCAGCAATTCTACTGGGTTCTATTAGATTTCTTTAGACTCCATGGTTGTTGGTTAAAAAGTGAGGAAGTGTGGGTGTTGATTATAGTCATGGATTGAAAGCTAGCATGCTGGCTACAACAAAACATAAAAGGACAATTTAAATATTGTTTGTTCTTACTCTCATTGCAATGTAATGTAGTGTTATTGAGTAAATGGTTTAATGTAGAATTCATGGTTTGTACATATTGGAAAGTAACGGTACTGCTTGTAGTGACAGATATTAAGATACATTATCTGTGTGGAGGAGACAGTATAAATGAGAAAACTTAGTTATGCTGTGTTATATTCATTGTAGATAACCTCAGGAATGCTTATGAACTTCTCTAGAGGGCTAAACTGAAATTATAATAATCACATATATGCATTTATTCTTTCCTGGCATAATAAATGGCAGAAGATAAAATTTTAATTAAATTTGTTAGGTAGCTTACTTTGAAATTTTGAATTTCAAAAGAAAAGGCAATTTATCATCAGACACTATAGATAATTTAGTCAATACTAATTTAAACCTGAAATGTATCATCATAAAGAATTTTATCAGCTCTGTGAATTAATAGCTTCTGATATCTATATTAGAAATGTCCTGCAGGTATAATAAAAGCTTTGCTTTTAGTTTTGCTAAAGCACATAATACTTATGTGACAGTGTCCATAAGGATTTTGAAATATCGGACACTGCCGAGATAGCACTTTTTCAGAATCCCTCTTCTTAGTACATGTGGAAAAACATCAACCTCCAGGCAAATATTTTATTTTTTCTCTTCTGTACATCTCTGCTTCTTGAGATAGGCTTGGAATAGAATGCTATGAGTCATTGCATTTGGAATACACAATTTATTTGTATGGAAGTAACAAATAAATCATCTCAAGTATGGACAATAAATTCATGTCCATAGCTTTTTTTAGATATCCAAGAAGGACATTTAAAAAATTCTAAGCTTCTAGTAAACTGCTCTGTAACCCTCTGGTACTATTTTGTAAAACATTTTCTGTGTGACAGCAGTTGGGAAAAAAAGTATATTTTGCAGCTCAAGACTAGATTTTACAAGTTTGCTTAAGTAAGCAAAATCCAATGGTGCATAGTGTTTATAAAAGTTTACCATGAAATTTTTATCTTGTCTGTAAGAGCCAATGACACTTTCCTGTTAATTGGGATGACAAGTAAGATGAACCAAGTGCACTACATTTTTCAGAGAAGGAAAAATGCTCAACATAAAACAAAACCTTATTTTTTTTCAGCACAGCTTGGCCACTAACCAAACTACATTCATGGAACATGCCTGTTCAGCCTCTGTGCCTGCTTTATCATTTTTTAAATGCCATGATTCCTAGTTTATTTATATCATGTATGTTCAGGAGACTTTTGTATTTGCTAACTGATGTAGCACAAAAGTCACCAAGTCAAATAGCTGATTAACTATATTGCTAAATTTGGTCCTAGGGCTCCCTCTGAGAAAGTTCAAACATTGTTGAAAGCTATTAAGATTCTATTTTAGATCTGACCCAATATTTAGACAAGGTCATCTGATATTCAGGATTAAGGGTGTCTTTTCATAGGGGTCAACAAAATTCTCTCTTTTATTTTATGGTAGATACCAGTATTCTTTTTATTGAAATTTGAAACAAGTGAGCAATAACCTGACTGCTCATTTACAGGGAACCAAAGGAATAGTCCCACTACTTATTGAACTGAAATCTGTGTCACTGCTTTGTGCCTTGTCCTTTGAACAACAAGATTTTGCTAACTTTAATGATCATTTGATACTCATAATTCACAATTATTTCTTGAGTGCGATTATGAGGTCCAAGAGCATATCCTATGATCCAGAGAAGCAAAAGAAAGAAATAGTAACTCTTTATTTAGTAACCAGAATACTGAGTCTAGAGAACTGGATATGTTCAATCCTTTAATTCTATTTTCAAACTTCAATAGTTTTACATTTTTACTCTTGATTATTTTCCTGCTGGCTTGTCTGTTGAAAATATTCACATCTGGACCAAGTAAAAGAGTTAGAGTTGGGTAATATTATAAATAGAATTACAAAAATATCTACCATGACCTGATTTTCTCTTTCCTGCCTTTGAGTTATGACATTTGGATATTAAATGCTTTATTGATAGGTTATAGATTTTCCAGATATTTTATTTTTTAAGAAAGAGGATACATTCTGACTCGTAGAAACTCCATGTGATAGATTTCTAGAACTACTTCATAGGGCTTTCTTATCTGTAATCTCTATAAACTAGTCACAAGTTTTCTTCTGCAGAACCATATGTTGTTGTTAGGTGCCATCAAGTCGGTATTGACTCACTGGGCCCCTAGGTTCTTTCTATAGTTTTTCTGTTTTCTATCTCATTTATTTCTGCTCTAATCTTTATATTTTTTTTCTCTTGGTGGCTGTCAGTTCCCTCTTTGAGTTTGTTTCTAATTGTTGTAGATGCTGTGTTAATGTGTTAATTTTGATTCTTTCTTCTTTTTGGATGTGTGCATTTATTGCAATAAATTGTCCTCTCAGCACCACTTTCTCCATGTTCCAAAGATTTTGGTATGTTGTGTTTTTGTTCTCATTTATTTCTAGGAATTTTGTGAATTCACGTTTAATTTCTTCTACTATCCAGTCACTTTTCATCAGGGTGTTATTCAGTTTCCATGAATTTGACTTGATTTCCTTGGTCTTCTTATTGTTGATTTCTAATTTGATAGCATTATAGTCTAAGAAGATGCTTTGTAGTCTAAGAAGATGCTTTGTAAATTTATGGAGCTTTGTTTTGTGGCCTAAGACATGGTCTATTCTGGAGAATGTTTCATGTGCACTGGGAAAGAATGTGTAATATGGTCTTGTTGGGTTGAATGCTCTGTACACATGTATGAGGTCCAGTTGGCAGATTGTGTTGTTTAGTTCTGTGTCTTTGTCAAGTTTCTTCCTAGATTTACTATACATTTTTGAAAGTAGTGTATTAAAATCACCCACTTTTATTGTAGATTCATCTATTTCTTTCTTCAAATCTATTAGAGTTTGCTTTATATATTTTTAAGCTCTTCCATTGGGAGCATAGATGGTTATTATGGTTATGTCATCTTGTTCAATTGTCCCTTTAATCATGACATAATGTCCATCTTTATCTATTATGCTGTTTTTTGCCTTAAAGTTTATTTTATCAGAGATTACTACTGCCACTCCTGTTCGTTTTTTATTGCAATTAGCTTGGTATATTTTTTCCCATCCTTTGACTTTTAATCTGTTTTTGTCTTTGTGTGTGAGATGGTCTCTTGCAGCAGCATATTGAAGGATCTTGTTTTCTTATCCATTTTCCCACTCTCTGTCTCTTAACAGGTGCATTTAATCCATTTACATTCAGTGTAATTATTGATAAATATGGATTAATTATTGTCATTATCTTTTTGTTTGTGTGTGGTGTTGCTGCTTTCTTTGTTCTGTGTGTCTTCCTTTGTTGAGTTCATGCTTTTTGTGTTCTTTCTTGTGAGTTTCCTCAAAGTTTTAATGTTTCCATGTTCTTGGATTTTCATTCTCTTGGTATGTTGTGAATTGTTCATTTTTCTCTGAGGTTGCTTTATAGTCCATTAACTTTTCTCTCCACTTAGTGCAGTCTATTTTATCCTGCAATCTACCTGACTGTCTCACCATCTGGATCTCTGTTCCTACTTATTTACCTTCTTTCACATTGAAATTGTTTTGATCATAGACTGACCTCCCAGATTCTCTGTTTGTTATTATAGTTTTGTTCTGTTCTTGACTCTTCCTTCTATTGATTTAATTCTGGGAGGTGCTGCCACGTATATCAATCTCTGGTTGTTGTCTGTTCTTGTTGATTCTCAGTCCACAGAACTCCCTTTAGGATGTTTAATAACACAGGGTTGGCTTTGGCAAAATCCCTTAGTTTCTGTTTATTCTGGAATGTTTTGATTACACTGTCATATTTGATTGATAGCTTTGCTGGATAAAGGATTCTTGGTTGGCCGTTTTTTTCTTTCAGATCTTTATATATGTCTCCTCATTGCCTTCTTGGTTGCATGGTTTTTGCTAAGAGATCAGACCTTAATCTGACTTGCTTGCCTTTGTATGTAACACGTCTGTTTTCCCTAGCTGCTTTCAGAAGTGTCTCCTTATCATTGATTTTGGAGAGATTGATTATGATATGTCTTGGTGATTTTCTTTTGGGGTCTATCCTTCCTGTGGTTTGTTAAGCCTCTTGAATATTTATGTTTTCACTTTTTAGGATGTTAGAGACATTTTCTTCCAGAAGTTCTTCAACTATTTCCTCTGTGGACTTGTGTGATTCTTCTTTTTCTGGAATGCTGATAATTCTTAAGTTATTCCTCTTCATGTTGTCCTACATGAATCTTAGACCTTCTTCAGATTTTTTTTTTATCCGTTTTCTTGTTTGCTCTTCTATCTTAGTGATATTGAGAGATTTGTCTTCCAACTTACTGGTTCTGCCTTCCATCTCTTCAATTCTACTCTTTTGCCCTTTCAGAGTACTGTCTATTTCTGATATTCTATTATTGATCATTTGGACCTCTTTACATAGGTTTTTAATTGTTTCCAATGCTTTATCTATCTTATTTGATTGTCCCTCTAGTGCTTTCCTGACTTCTTCCTTATTTTTCTCAACTTCATTTTAAAGTGTTTTGAAACATTTTATAATCTTTATTCTGAATTCCTTCTCAGGCATTTCCATGACCTGCCCTCCTTCCAGAATGGAGTCCAGGTCTACCTCTAGGTCATATGTCTCAGACATTTTATCTTGTTTCCAGACATGTGCTGATATGGTCATCTGCTTTTGCTTCTTGGACATGTTTAGTGTTTATCTGTGGCCTTAATACTTAATTGAGTGTGTGTTTTGGTAAATTTTATGCCTTCTTATTGCTTCCAGGAAGATGTGATAAGGATGTGGACTTCCCTTTTCAGTCTTCTTATTGCTTAACTCCAAGTAACTTTCACAAGTGTTGTCTTTCTCCCTGGTATATGGCAGTTGGTATTGGTTTTTGCTTGGATTTTGGTGTTTTATAGAGTATGATTGTGGCTTGACTACATGGCAGCAGATGCTGTCTCTTCTTGGGTAACATAGGGAGAGAAAGAGTTCCCCAAAGGTAGAAGGGAAAGCATAAAACAGCAAAACAGCATGAGCAAAAAAGTAAGGAAAAAAAAAAAAAAGTAACAAAAAACCCCCCAAAACTAGACTGATGCTATAGTCTATAATTGCAGAAAAGGGAGAGGAGGGAGAGACAAAAAAAAATCTGTGGCTCTGGTAGCCTAGTGGTTATGAATTGGACTGCAAACTGCAAGGTCAGCAGTTCGAAACCACCAGCTGTCCTGTGGGCGAAAGATGAGACATTCTGCTCCCACAAAGATCCACAGCCTCAAAAACCCCATACAAGGTTGCCATGAGTCGGAACTGACTCCACGGCACACAACCAGCCACCAATATGAGTATGACTTTAATGTCCTCTCTTCAGCTTTTTGCTTTCAAAGCTGCCTGAGAGATTTCAAGATGCCACTGTTGGTTGTTATGCTGTACCTCAAGATTTTAATTTAATTTTTGGCCTGTTTTGTTTTTAAACTCTCTTTCCTTCTCTAAACCCCTGCCATGGCCTTTCCTGTATTTAAAAACAAAACAAAACAAAAGTTCAGGGGCTGCTCTTGTGCCGAGTATCTGTGCTCATGTGTGGCACCAATGGTGAAGGTGGGAGATGTCCACTCGCTCAGGCACCCCCTTTAGTCACTAGAATGGAGGTGCAAAAACAGTGTCTGTGTGGTGCAATGAACATATACCAAAAAAAAAAGAAAATCGGATCAAAGTAAAACTGACAAAGCATATTGTCCACCTTTGCTCCAAGGTTCCCATGGTGTTTTACCATGTTGTGTCTGCTCACCAGCTAGGTAGCTAGGTTTTGCTATTTGGTTTCACCCAAGTTGTTGGCTCTAATCCACCAAGCCCGACAGATTCATACACAATTTCTTACTTTTGCTACAAGTTCCACTAGCCTTCGAACCTTTTAAATATTCGTATCTCTGTGGTTCCGAGCTTTGGAGCTCTCCTCTGGATCTGCTTTGCCTGGTATTTTGTGGTATTTCTGACGGCGAACTTCACTGCACTTCCACCCTAGCCACCATCAAGTTCCAGTTCTCTGTTTTTGTTCTTTGTACTCAATTCTTGGATCAATTGTTGCAGTGCAGTGAATTACTTCAAATGGATCCACTACCAATAGGTTTTGTAACTACCACCAAGCATCATTTTTGTCCTCCTGGGTCTGGATAAAATAAGGTTAGAGAAGATGCTGATAAAATTATATAATTCAGTTGAATGGTTAACCTGGCTTATTATAAGAACTTGGAACTCTAAAATGCATAAATCATGCCATCTTAGAAGCAGGAATGGGGGCTCTAACCACCATCAAAGAAGAAAGAGCCAGAAGAAGAGACCATCCTTTGGACCTCAATATCCTTGTGCATTAAATCAGCAACAAATAGACTAACCACAGAGGAACAGCAGAACCAAGAGTCAGAGCACCACAGTGGTGGACTTAACAAGAAAAGCTGAGTACCTTCTGGCAAGGAGGCTCATTTGCAGATGGATGGCCTCCACGCACTTAATTAGGGAGCTAGTTATGCTGGACTGTAGGAGTTACAGCCAAGCATCTTAGGCTTGGAACTTATGGTAGAGTACTGTGTCATTTAGGCACCTGTTAAAGGACCTCGGAAACCTTATACAGAGTCATTATGGGTCAAACCAACTCAACGGCACTTAACAACAACAGTAACAAAAGGATTAAACACTGCACTGACAGGTTGATTTGAACTCCAGGGTTGGTAGTCAAAACTCACCAGTCACTCCTCAGAAACACTTTAAGGGTGGTTATGAGTCAGAACCAACTCAATGGCACTTAATAACAACAACAGCAGCAGCAAAGGAACTTTGTAACATTGATGGAACAAAGTAGAGGCCAGGCCTGCCTGTGAACATGGCTGAGGAGAGGTTGTCCTGACTGGTAGAACTATGCCTTGAACATATCTCATTCTGAATTATAATCTGTTAATTTCTCTAAATAAAGTGAATGGAAGAAGTAAAGAAGGAAAGGAGTAGAACATAAGATTTCAAAAGAAGATGGAAGGAATATTCAGAGTAACTAATATTAAAAAAAAAAAAGTCAATTTCAACCATTTCAAGAAGTGGTATGATCCAGAACCAATGGTACTGAAAGAAGAGGCCCAAGTTACACTGAAGGCATTGGCAAAATCAAGGATCCAGGAATTGATAGAATACAAATAGAAATATCTCAACAAACTGATGCAGCACTGGAGGTGCTCACTTATCCATGCCAAGGGATTTGGAAGGCAGCTACCTGGCCAACTGATTGGAAGAAATCCATATTTTTGTCCATTTCAAAAGGGTCACCAAATGGAATGCAGAAAACATTAAACAATATCACTAATATCACATGTAAGTAAAATTTGCTGAAGATAATTTAAAAGCAATTTCAGCAGTGTATCACCAGGGAGTTGTCAGAAATTCAGGCTGGATTCAAAAGAGGGCTTGGAACCAGAGATATCATTGCTTCATCAGATGGAGCTTGGCTGAAAGCAGATAATATCAGGATGATGTTTACTCATGTTTTTTTGACTATGCAAAGTCTTTTGACTATATGCAACATGACAAACTATCAATAACATTGTAAAGAATGGGTATTCCAGAACACCTGTATAAGCACCAAAAGTCAGTTGTTAGACTATAACAAGGGGATACTGAATGGCTTGAAATCAGGAAATATGTGGGTCAGGATTGTCTCCTTTTACCATATTTAACCTGTGTGCAGAGAAATACTCCGAGAAACTGAATTATATGAAGAAGAACATATCATAAGGTTTAGAGGAAGGCTGTGACAACTAGCAAAATGCAGATGATACAAGCTTGCTTCCTGAAAGCAAAGAGGACTTAAAGTATTGATAAATATCAAAGACCACAGGCTTCAAAATGGATTGTACCTCAACATAAAGAAAACAAAAATCCTGACAACTGGACCAATAAGTAACAGCATGATAAATGGAGAAAAGATTCAAGTTGTCATAATCTTCATTTTACTTGGATGCACAATCATTATTCTTGGAAGCAGAAGTCAAGAAATCAGACATTAAGCAAATCTGCTGCAAAAGAGCCTCTGTAAAGTCTTCAAGAGCAAAGATATCGGGTGCACCTGACCCAAACCCTGGTATTTGCAATGGCCTCAGTTGCATGTAAAAGTTGGACAATGAATAAGGAAGACCAGAGAAGACTCTATTCATTTGAATTATGGTGTTGGAGGAGAATATTAAACCTATCAGAGACTGCCAATAGAATAAACTACTATTTCTTCTTTTAAGGAGTGTTCCTTAAAAGCCAGGATGATGAGACTTTGTCTCTCATATTTTGGACATGTTATCAGAAGGAACCAGTCCCTGGAGAAAGATATCATGTTTGGTAAAATGAAGGTTCAGCAAAAAAAGAGGGAGACCCCAGTGCAGCAATGGGCTGACACTTAACAACAATTGTGATGATCACACAGGACCAGGAAGTGCTTCCTTCTGTTGTGCATAGGGTTGCTATGAGTTAGAACCTACTTATTGGCACCTAACAACAATGATGACTGAAGTACTTTAGTACTTTGTAGCCTCAGTATCTCTCCTAAGTTCCAGACACATATATTCAACTGCTTCCTTAGTATCCTAAAGTACTTCATCATCCTTGCCTAAAATTCTCACTCTGATTTTCAAGGTAGTTTTATGGTTCATAACTTAATACGTGTAACCTGAGGTTCTTGCCTCTTATAATTTCAACTCTAATATTACATCTAATCGATCACTAATAGCAGTTAATTATATTTCCCAACTTCATTTGGAGGCCATGTTCTCTTTTTTAATCAGCTGCCTCTTTATTGGTTTGTTGTTGTTTTTAAGGGACAGTGAGTCAGTTTTGACCCATAGCAACCCTGAATTGAGTTTCTGACTAGTGGCTGGTGGATTTGAACAGCTGACATTGTGGATAGCAGTCCAGTACTTGTCCTACAGTTTTTTAGTGACTTCAAGTCAGTTCTGACTCATAGTGATCCTATATATGGTTTCTGAGGAGTGGCTGATGAGTTTGAACTGCTGAACTTGTGGTTCAAACCAATTTTGTGGTCTAGTGCTTATCCTACAAACCTACACCAGGATTCCTATTGGTTTAGGTTCTCATTATTCTTTATTTTTCTTGAAATATTAAAACAAAAGAAACAATAAAAACTTCCAAGTATATGGATTTCCTTATTAAACTGACACTTTTCAGTTCAAATGTCTATTTTGACAACGTGTCTGTCTTTCTAAAGTCAAAATTTGATCTTTCCATTTCCTGCTTAAAAAACAAAACAAAACAAAAAATCCCACTGCCATGCAGTATATTGCATTCCTATTACCCTTTATAGAATTTCTGAGACTGTTTTTATGGAAGCATAGACAAAGCTTTCTCCTTGTAGAGCTGCTGGTAGATTTGAACCAATGACCTTGCAGAAAATAGCCCTTGCAGTGAATTTGCCTGGAATTCCATTACCTCTCTTCTTTACCTAAGTCCCCAAATTTCATCCATGTAGTAATCCTGGATTTTTTTTTTTTATTTAACACATTGCTAGATGCTTTTACCTTATGCCTTCAATCTCTGATACCCTCCACACACTTGCCAAATTTCATTGTAATTATTCACTTGACTTCCCCTTTAAGACTCGGAGTTTCTTTAAAGGCAGATTACTAATTCTTTATCTCTGTATCTCCTAAATCAAATCTAATTCTTATTGTAAAACTTTCACATGAATATGTTGTTGTTGCTGTTAGGTGCCACCGAGTCAGTACCGACTCATAATGACCCTACGCATAACAGAACGAAACACTGCCGGATCCTGGGCCAATCTCACTATTGTAAAAACCCACTGACATGGAGTTAATTCAGACTCGCAGCCACTCCTTAGGACAGGGTTACTGAGACTGAAAATCTTTACAGGAGTATACAACCTTGTCTTTCTCCTGGAGCGCAGTTAGTAGTTCAATTCTGAATGCATAGCATCCCCAGAGCTCCTTTTTCTGTATGGTTCCACTGTGAATGGTATACACCTGCTAACTGAACCTATTGTCCTCGAGTCAATTCTGACTCCTGGTGACCCAGAGTAGACTGTTCCGTAAGGTTTTGTAGGCTGTAAATCTTTATGCGGAAGTATAACTGCCACTTCTTTCTTCTGCAGAACAGTCTACAGGTTCAAACTGCTGAGCTTTTGGTTACCAGATAAGCACTTAACCACTGTGTCACCAGAGCTGCCACCAGGCATATATAATAGTTGCTTAATCAAATGTTCATGAGAATCTAGCTTGGGGCTATGGGGGAATGAGGAAGAGTAACCCACTTGACCTCTGACTTAGAGTTATTTTGTAAGTGATGGTTCTTGTTTTTTGTTGGTGTCATTGAATTGATTTGACAAGTAGAGACCTCATAAGACAGAGTAGAAATGCCCCATAGGATTTTCTAAGCTATAATCTTTTCAGGGGAGTCTTGGTGTGGTGCTGGTAGTTAATGCACTGAATTGCACAGTCATCTTGAACTGCAAGGTCTACGGTTCAAGCTCACCAGCTGCTCCTTGGAGTAGCTATGAGTTGGAACTGACTCGATGGCATTTAACAACAACTACAGCAATCTTTGCAGAAGCATATCACCACTGGATGGGTTCCAACCACTACCTTTCAGCTTCTTGCTGAGCTCTAAACCCTGTGCCATCAGGGCCCCTTTATGAAAGATTAGAGATTATTGTACTTCTAATTCTACGAGTCTCGGTGTGGTGCTACAGAATAGAACACTGAACCACAAGGTAGCTTTGAACTGCAAGGACAGCAGTTCAAACCCACCAGCCGCTCCTCAGAAATCATATATAAGGTCACAATGAGTCAGTTCCAACACAACAGCACTTAACAAGAAATAACAATTATAAGTATGGAGTCATAGTGTGGCATGAAGAATAAGCATTGAACTGCTAGCCACAAGGCTGGTTGTTCAAACCCACCAGTCAATCCTTGGAATCTCTATAGAGGGTCTTTATGAATCATAAACAACTCAATGGCACTTAACAACAGCAACAACAATTATAAGTGCAACATTGAAGGTAGAAAATAACAAAATATTTTGTAAGAAAAATTATTTATTAGGGGCAGCATGATATCTCTGTAGGATAAGCACTGGACTGTGAACCATAGGCCAGCAGTTTGAACTCACCAGATACCCTGAAGGAGAAAGATGAGGCTTTCTTCTCCCACAATCATTTACAATCTCTGAAACCCTATACAGGTTCGCTATGAGTCAGAACTGACTTGACAGCAATTAACAACAGTTATAATTATAGTAACAACAGGGGAGTTTAGGGGTGCATGATATTGCTTTCAGCTATGGAAAATAGTAACCCCATCATGGAAGAAGTGACATTAATACTTGGCTGCTAGTATTTAAAGAGTCCTGGTGTGGCTTTATTGGGTTTTAATGTGCTGGACTGCTAAGTCAGTTTGAACCACAAGGTTGGTGGTTCAACCTCCCTAGCCATTCCTAGGAAACCCTATACAGGGTCCCTATGGGTCAGAACTGACTTGACGACACTTAACAACAACAATAACATAGTATATAAACACATGTCAAGTGGGGAAGCATTTGAAGATGATAGACTGGGATATAGGAAACCACTGAGTATTTGACTTCATTCTTGTCAAAGTTCATCAATGGTACTTCATAATTAGCCCAAAGAGAGTAATAAATTTTGTCAAGGAGTCAGAGAAAAATACCAGTATTCGATTTTTTTTTTTTTTTTTCTATTTGTGTATTGATTTTTAGGAGGGAAACCTCATTAAATTGTTTTTAGTTGGTAAATCATTTTGTTTTTGCTGAGAATTTGTGTTCTGTCAAGAAGTAACCCATACAAAAAACAAATGCAAGAAATCTTGACAGAGGGAAAATATTTCCTTAGTATTGTTCACTGAATGTTTGTTTTGGTTTAGATCTCCTAGAAGCAGATCCCAAGACAGCACTGCAAAAGAGTTATTGGGAGAACTTGAAAAGACTCCCAGAAGAGATTGTTGTTGTTGTTATGTGCCATTGAGTCGGTTCCGACCCATAGCGACCCTGTATTGGGTTTCCAAGGAGTATCTGGTGAGCTTGAACCACTGACCTTGCAGTTCAAATGGCTTTGCAGTCTGGCGCATTAACCCACAACGCCACACCAGGACGCCAGATAGAGTAGGTAGGGAGAAACTTGAGATAGTAATGCAGACAGAAGAAATGAAAGAGAAAGAGATAGGAAAGCTGAATTGTAATTCAGCTTTGAAAAAGTTTTGATCAAGCCTACTGGGCACCTTGGAGCCAAGATTGCTCAGTAGTAGAATTTTGTATCAGGCAGAAATGACATATTGGTGGAATATTATTCTCACAGTGCTTTTGACTGAGGCCATTCCAGGAAACATGGCTTTCTTTTATCTTGTGGATCTGAAAGCAAAGAAGCTGGAGGATCAGCCACTTCTCTTTTTCATAACTGATCTCTTCAAGGAGATCCCAATGGTGTATATCCATGAGCCCACAGTACACGTATAGATAGATGTTTGGTTCACTTGTGGTAGATGCATATAACACTTGATTATTAACTTTAAGATCTGAGGTTCAAACCTACTTTGAGGTTCTATGGAAGAAAGGTCTGGGAATCTGCTTCTGAAAGATCACATTCACAAAAACCCTAAAATGCTCAAGTTTTACTCTAATACATGTGTTGCCGTAAGTCAGAATCAACTCAATGGCAACTTAAAATAGTTGTTTTTTTCCCCTGTGGTTTATTTATAGCAAATGAATAATGATTGTTTTAGACTACTAAACATCCTGATGTATGTTGTTGCTAGGCGTTGTCAAGTCTGTTTCAACTCATAACAAGCCTATGCATGGCAAAATGAAACACTATGCGGTCCTTCACCATCCTTACAAATCTTGATATATTTGAGTCCATTGTTGCTTCCACTGTGCCAGTTCATATCACTGAAGGTCTGCCTCTTTCTCGCTGACCTTCTGCATTACTGAGAATGATGTCTTTCTCTAAGGACTTAAATCATGTCCAAAGTATGTGAAAAGAATACTTGCCATCCTTACTTCTGGTTGTGCTTCTTCCAAGATAGAGATGTTTGTTCTTCCAGCAACCCACAGTACTTTCAATATTGTTTGAAAACACCATCATTCTAATGCATCAATTCTTCTACGGTCTTCCTTATTCACTCTCCAGCATTCACATGCATATGAGATGGTTCAAAATACCATGACTTGGAAGAGGCACACCTTCACCAACAAAGTGACATCCTTATTTTTTAACATGCTATGTTCTTTTGTGGCAGATTTCCCTAATGAAATACATTGTTTGATTTCTGTCCTGTTGTTTCCATGAGTGTGCATTCTTGCAAAATAAAGTCTTTGGCTACTTCAGTTCAACCTGACAGAGGTATGCAATGTCTTTTCAAATGTAGCAATTGTTTTTGTGGTTGATATTTTTGTAATGTGCCTTGAGTCAGCTCTGACTCATAACCACCTCGTTTAGGGTTTCCATGGAGCAGCTGGTGGGTTTGAACCTTTGACCTTGAAGTTAGTAGTCCAGAAATTGTTCTATAATGCTACACCAGGCATCCGCAGAGATCAGTGAAAAGTTCCATATGATCACCTGCTTTGCTCACAACAGAAACACAGACTTTTCCAAATTGTTTGTATGTGGGGGAGGGATTGGAGGGGCAGAATCATTTCTTCTTTAAGGAATGAAAAATTTATGCCCTTCTTTAGTGAATGGACAATCTATGCCCTGTACTCATTCTTTTGCAGAACTAGAGAATATCTGCTTGTTTTACTTTTTGCCATCTATTAAATTGATCAATCCTGACTGATAGTGGAACAAATAGGAATGCTTAACTCTTAGTTCAACTTCTACATAAAAATCCCAAAAAATATATACAGCCTTTCTAAATTGCATGTCTTCATACGGTTGAGAGAAGTAATTGAATTCTTATAAAATCCATAATCATCAAAAGCACTACAAGCCTCAGCATATAGTTTCTCTTGAGGAAGAAAATTATATTTCACTGAAGCTAATACATGGAACTTTCTTCTTCTTCTTCTTTTAGGTATTTTGGTATTTTGGCAATTCCACTTGCCAATCTTTCTTGTCCCTTAGAATATTTTCTACATTTTAAAAAATGTATTAACTTTCCTTTTTCATTTTCTTGGGAAAGATATGCTAGGATTTAAAAAAAATAGTCCAGGAGAAAGAGAAAAAAATACTATTAATAATAAAATATCTTGGTATTTGCGGTAGAGTTAATAATTTTTAATCAGTGAAAATGCATGAAAAACATAATATTGATTTATTTTCTTCATTGTTTGGTCTATGATAATCTCCCAATAGCTAAAAATAGGAAAACAAAACTAGTCAGATAACAGATGGATGGATTAATGGGTGGGTGGATGGATGGATGGATGGATACATAGATAGATAATGTTCAACTTTTAGTCCACCATTGTACTACACTTTTAGAAAAGTTCTGTTTCAGTATCTCTAGGTAGCCTCCCTTTTCCTTGTTTCTTTCTCTAAGTTTGTGCCCATGTATGTGAGGAACAGGCATGTGATTTTGAACTAATGTAGTGCGTAGATCTCATTCAATTTGTAGGTAAATTCTAGATATTGTTCACAAAAGTATGGCAAACCTGGTTCATATAGCACCAACAAATTTGGGCTCACTGTCCCCACCCAGTTATTAAGTGGTTCCTAACTTAGGTTCGCTTTGATTCTTGATGGTAGACAATATTCGCCAAGTTGTTGGCATGTCCTCCATCTGCTGCCTGTGCTTGAGAGTACATCACCATAACCTCTCCTGAAGAGTCACCATATTTCTTTATTTTTTTCTTTTTCAGACATTTCAAGTCTAACCTGGTAGCTCTTAGTTCAGTTCTCCTCTTATCCCACCTCTAGGGCAGTATGCTCTCCTAAGTACCATCCATGGCAAAGGAGCAGAGGAACAACCTGGGCTTTGAATGAGGCCCTGTCTCTCAGTCCATCTCCACGGTGGACATGTTTTACTTTTAGAAGAAAGTCCCATGTTGGTGCAAGCATAACCAGAAAGGTCACCTCCTCCCAAGACTACAATTGAGGACACAGGACATCCACCTGCCACCCAGTTGTTCCTTTCCTTTGGGGTCTTTGAAGTCCTAGATAAGACCCAACTCTGACCTCTGACTCATGACCTTACTGACTTCTATCCATGTTTTTCTGCCTTCTTCTAACTCTAGTTTCATGAGTGTCAGAAATACCTTTGCTTTTTAACACTTTAAAATGAAATCCTTGACAACTTCAATATTTTATCATTATGTTGCTTGTTGGTTGTAAACAGTTTTGTTTTCTTTATATTGAGGTGTAATCCATAGTGAAGGCTATAGTTTTTGAACTTCATCAGTATGTTATTCAAGTCCTCTTTGCTCTCAGCAGGGTTGTATCATCTGCAAATTACAGACTATTAATGAGTCTTCCTCTAATTCTGGTACCACATTCTTCTTCATATAATCCAGTTTGTTAGGTTATTTGCTCACTGTATGTTGAATAAGTATGATGAAAGTATGCAACTCTGACACATACCTTTCCTGGTTATAAACCATGCAGTATCTCCTTGTTCTGTTTGAATGACTGCCTCTTTGTCTATGTACAGGTTCTACATGAGCACAATTAAATATTCTGAAATTCCATTTTTTATAATATAATCCATAATTTGTTAGGATCCACACAGTCAAATGCTTTTATGTAGTCAATAAAACACAGATAAACATCTTTCTGTATCCCCTTCTTTCAGCCAAGATCCACCAACATCAGCAATGGTATCCCTTGTTCTGAATCTTAATTGAATCACTGGCAGGTTCCTGTATCAATTTTGAATTATTTTCGGCAAAATTTTACATTCATCTGATGTTAATGGCATTGCTTGATAATTTCTGTATTTTGTTAGGTCACATTTTTTTGAGATGGGTAAAAATATGGATCACTTACATTTAGTTGGCTAGATTGCTGTCTTCCAAAAATGTCTTGGCATAGACAAGTAAACTCTTCCACTATTGCATTTGTTTATTGAAACATCTCAACTCCTGGAAGCTCGATTTTTACAGTGCATTCAGTGCAGCTTAAACTTTTTTCTTCACTGCCATTAGACCTTGACCATAAATTACCTTCTGAAATGATTCAACATCAACCAATTCTTTTTGTTGTGCATTACTTTCATGTTCACTTGATGTGTCCTGTTAGTTTCATATCTTGCCCATATTGTTGTTGTTTGTTGTTGATAAATGCCATCAAGTCGGTTCCAATCCATAGCAACCCTGTATAGAGTTTCCAAGGAGTGACTGGTGAGCTTGAACCACTGGGCTTGCAGTTCAAACTGACTTTGCAGTCCAGCACATTAACCCAAAACGCCATACCAGAACTCCTTCTTGCCCGTAGAATCCATAAATATTTTAGTTTGAGGCTTGGACTTTTCCTTAATTATTTCAACTTGAGAAATCCCAACTTGTTCCTTTTGGTTTTCTACAGTTCTTTTTACATTTCATCATAATACTTTACTTTCTCTTCTCGAGGTTCCCTTTAAAATCTCCAGGGCAGCTCTTTTATTCATCATTTCTTCTGTTTGCTTTAGCTACCCAGTGTTCAGAAGCAAGCATCGGAATCTCTTCTGATATTCATTTTTGTATTTTCTTTCTATCATGTTTTTATAAGGACCTTTTCATCATCCTATAACTAGCCTGGTCTTCAGTCACTAGTGGTCAAACGCATCAAATCAGTTCTTGAGATGATCTCTAAATTCAGGTGGAATATGCTCAAGGTCATTCTTTGGCTGTAGAATCTGATTTTAATTTTCTTCTATTTCAACTTGAACTTGCATATGAGAAAATAATCATGTGTTCAACATTTGGTCCCTAACCGTTTTCTGACTGATAATATTGAACTTCTTCATCCTTTCTTTCCAATGATGTAGTCAATTTGATTCCTGTATTTTCTGTCTTAAGAGGTCCACAAGCATAGTTGCTCTGCATACCATTGAAATGAAAGACATTTGCAATGAATAAATTAGTGGTTTTGCAAAATTTTTATCATGTGATCCCTTATGCTGTTCTTATCACTAAGAACATATTTTCTAGGTTCCATTCCTTTTTGTTTCGACCTTTTACATTCCAATTATGAATATTTATCAATGCATCTTGATTGCATTTTGATCAATTTCAGATTTAGAAGTTGGTAAAAATCTTCAATTTTTTTCCATTTTCAGTGTTTGTTGTTGATATGCAAATTTGAATTATAGTCATATTAATTGGTTTTCTTTAGTTGTTGTTATGTGTCATCCAGTCCATTCTGACTCATAGCAACCCTGTATAGGGTTTCCAAGGAGCAGCTGGTGGGTATGAACTGCGGCCTTGCAGTTTGCAGTTCACAAGAGGAGTCCTTTTTCCTTTAATGCATATGGATATTGTCCTATCACTAACACTGTTGTACTTTAGGGTAGGTTTTGAAATGCTATTTTTAATGATGACTGCATCACCATTCCTCTTCAATTTGTCATTCCTGACATAGTATGTGATTGTATATCTAAAAATGGCCAATATCTGTCAATTTTAGATCATAAATACCCATAATATCTATCTTTTTGCATTCCATTCCATTTTTGATGGCTTCCAATTCTTCTAGATTCATACTTTATAATTCCACATTGCAATTATTAATGGATGCTTGCAGTTGTTTCTTCTCAATTCAAGTCATGGCACATCAACAAATGAAGAACCTGAAAGCTTTATTCTCTATTCTCTCCATACCATTAAGGTTGACTCTACTCTGAAAAGACAGCTTTTCCCCAGTTTTATTTTGAATGCCATCCAACAAGAGGAACTCATTTCCTAGAATTATGTCAGACAATATTCTGCTGCTATTCTTAATATTTTCATTAGCAAGGAATTTTTTTTTTTAGAGGCAGATCACCAGGTCCTACTTAACTATTTCCTTAGTCTGAAAATTCCACTGAAACCTGTCCACTATAAGTTGACCTCATTTAAGTATCACAGCAAAATACAAGCCACCACAGTATGTCAAGTTGATAGAAGATGTCTTGTTATTGTTAGGTGTCGTTGAGTCAGTACCAACTCATAGTGACCCTATGCACAACAGAATGAAATACTGCCTGGTTCTGTGCCAACCTCACAACCATTTCTGTGTTTGTCTTCTATTCCTAATCAGCCATAATCTTCCTTAGTGGTTTTATGTGTTTTATAGTATGAGCTGAAAAAACATATGTCCTTGACATATAACTGAACTACATTTATATTTGATTGTGCTCATGAGGAACCTGTATATAGACTAAGAGATAGTTATTTGAACAGAGCAAGGGTATACTGACTAGTTTAAAATCAGAAAAGATATGTGCTAGGGTGGTATCTTTTTACCAAACTTTTCTGATCTGTATGCTAAGCAAATCATCTGAGAAAAGGATTATGTGAAAAAGGAAGTGGCATCATGACTAGATGAAAATTCAATAACAACCTGTGATATTTAGATGATGCTTGCTCTTTGGAAGTGAAGAGGACTTGAAATAATAATGAAGATCAAAGTCTGTAACCTTCAGTATGGATTTCACTTCAGTGTAAAGAAAACAAAAACCCTCACAACTGAGGCAATAAATTACATTATAATAAACAGAAGAAATTTTGAAGTTGTCAAAGACTTCATTTGGCTTGGATCCACAATCAGTACTCATGAAAGCAGCAGTCAAGTAATCAAACAACATATTTCATTAAGCAAATCTTCAAGAAAAGACCTCTTTAAAGTGTTATATTGCAAAGAGGTCAATGTGAGGACTAATTTGCATCTAACCCAAGTCATGGTATTTTCAATAACTTCCTAGGGATATGGAAGTTAGATAGTGAATAAGGAAGACAGGAGAAGAATTGATGCATTTGAGTATGATGTTGGAGAAGAGTATTGAAGGTACCATGGACTGCCAGAAGAAGCAAATTGGTCTTGGAAAAAGTGCAGCCAGAATTCTCCATAGAAGCCAGGATGAGGAGAGATAATCTCTCATACTTCAGATTTGTTATCTGGAGGGACCAGTCCCTGGAAAAGGACATCATGCTTGGTGAAGTGGAGGGTCCGTGGAAAAGAAGAAGACACCCAACAAGAGAATTGACGCAGTATCAGAATCAATGAACTCCAAAGTAATAACAGTTGTGAGGATAACAAGGGACCAGGCAGTGTTGTGTTCTGTTATGCATAGTGTCAGGGGTATAATGCATTAGAATCACTCCGTGGAACCTAACAATTACAAGTCATCTCTTTCTCTCAGGGGAGAAAATAAAAACCAAGTGTATTTTCTGAATATTACGACCATTTTATTTGTAGCTCTTCTAAGTGAGTCAAAAAATATGAAAACTGATATGGATAGAAACCCTACTTATAAGCTCTGTCTTTCAAATATTTCTGTAATAACACGGAAACCACAGTCTATTCTAGTACATGATTGTTAAACCAAAAAAAGTTGTCAAATGCAGATAAGAAACTGTTGTACCTAACCATAACCATAGGTAAATGTTGTATTTATCAGCTAGAAATAGATTGGTTTTCTAGAGCTTTGTTAGCAATATATCTGGTTCCTTCTTAAGCATGTGCTTTGGTAACAGTTGTCAAATTGGAAGTAGCTAAACGTGGGACTGTGTTAATAAGTCTTTGTAGGCATTTTGCTTCATTCCTCCTTTCTTGTTAAATTACAAATGCCTACATACCAACGCACAGGTCTGACATTAATTTCATTAATTATTCACAGCTAATGGGCCAAGTTGTTATCTTTCTAGGATTCATTCATTCTGTCTTATTTAGGTCTCTTTTTCAACAAAAGAATTTTTATGATGACTGGTCAGAAAGAGGAGTTGAATCTTTGGTCAAGAAATACTTGAATAATGAAATTAACAAAATCTTTGTATATGCATGGCAGTCGAACCACAAGGTCAGCAGTTCAAACCTCCCAGCTGTTCCTTAGAAATCCTGTACAGGGTCACTATGAGTCAGAACAGACTGGGCAGTACTTAAAAGCAACAGCAACAGGGCTTGTCAAAGTTTTTTCACTGCATGTGGAATAGTGACTATGTGTTCTGTGTTTATTTGGAAAATACATCTAAGTTTAATAATAATAAAAAGTCAATTTAGGAGCATTATATTTCACAGCATAATTTTCAAATTGATGACTTTGATGATTTAATAGCACTATACCCTAGAAAATATTCTTAGCTATATTCTTAGAAGCCAATATATATTAATCTGTGTCTTTATACTTTTGTACAAATTAAAAATGCTTTCTGAGTTTCAATTTTCCAAAAGATCTTTAAAAATGACAACAGAATTATAAATGAAGCTGCTTTGCTAAGGACAACAAACAAGGAAACTGTTGATTTGTGAAGACTGAGACCTTATCAGCATTCCAAATCAAACTTGATTGTTCCTATCTTATTAAATAGTATTGAATAGGCATTTAAAGATTTTTATACATTTTAATTCAACTGGTAACTTGATTTAAACCAGCATTGATTTTTTTTTTTTCCTAATTCATTCTTGGTCATGTATATCATGCTAAATATCAAAATAAATTTGTAACTATTTGAGGTTATCTGTATAACAGAATATTACATTCTTGGAGAGGTTTTCTCTCCCCATGCTAATTACATCAATTTTCTATTACTTGCATTTCCCTTTGAGCTTCAGCTTTACAGAATTATTATTCATTCTTTCACCATATACCCCAATCATTAAACAATTAAACTTTTATCAGACAGAACATCAAGAGACTCCATGAGTCATAATGAGATTGGAAACTCCTTGGTACAACCTGTTGGCTCCTCTTGGAAGAAGAAAGGCATGCCAAATTATTTTTATGTGTTCATGAATAATGTTCATTATTAAAGAACATTATTTATATCAGTTACTATTAAATACATTATATAATACATTATTAAAGAACTACAAAGTTCATTATGAAAGACTACAAGGCTGGATGTAGAAATGAGCACATAGGGCAGTTCTAA
>NW_006408906.1:920458-945773 GCF_000296735.1 Chrysochloris asiatica
CTAGTTTGTCTTCATGCGGAAGCTCATCTGAAACCTGTCCACCATGGGTGACCCTGCTGGTATTTAAAGTACCAGTGGCATAGCTTCCAGAATCACAGCAACTTACAAGCCACCACAGTAAGACAAACTGACAGAGGATGGAGGGTATATAGATTTATCAGCCCCTAAATTAAGTCCTCGTGTGGTGCTGTGGGCTAACGTGCTGGACTGCAAAGTCAGTTTGAACCATAAAGTCAGTGGTTCAAGTTTACTAGCTGCTCCTTGGAAATCCTAAATACAGTCACTATGGGTTGGAACTGACTTGATGGCAGCTAACAACAACAAATTAATGCTAACAGTATTTTTAGAATGAACTAGGAGAAAGGAAAGAATATACCTTTTAGACTTTGGGATTCCGTCAGTTGGGTATATAATACTTGAGTTAGGGATACTTACTTAACCTACAGTTTATGATCAATTAACTGAATGGATTGGTCCAGAAATATAAGGAATGGCTAAGGTAGTAAGAAAGTCCGTATGAAGGTAGTTGTAAACTTGAGCTCTATACTTAGCTCTGAAGTTGACTGAAATCTTCACTGTTTATGTTTCCTAAGGACAGAATTTAAAAGTGAGATATCAGGTCTTTAGTGTGAAGATACATCTACAATAAACCAGAAATCACTGACAGGACGTTTGGGCAACAAAATTTGGAAAGTTAACAGCCTGTAAAGCTTGATCATGGAAATCAAAGAGGAAGGCACATCAGAAGAAGGCCAGCACTTTCTTTCCACAGTCCAGGCAAGAGAAACTCAAGAGTTCCAGCTCACAAGTAAGTATATATATATATATATATATGTACTCCTTCTAGTCACTTTCTGAATATATACATGTATGAGTATTCTCACAAATGGCATGAAGTCAATCAACTGATTTGTTTTCCCCTCGTACTGTTTGTTATTGTTGTTATGTGTGACTGTAATATGCCTCTCACCTTGTGTCTTGGATAGAAAGATGATAGTCCATCAGATGGTTAAACACCAAATTGTTATTTGTTGTTAAGTGTCATTGAGTCGGTTCTGACTCACAGTGATCTAGTTTAGGGTTACCAAGGAGTGGCTGGTGAGTTTGAACCGACGACCTTGCAGTCCAGTGCGTTTCCTACAGTACCACAATAGGAATCCAAATATTAAATAGTAAAATTAGACTCCTTAAGTATTTATTAAGATTTTCAAAAAGTACTTTTAAAGTATACTCTGATGTGCCACTGTAGGATAGGCACTGGACTGTGAACCTCAAGGTCAGCAGTTCAAACCCACCAGCTACTCCTTGGAAACCAAGGTCGCTATGAGTCGGAACCAAATCAACAGAATTTAACATTTATAAAATCTTATATGGAATTATGGATTTCCTTTTTGGTATATTTTATTTTAAAAACTGAAAGACATTTAAGTTGAAAGCATTAGAGAAACTGATTACATTAGAAGGTTAGACTATCTCTGCTGTAGCAGAGGGCACTCAGTAATATGAACAGAGTAAACCAGGAGATTAGGCCAACGTTTGCATTTGAACGTTAAAATTCCTGCTCAAGGAATTAAAGTCATTGGACATATTATATATTTTCTCTCATGCTTAAAATTGTAGCATTTGCGTTTGATTGTTCAGTATAAATTGTGTCTTTTCTGTCTCTTTTCAGAAGATTTCTGTTGCCCAATTATTTAACATTGGCAAACATATGCCCAACCTTCTCATTTAATTTGCATTATAAAAACAATCTTTAGAAAACAGTATCAGTTGGCTGCATTTTGGAGAAATTTGTTTGTCAGAGCTTACAGCAGAGTTAATTGTTAATAACCTTTTTAAAAATTGAAACTATTTGAAGTTCACAAAAACCTACCTAGTCGTAATTGTCAGCATAACCTCTCTTGGAAAGTCTAAAATTGTTAACCATAACATTATTAAATGTCAGCAGAAGGGGGAGAAAATGTTATTATTGTGTAAAAAATTAATTCTGTAAATATATTTTTTTAAGATCCTTTTTATAGAAAGAAGTGGTTCAAACAATGAAATAATGATTAAATGCTAGTTAAATTTACATGGTACATGATAAAGGCACCAGCAAAAAAGCAATCAACAACAAAAAGTTTTAAAATACTCAGGCATTTATTGGCAATGATTTACCTTTTCATAAATTTTAGTTTTGCTTCTTTAATCACCTGTGTATCACTTTTATACATCTAGGCCTCAAAGTCTCTTGTTTGGGATGCCCCTGCACAGTGTGATCTTCAGGCAACCCCTACCTTACTATTCCTTAGCTTATCTTGATCTTTCTGCTGCCTTCTGACCATTGTTCATTTGGTGCAGAGTCTATTCCTCCTCATGGTGTCTCTATGTAGGTCAGAGTCAGAACTGTGCTCCATAGAGTTTACAGTGGCTTAATTTGGGGAAGTAAATTACCAGGTCTTTCTTACAAGGTACCACTAAGTGTAGTTGAACCTCCAGACTTTGATTACGCATTTGGTGGTGGTGGTATGCCTTGGAGTCGGTTCCTATTCATAGCAACCCTGTATAGGGTTTCTAAGGCTGTACATCTTTATGGGAGCAGAAAGCGTCATGTTTATTCCATGAAACTGCTGGTAGTTTGTAACTAGCTGACCTTGAGGTTAGCAGCCCAATTTGTAACCCTATGCTACCAGAGTTCCTTAAATACACATTTAGTCATATATTGTTGTTGCTGTTTAGTGCTATTGAGTCGGTTCTGACCCATAGTGACCCTGGATAGGGTTTCTGAATTGCAGCTGATGAGCTTGAACCACCTACCTTGCAGTTCAAACCGCTTTGCAGTCTGGCGCATTAACCGACAGCACCACACCAGGACTTTTGTTATAATTGTGTTATGCCTTGCCCTTAAAGCCATCTGTTTATGAATCTGATTTACTAAGTTTATTTGTTCTGTCATATAATACTTTTATTACTTATAGTCAGTGTGAAATATAGTGCTATACGTTGAAATAGAACTGGTAATGTATGAAATATTTTTTAAATTTAAATTTGTACCTATTATATTATTTTCAGGTATTCAGAAGAGTCCAGATGAACCAGAGTTGGAATTAATCCTTGGTAAGGTATTCCATTTGATTTATATCAACAATAATAAGATTATACATATCTATCTATCTATCTATCTATCTATCTATCTATCTATCTATCTATCATCTATCTATATACATAAAATCACTCCTCACTTATTGACTTGGATAAGTTCATGCGGTAATATGAAATGGAGGATGGCCACATCAGATCACAAAATGTGGGATGACTATATTATTGTATAACTACCAAATGACATCATTCATTATATAGCTGCCAACCACTGAGAATCACAATCTAGTCAAGTTGACACATAAACTTAACCATTATAGCCAAAGTTATTATTGCCTGGCACATAAGCATTCCCTATTGTAAAACATTTGTTATTAATGAACACAATTGGAGAATAGTGTGTTTTTTAAAATTATAAATGTTAAATCGTAGATAATGAGGTATTCAATAGGTGAGGCATAAGTATGGTAGATTACAATTTATAGATGTATTACATATATCAGTACATAGTTTAAAAACTTCTATACAGTTTATTCTATTAAAAATATATTCCATGAGATAGATTTCGCTTTCCTAATTTATGAATAAAGAATCTGAGCTGTTGAGTGCATCACTTAACTGCCCAAGAATTGTTGTTGTTGTTAGGTGCAATTGAGTCAGCTCTGACTCTTAGTGTTCCTGTGCACAACAGAATGAAACACTTTCTGGTCCTGAACCATCCTCACAAATTTTGTTAAGCTAGAGCCCATTGCTGATGCCACTGTCTTTGTACCTCTATTGGGGGTCTTCCTCTTTTTCTCTGACCCTCCACTTTACCAAGCATGATGTCCTTCTCCAGAGACTGATCTGTCTTGATAGCATGTCCAAAATAGGAGAGATGAAATCTCACCATCCTGGCTTCTAAGGAGCATTCTGACTATACTTCTTCCAAAACAGATTTGTTAGTTCTTTTGGAAGACCATGGTACTTTCAATATTATTCTCCAACACCACAATTCAAATGCATATATTCTTCTAGGATCTTCCTTATTCATTGTCCAAATTTCAAAAGTATGTAAGAGTATTGGAAATACCATGACTTGGGCCAGGGCACCTAGTCATAAAACTGACATCTTTGCTCTTGAACACTTTAAAGAGAACTTGTGCAGGAGATTTGCCTAATGCAATACATCATTTGATTTCTTGACTGCTACTTTCATGAGTGCTGATAGTTGATCCAAGCAAAATGAAATCTTTGATAACTTCAATCTTTTCTCCATTTATCAAGATGCTATTTATCTGTGCACTTGTGAGGATTTTTATCTTCGTTACATTGAGGTGCAATCAATACTGAAGACAGTAGTCTTTGAATTTCACCAATTAGTATTTTGTGTCCTCTTCATTTCTAGCAACAAAGAGTATATCATCTGCATACTATTATTTGTTGCTGTTATGTGCCACGAGTCAGTTCCAACCAACATAAAGACCCCTGTATAGGATTTGTGAGGAGTGGCTAGTGAGTTTGAACCACCAACCTTGCGATTCAAACATACTTTGTGGTCCAGCAGTTATCCTACAACACACACTAGGATTCCATCATTTGTATATGTTGTTGTTAAGTGCCATTGAGTTGGTTCCAACCCATAGTGACCCTGAATAGGGTTTCCAAGGAGCAACTGGAGAGCTTGAACCACTGACCTTGTGGTTCAAACTGACTGTGCAGTCCAGTTCATTAGCCCACAGTGCCATACCAGGTCTCCGTTTATGTATTGCAAGTGGTTAATTAGTCTTCCTCCAGTCCTGATGCCAAGTTCTTTTCCATGTAATCCAGCTTTTCAGATTATTTGCTCAGCATGCAGATTGAACAGTATGGTGAAAGGATACAATGCTGGCACACACCTTTCCTGATTTTAAACCATTTAGTGTCCCCTTGTTCTGTGTTCTGTTTGAATGACTATCTCTTAGTCTATGTACAGGTTCTTCATAATCACAATTAAATATTCTAGAATACTTAATTTTTTTGCAATTCTTTCCATAGTTTGTCATGATCCAAATAATCCTAAACTATTGCATAATAAAAAAAAACACAAGTAAATATCTTTCTGGTGTTTTCTGCGGTCAGCCAATATCCATCTAACATCAGCAATGAGATTCCTCATGCCACGTCCTCTTCTGAATCCAGTTTGAAATTCTGGCAGTTCCTTGTTGATGTATTGTTACAGTCATTTTTAAATTATCTTAGCAAAATTTTACTTGAATATGATGTTACAGATATTTTTCAATGGTTTATACATTCCATTGGGTCACTTCTCATTGGAATGGGCAGAAATACAGATCTCTTACAACCGGTTGGACAGATATCTGCCTTCCAAGTTTCTTGGCATAAATGGGTGAGTGCATACAGCACTGCATCTGTTCACTGAAAGATTTCAATTTGTATTCCATCAGTTCCTGCACCTTGCTTTTATCAGTGCCTTCAGTGCTGCTTGGATTTCTTCCTTCAGTACATCAGTTCTTGGTCATATGTGTCTTCTTGAAATGGTTGAAAATTGACCATTTCTTGTTGATATAGTGACTGTGTATATTTTTAATCTTCTTTTATGTTTTCTGCATCATAAAATATTTTGCTTATAAAATCTTCAATATTGCAATTTGAAGCTTGAATTTTTTCTTCAGTTCTTTCATCTTGAAAAATGCTGAGCATATACTTCACTTTTGGCTTACTAATAACATTTTCTAATAGAATTTCATTATACTACTTGACTTTGGCTTCTCAAAATGCTGTATGAAAATTTCCTTTTGACTTCCTCATTTTTTTCCATTTGTTTTAGCATCTCTATGCTAAAAACTAGTTTCAGAGTCTCTTCTGACAAACCCATTTGGTCTTTTCTTTCTTTGTAATCTTTTAAATGACTGTTTGCTTTCTTCTTGTATGATATTTTTATGTCATCCCACAACTCTTCTGGTCTTCAATCATTAATGTCATTAGTATCAAAACTGTTCTTCAGACAGTCTCTTAATTCAGGTAGAATAATTCTCAGTCATATTTTGGCTCTTGTTGACTTGTTTTAATTTTCTTCATCTTCAGCCTGACCTTGCACATGAGTAATTGATTATCTGTTCCATAGTCTTTCCCTCACCTTCTTTTGGCTGATGGGATTGAACCTTTCCACATTTGTTCCCAAAGATGCAGACAGTTTTATTTGGGCATATACCATCTGGTAAGGTCCCAGTGTATAGTTGCATTTTATGTTGTTTTTTAAAAAGCATATGTAATCCAGAAATCATTGGTCTTGCAATATTCTGTCATGCCATCTCCAGCATCATTTCAATCACCAGGGCCATAGTTTCCAACTACTTAGATTTCTGCTTTGTTTCCCCCCTTAACATGCCAATCCCCAGTAATTATCAATGAATTGGATTACAAGTTTGACCAATTTCAGACTGACAATGTTGTTGGTGTTGTTGTTAAGTGCTGCCCAGTGAGTTCCAAATCATAGCAATACTAAATAGAGAATTACTCAATTTAATCATTACTGGATTTAGTGGTCGCTAGGTAAATTTGAATAACAGTAGTATTGACTAGTCTTCCTTATGTTGTTGTTGTTAAGTGCTATAGAGTTGGTTCCAACTCATAGCAACTCTTTGTAGCATTTCAGAAGAGTGGCTGGTGAGTTTGAACTGCCAACCTTGCAGTTCAAACTTACCTTGCAGTCTAGTGCTTGTCTTACACCAGGACTCTGTCTTCTTATAAACATATTGATATTATCCTATCACTGTTGTTGTTGTTGTTAAATGTCGTCGAGTTGATTCTGACCCATAGCAACCCTATTTAGGGTTTCCAAGGAGCAGCTGGTGAGCTTGAACAACAGACCTTGCAGTTCAAATGACTTTGCAGTCTGACACATTAGCCCATTCTATAATACACATCATTATATTTCAAGATAGATTTTGCAGTGTTCTTTTTGATGATGAATGAAGCACCATTCTTCATCGAATTTGTCACTGGCAACGTAGAAAACCATGTAATTGTCAGATTAAAAATGGACAATACCAGTCTATTTCAGTTTATCAGTGCCTCAGATATTGGTGATTATATGTACCATTTCATTTTGACAATTTCCAAATTTCCCTATTTTTAACATTCCATGTTCCAGTTATTAATGGATGTTACAGCTGTCTCTCCTCATTTTGAGTTGTGCCCCATCAGTAAATCAAGGTCTCAAAACCTTTACTCTCTTTGCATCATGATGATGAACTCTTATTATTTTTTAACTTTTTGTCATGAATTGCATGAAGTTGTACAGACAAGATCATCAGCTCTACATTTTTCAAACTGTGCACCTTATTTCATCTCAGTCACTTTAATCCCTTCCCTGCAACAACATTTATCCTAACTTCCTCCCTCTGGCTCCCCTTTTAGGCCTTATGTTTCACAAATGAACAAGGCAAAAATGTTTGGTGAACACTTACAAAACAAATTAATATATGTTCAATTAAATGTCCAAAGGGTACTTTCTGTCTGCCACACTCCTGCCTGCAGTCACACAGCCACCATCTCTGCTGTCTCTGCTTTTCTAGGTACAGAACTCATGCTACATTCATGCTCTTACTTCCTAATGATCCTGGGCTCATCCACTCCTGAGATGAAAGATTTCCTACTCCCTCCTTGTAGTTACACATTTTCTACTATTATGTTTGTGACCATCACACTTAGTCCTGCTAACAATTGTTCACAATTGAGTCATAAAATTCTATCACTGCTATCCCCTATCCCCTTTCACCAGATCCATCTGGGAAAGAGGGAAACTATTCAATGGGGATTATACCTTAACTCCCTCATTCTGCAACCCTGCTTCATGCCTTTGTAACCTTCTTTGTTGATAGCCAATGTCTAAATTTCTTGTCTCTATTAACTCAGTACACCAAGGAAAGATGTTTTTTTCCTTAATATGAATAATCCTTCCATTCTGGTTGGAATTTTGAGTCATTGCATTCATAGGCAAAAGTCTACTTCAACAAGTTGTAGTCATTTTCACTTGTTACCTGAATCATACATCTTTATCATTCTTGACTTGAGTTCTGGTCAATTAGCCATCCAAGCTAGGTCAGTTGGGTACTAGCTGCAAGTTTGGAAGTTCATGCACACCTCCCCTGCACTTCAGACCAACAGACTGCTTCACTCTCAGCCCTAACCCTCAGTGGGTGGCTTAGGTCAGTGTCTGTGGATTGAGGAGTTCATATATTGTCCTAACCTTCATACCAACCAGTCCTTTCTCCTCTCTCTCTCTCTTTTTCTCTCTCTCTCTCATTTCAAGATCAGTGGATGCCAATGGAGCATAGCCAAACTCAGTCCATGTCTTCATTGCTGCATTTCCCCTACTTCCACTCACAAGTAGATCCAGCAAGCATACTATATTATTCATGGGTTCCCTTTGAGTTTCCGTCCTCGAAGAGGTTTTTCCCTGATGCCTCCAAAGCAAACAACTTGCTTGATATTCAAATACCCAAACAAAACAATCCACTTTTTTTTTTTTTTTTCTTTTTCTGCAAGTCTTTCTTTCAATAAGTATTTCCTGGAATTCCAACAGTTCTGGGTTGGTCTGTATGTCTTTTTAAGTGAGACTGTCCACCTCAGAAGGTTCTGACAGGGGCTAAGAATTCCACCAAAGGCCTCATACTCTACATGATGAACTCTACTTTAGGGAGACAGCTCTAACTCAGTTGTATTTTTAGTGCTTTCCAACCTGGGGGACTCATCTTCCATCAATATATCTATCAATGTTCCCCTGCTATTCATAAGGTTTTCAGTGGTTAAACTTTTGTAAGTAGTCTGACTGTCTTTCATCCTAGTCTTTCTTAGTCTTGAAGCTCAGTTATAACCTGTCCACTAGATGTGACCCAGTTGGAATTTAAAATAATCATGGCAGAGCTTCCAGTATCATAGCAAGTCACCGTACCATGGCCAAAGAATGCAAGGTTTCAAATACTCAATTTTGAAGCATAATTTATTGAGAGAGACAAACTTATATATGTTGTTGTTGATGAGTGACATTGAGTCAGTTTCAACTCATAACAACCCTGTATAGAGTTTCTAAAGAGCAACTTGTGGATTTGAAGTAACAATTTTGTGTTTGTTTATCAGTCCAGTACTTATTCTATGGCTACAAAAATTATATATTCATATAAAATTTATATTTAAACATTAGTGTTTCATGATAATTGTAGCTGTAATTTGCTATAGAACTCTAGACTTTTAGACATTCCAGGTATTGAGACATATATATGTATCTGAAAATTTAAGAAAGTTTTGGAGTAACACCTAGAAAACTATATGTATTTTCCCCCACGATATTTCAGAAATCATATTACATATTGAAAGAACTCAAGTTTAGAAAGGGAACTGAGAAGCTAAAGGAGGTTTTGGCCTCCTTACTCTCCTACCCCTTGAAACACTGTCATGTCTTTTGCCGCTTTAGCTTTTACCTGTCAGTCTTTTATGTTCAAAAGAAGCAATTCATTGTACTTTTATGACACAATATCTGAGAAGTGAAAATTTGTCAGATTATTTCAGCTAGGCCATAAAACCAAACTTGTTGCTATCTAGTCGATTCTTAATCCTGGCAGCTCCATATGTTACAAAATAGAACAGCCCACTGGGTTGTTCTTTGCTGTTATCTTTATGGAAGTAGATTGCCATGCCATTTTTCCATACTTCTGGGTGAGTTCAAACTATCAAACTTTAGATTAATTGTTGTTATTAAGAGTCATTGAGTTGACTAACAGTTCATTGCTTATCCTGCATCCTCACACTAGGACTCCTTCTGGTTAATTGTTGTTGTTAAATGCTGTCCAGTCATTTCTGATTCATAGGGTTTCCAAGGAGCAGCTGGTGAATTTGAAACATAGAAAGAATACCTCTTCCATTCTTCACTCAGTAATCCTGTGTAGGGTTTCCTAAAACAGCTGGTAGATTTAAACTGCCAACCTGGTTAGTAGTCCAGTGCTTATCCTACAGAGCCACACCAGGAGTAGAGTGCAAAACCATTTGCTTCACTCAGGGACCTTTAAAACACAGATAAAACTTCTTTTTTACATGCTGGAAAAGAGGAAGAATCTGAGGAGGAGTAAGCAATTAGCGATGAGACTGTTAGGTAAACATGGTGGCTGCCTTGCAGGAGAACTGTACATAGGTGTGACTTCTATTTCATAAAAGTATGTTTCTTTACATTCCTAATGAGGCTGTTGTCTTAAAGCCTAGTCAACTCCAGTAACATTGCTGTCATCACTTAGACTTCTGACTTTGAATCATAGATCTAAGAGATTAATATGTGAGAATTTTTTCATAATAGTAGGCCTCCTGATGAAAAATAAAATTTCAATTTTCTTTTTTTCTGTATGTGTTTATAATATACACTGGGATTCCTAACATAACATTTATATCTTATGAAACAGTAAGAAATGTCTGACAAGAGTGAACAAAAGTGTATTGGATGATGTTGCTTAGGATATTTAGTTTATTATTGTGTTGTTGATCCTGGGGGACACATTCCCCATACTCTGTGTTTGTTATGCTTCTTCACACTTGAAGATCCTCATCTATACTGTTTTTTGAAAACCATGTTTTAAAGCACTATTTCAAAGACATAGGTACATTTTTGTAGGTTTTATTGGCTTTATTCATTATTACTTTTTTCATCTCACAAATTCTTGTTATTGTTGAGTGCCATTTAATCAGGTTCAGTTCAAAGTAACCCCGAGTACAATAAGATGAAGCCCTGCTTGCTGCTGGGCCGTCTTTACAATTCTTGTTCTGTTTGAGTCCATTGCTGCAGTCACTGTGTCAGTCTGTCTCATTGAGGATCTTCCAGTTTTTACTAGCTCTCTGCCTTGGTGTGGCATTGTAGGATAAGCACTGCCCTGCTAACTGCAAGGTTGGTGGTTCAAACCCACCAGCCACTCCTTTGTAACCCCTATTCAGGGTTGCTATGAGTTGCAATTGACTCCAAGGCACTTAATAACAACAACATTACCAAGTATGACGTTCCCCTCCAGGAATTACTCTTTCTTGATAACTTATCTAAAGTACTTGACAGTCATGCCATTCTTGCTTCTAAGGAGAGTTCTGTATGTACTTCTGTCAAGAGCATTTTGCTTGTTCTTTTGCCAGTCTATGGTATACCAGGGGGATTAAAAAGTTAATGGAAAAATTCCATTATCTTTCTTTTTTTGTTGTTTTAAGTTTTTATTGTGAATTGAGTGAAAGTTTACAGGGCAGATAATAAGTTTTACATTCAACATATCCTGCACCTTGTTTCATTACAATGATTATAATCCTCTCCATGTACCATCAGTTAACAGTATTTCTCTTTATTCACTTTAGCTCTTTTTAAAATTCCTTTATCTTTGTATTACATTTTCCATGAATTTATTGAAGCCTTTTCTTTTTCAATATTCTTTGCTAATACTGTAATTCATAGGCATTAATTCTTTGGTCTTCCTTATTTGTATTGCTTTTGCATGCACATGAGATGATTGAAAATACCATGACTTGAATCAGATGCAGCTTAGTCCTAAAAGTGACATCTTTGCTTTCTAATAATTTAAAGTAGTCTTTTACAGAAAATTTGTCCAGTGCAATACTTTGTTTTATCTCTTGACAAATTCTTAAGGCTACTGTATTTTTAATCAGCACATATGCATGTAAAAGTTAGACAATGAATAAGGAAGACCATATAAAAGTGGATATATTTGAGTTATAGCATTGGAGAAGAATATTAAAAGCATCATGGGCTGCCAGAAAAAGAAGTATAGTCAGAATGATCCTCAGAAGCCAGGATAGTGAGATTTCATCTCTCATACTTAGGGTATATTATCAGGAGGGACCGGTCCCTAGAGAAGGACGTCATGCTTGGTAAAGTGGAGGGTCAACGAAGAAGAGGAAGATATCCAACAAGAAGGACTGGTACAGTGGCAGCAGCAATGGGCTAAAGCGTAACAATGATTGTGAGGATGGCACAATACAGGGTAATGTTTCACTCTGTTGCATATAAGGTTGCTTGCTACTAGTAGGAAAGAACTTGACAACACCTAACAACAACAACAATTGTATAAGTACTTTCTATTCATTTTATAATGAATAATAAAATGTTGTCTGCCTACGTATTTTTATTAGTGTTTAAGAATATGCAATTTTATTTAATCAAAACAAGCAATGTCTTAAAACAAAGTATAGGAAAAACAGAATTACATTTTTGATATTTGATTCTCTGGTCTTTAACAAAGTTCTCAAAGTGATAACTTCTGTGGTCCTATTTTTGAGGGAAAAAAACGCTACACTAATCATTCTGATAAGTGGTATATTGTTTTACAAAATTCCTTTTTATCAAGGATTTTTTTGCATGTCTGCATGATGCTATAAAATCACTATATCATGCTGAAGTTCCTCTTTATTAAAGATACATCTTTATTCAAGTAAATGAAATGGTAGATGCTTAGTCAATTGAAGAGGCTAATTGGCTAAAAATGCCTTGATAGCACAGGATAAGCATATACTGATAAAAATGAATATCTCATGTCCATTGTTAACTTTTTTTAAAATGCCTCATTGCATTTAAATTAAATAATTCATCCTTACAATTGTAACTGTCTTCTGTATTCCTTTCCTTACTCCACTTGAGTCTGTTGATACCTTTTCCTATGTTCACAAAGAACATAATAATTAATTTGAAACCTAAGAAAACACTAATTTTGTTTATGGTTTAAGAACATTATTTTCATTTTAATAAAGCTGACAGTTAAGAAGCTGACATTTTTTAAAAAAAATTGGACTAATTTGTTTTTCTTGAAGCCAATGCGGAAAATGTACTTAGAAGACATAATTTGAAGAACATGTAAATGCACTTTTTATCTACTATTCTTTTTTCATTTATTCTCCTTGGTTATGCTAACAGTGTTGATCTAATGTGTCTTCATCCTAATTCTGGAGTTCACAGAGCATCCTTATCACACTTTTATATTGACACACATTTTCATAAATCTAAACAATGCATATTGATATTCTTGAGATTAATTTGTATTTGATAACTCCAATCAGTGGAGGAATCTTGGTGAGGTGCTCTGGGTTAATGTACCAGACTGCAAAGCCATTTGAACTGCAAGGTTAGTGGTTCAAACTCACCATTTGCCCCTTGGAAACCCTATACAGCATTGCTATGGGTTGGAATCTACTCAACGACATTAACAACAATATCAACTCAGTGGAAGTGAATGACCACCATGTATACAGGGTTTATTGAAAGACACATTTTAAACATATCAACAAATCTCAGGATAGATTATGATTGGAATATGGGGACCTGGAACCTTATGTGAAAGCCATAACGCCTACTATATTCATGCCAATTTCATTAGGAGAAGCATAGAAAAATACATTAAAATTTTCAGAATGTGTTAAGTTCTATATAGACAGTAGAACTGGGCAATGAGACAGAACAAGACAAGGGTTTTGGGAGAAGATAAATTATTTTAGATATGAAGGCAAAAGAAAACCACTCAATGTCCAAAGGAACGTATGTAAAGTGTAAATATTGGTTAGAAAAGTTACCTGAACCTAAGGCCCAGGTAACTTACTAATCAGAATGAAACTGTCTCTAGTACATAATACACAGTATTGTTAAGAGGTTCCATCAAGTCAGTTCTGACTCATAGTGACCCGCATCATAAAGAATGAAACAAGCCTGGTCATGTGCCACCCTCATAATTGTAGTCATGTTTGAGCCTATTGTTGCTGCCATTGTGACAGTCCATCCCATTGAGACCCTTCCTCTCTTTTGCTGACCTTTCTACTTTGCCAAGCATGATGTCCTTCTCTGAGGACTGGCACCTCCTAATGGTGGTGGTGGTGGTGGCTGTGTGCCATGGAGTTGGTTCCAACTCATAGCGACCCTGTACATGGTTTCCAAGACTGTAAATCTTTATGGGAGCAGAAAGCCTCATCTTTCTCCTGTGAAACAGCTGGTAGTTTTGAACTGCTGACCCTGTGGTTTGCAGCCTGATTCGTAACCACTACGCTACCAGAGCTCCTAAAAACATGTCCAAAACATGAGCAACAGAGTCTTGTCATTCTTACTCTAAAGAGCATTCAGGCTATAATTTTAACAAAACAAATTTGTTTGTTCATTATATTTTCAATATTTTTCATCAATACCATAATTCAAATTCATTGATTCATCGCCTATAAATCATCAACGTTTTACATGCATCCGAGATGATTGAATGTCATGCTTGGGTGAAGTTCACCTCAGTCCTCAAACTGACATTTTTGCTTTTGAACACTTTTAAGAATCTTTTGTAGCAGATTTTACTAATTCAAGACACCATTTGACTTATTGACTGCTGTTTCCATGAGTTTTGATTGTAGATCCAAGCTCAAGGCAGTCTTTGACAATTTCAATCTTTTCCCCATTTATTTATCATGCTGTATTTATTGGTCCAGTTGTGAGGATTTCTTTATGTTGGGGTGAAGTTCATACTGAAGACCTGATGGTAGTCATCATTAAGTATTTTCAGTCCTCTTCACTTCCAGCAAGCAAGGTTGTACCATCTGCAATTCATAAAAACATAACAAAATAAAAAAACCTGGTCATTTTTCAACCTTTTCAGGAGGTAGCATATGATCAAGGACTGATGGTATAGAGGAAGAAGTTCAAACTACAGTGAAGGCAGTATATAGTAGGGTTCTGGAAATAGAAGTAATGGGTAAGAGGGTAATATATCAGGAAGGAGCGCTGGTAGCGTAGTGGTTACGAATCGGGCTGCGAACCTTAAGGTCAGCGGTTCGAGACTACCAGCCGCTCCGCGGGAGAAAGATGAGGCTTTCTACTCCCGTAAGGATTTACACCCTCGGAAAACCTGTACAGGGTCGCTATGGGTCGGAACCGACTCGACGGCACTTAACAACAACAACAGTTTGTCCAGACATAAAACCAAGTTAAAAGTTGATCTGCTTCGAAGGTAAAAATGACCACTGAGGAAATAGCTACATTGTGAAGGACCATTTACTTGACTTCTAGAATACCAAGGTAGGGCAAATTATAAAACACAATAGATGCTACCTACTCTCCTGACCTCTTCTATTATTCACTGATGCTTACATTTACATAAAACCCCAGCTGTCTGGGTAACAAAGTCAGGTGGTTGAGTCCCACTGAGCATCAAAGAATAAGAGATAGAGAAACATGAGAATGAGAATCAATTGACCATTAGGTCCTTTAATTTTTGTAAAGCTGTTTCGCTGCTAAAAATCAGTGTACCCATGTTAGCACAGGTGAAGGGGAGGTGACTTACAAGAAGGGGGAGGAAAATATACAAGAAAAAGGAGGGTAGCAGAATAATGATAAAGATAGTTGAAGGTACAGGGAGGTATGTATGAGCTAAAGGGAATAGAAGCAAAAAAAAGACAATCTTAGAACAATATAGTGTTCTTTGCATAGGTACATGGATTGAGACATAAACTGAATGGGTAATGGAAGAAGAGTGGAATATATATATTTATATATATCCCACAAATATTTAAGAGTTTGAAAAAGGATATTTATGCATGAGTGTTTTCCTTTCCTATAAACACAACTCTGAGTGTGGTGGAGCATACAGCAGGCAAAATGAGGAAAACGTCCTAGATATCATGAAACATCTTAAGGCAGTGAGTTGATGGGACTGGGGTTCAGGATCATAGTCTCAGGGGACACCATAGTCAATTTGCATAATATCTCCCACAATGTTCTACATCATACTTCGGTGACTAGTGTTAGGGTTATTGAAAATTCATGAACAGCTATTTAAGATGCAGCTATTGGTCTCTCCATATACGGAAGAAAGAAGAATTATAAGAATTGAAGAGGCTTCGAATCAATAAGTCCTATGGACTAATGGAAAATAAGTTTAAGCACCGGTCTGTACTCTAAGACCAGAAGAACCAAGTGGTACCCAGATACCACAAGCAACTTCTCTGAAAGGGATCACATTAGTGGGTCCCATATAGAGTGGGAGGAAATATGGGGGGAAAAACTCAAAATTATTTTAAGAAACCAAAAAACAAAATGTCAAGTTTACTGGTTAGGTAGAGACTCAAAAAGCATGAGACTATGAACCTCAACTACCCTTCAAAAGGAATTCATCCTTGGTGCCCAACTTTCAGCCAATCAGTAGATAGGAATATGAGGGGGGCTCAAAAAATTCTATTTTCCTTTCATTTCATTTTTTTCCATGAATATTTTGCAGCTCCCTCATATATAGATTATATAAAGAGCTCCATGTATAAAATATGACATCAAACATATCCCACCTGAATTTAGAGATCATCTGAAGGATAGATTTGATGCATTAGAAACTAAAGACCAAAGACCACAAGAGTTGTGACATCAAGAACATTATAAAGGCTCTTTCCCATCTTGCAAGATGGCAGGTGAAAAGGCTGAGAAGCCGGCTACCAAGGTAAAGAAGCCTGAAGTCAAAAAAAGCAGATGCCAGTGGCAAAGCTAAGAAGGCTAACCTCAAGGGCAAAAAACCCAAGCAGGGGAAGCTGTACTGCAGCTGAAATCCTGTCCTAATCCAAGGAATTGGCAGGTAATCCAAATTGGCCATGTATTCTAAAAATGCCATGTACAGAGGAAGTATTCAGCTGCTAAATCCAGGGTTGAAAAGAAGAAGAAGGAGAAGTTTCTTGCTACTGTCACAAAGCCAGATGGTGATGAAAAGAATGGTGGTACCCGAGTGGTTAAACTGCACAAAATGCCTAGGTACTACCCAACTGAAGATGTGCCTAGGAAACTGTTGAGCCACTGCAAAAAGCCCTTCAGTCCGCATGTCAGAAGACTGTGGTCCAGCATCACTCCTGAGACCATTCTGATCATCCTCACCATGGAGGCAAGAGAGTGGTTTTCCTGAAGCAGCTGGCCAATGGTTTGCTCCTTGTGACTGGACCTCTGTCCCTCAATCGAGTTCCTCTATATAGAACACAACAGAAATTTGTCATTGCCACCTCCACCAAAATTGATATCAGTGGTGTGAAGATCCCCAAACATCTCACGGATGCTTACTTCAAGAAGAAGAAGCTGCAGAAGCCCAGGCACCAAGAAGGTGAGATCTTCGACACTGAGAAAGAGAAATACGAGGTTACAGAGCAGCGCAAAGTATATCAGAAAGCTGTGGACTCACAAATTATGCCAAAAATCAAAGCCATTCCCCAGCTCCAAGGTTACCTGTGTGCTGTGTTTGCTCTCACAAATGGAATTTATCCTTACAAATTAGTATTCTAGATTTCTTGCAAAGAAAAAACTTCATTAAATAATTGATAATTTTTTTTTTTAAAAAGAACATTATACAAGAAGAAAGTAAAAGATCATTAAGAAGATAGTAAAGACGTAAAAGAGTAAAATGGATGACAGAAGAGACTGTGAAACTTGCTCTCCTGCATAGAGATGCTAAAGCAAAGGGGGGAAATGAGGTTAAAAAACTAAATAGAAAATTTAAAACACTAGCTAAAGAAGACAAAGTCAAATATTATAACAAAATGTGTGAAGACTAGAAGTTAGAAAACCAAAATTGAATACTCAATTTTTGCAATAGTATTTCTCAACTTGATGGAACAGATTAAAAAAAAAAAAAAATGCAAACTTCAACTTGCTATATTGAGGAATTCTGTGGGCAAAATACTGAATGATGCATAAATCATCAGAAGACGATATAAAGAATTTACATAGTCACCAAAAAGAAATGGTCGATGTTCAACCATTTCAAGAGGTAGCATATGATCAAGAACAAAAGATCCTAAAGGAAGAACACCAAGGTGCTTTGAAACCATTGGCAAAGAACAAGGCTTTAGGAATTGATGGAATATAAATAGAAATCTTCAACAAACTGATGAACACTGGAGGCTCTCACTCATCTATCTATGCCAAGAGATTTTGAAGACAATTACCTGGCCAAGTGACTGGAAGAGATCTATATTTTTGCCTATTTCAAATAGAGATGATCCAATGGAATGTGAAAGTCATTGGACAATATCATTAATATTTCATACAAGTAAAATCTTGCCAAAGAATTCCAAAATGGCTATAAACGTACATTGACAGGGAACTGCCAGAGGTTCAAGCTGGATTCAGACGAAGACGTGGAATGAGGGATATCATTGCTGATATGAGATGGATCTTAGGATCTTAGCTGAAAGCAGAGAACGCCAGAAAGATGTCTATCTGTGCTTTATTGACTGTGCAAAGGCTTTCAATTGTTTGGATCATGACCAGCTATGGACAACATTGCAGAGACTAAATATTCTGGAATACTTAATTGTGCTCATGAGAAATCTGTATGTAGACAAAGAGGCAGTTGATTGAACAGAACAAGGGGAACACTATAGTGTTTTAAGCCATTCAGTATCTCCTTGTTCTATTCCAATGACTGTCTCTTGGTCCATGTCCACGTTCCTCATAAGCACAATTAAGTGTTCTTGAATACTCAATTTTTGCAATATTATCCATAATTTGTCATGATTCATGAAGTTGAAAGTGTTTATATAGTCAATAAAGTATAAGTAAGCATCTTTCTAGTATTCTCTGCTTTCAGCCAAGACCCATCTTAAGTCAGCAATGATATCTCTAAATCCATTGATTCATCTGAACCTGCCTGAAGTTTCTGGCAGTTCTCTGTTGATATACTGTTATACTTGTTTTTAAATTATCTTCAGCAAAATTTTACTTGCATGTGATGTTAATGATATTGTCTAATTTTGACATTCTGTTTTGTCACCACTATTTGGAATTAGCACAACTATGGATCTTTTCCAATCAGTTGGCCAGGTAGCTGTTTTCCAAATTTCTTGGCATAGATGAGTGAGTACCTCCAGTGCTGTATCAGTTTGTTGAACTATTTCAATTTATATGCCATCAATTGCTGGAGTTTTGTTTTTTTGCCAATACCTTCAGTGTAGCTTGGATTTTTCCCTTCAGGACCATCTCTTCTTGATCATATACTATGACTTGAAATTCAACATTGACCATTTCTTTTTGGTACAGTGAACCTGTGTATACCTTCCATCTTCTTTTGATGTTTCAGCATCATTCAATATTTTGTCCCTGGAATCTTTCAATATTACAAGTAGAGGCTTCCATTTTTTCTTCATTAATTTACCTTGAAAAATGCTGAGCATGTTCTTCTTCCCTTTTGGTTTGCTAACTCCAGGTCTGCACTTTCATTATAATACTTGAGTTTGCCTTCTCAAGCTGCCCTTTGAAATTTTCTGTTCAGCTTTTACCATACATTAATCAATCACGTTGGTTTCTTTTTATTATCTCACTTCTTAACCATTTTCTTAACACCTTAAAATCAGCTGATAATGAGTGAAGGGAAGTTCAGGCCATTGTAATTCATCCCAATGAAATCAATTGGCCATTGTTGTTTAATTTTTAAGTATTCTTAAAATGCAATAAATTATAATCATAAAAAAATCATTTTTTAAAAGGAAAAATTATCAAGCAAGAAGATCCAAGATTTTAAAAGAAGAATAACAAACTAATTGTGCAATATGAACCTTCTTTAACTAGATCTGTCTGTGTGTACAAAAAAATAAGATCAGAAAAATGCATATGTTTCTAATTGTGGTCAGCACCATTAAGTAGAATTATATTTTGTTTGCTTTACTTTTCTGCGCCTTCCAAAATCTCTACAGTGGGCCTTTAAATATTTTATAATCTTGCATTTTGTTATTAAATAATTCAAAAAATTAAATCTGTTAATGGGGCTGAACAACAAAAAGGGGGTGTCTAAAGAAGTAAAATTCAATTCCTTGTCTTTAATTAGCTCATAGTATAATTTGAGAGATAAAACTAAGACTTCTGAAGTAATTAGAAGACCATGGAAAGCTAAGCCATTAGGCTCTCTAAGAATTTTGAGGATTCTTTAAAGGATACAACTAGTCTGGGAAGGAGGAGTCACTGAGGTTTCCCAAGGAAGACCTCTGACACTAGGTTTTGAAGGAAGAAAAGGGAATTAGAGCACACCTTTCTAGAAAAAAATAATCATAGTCTATGCTTCCATAAACAAACACTTGGCCTTTGGTATGAGATGAAAACCTCCAACTCTGAACATAAAAATGACATACAATAATAAGTACTTATTAATAATTACATCATCTGTCTTTCACAAAGAGAAAATGAAAGTAGTCTCTTCAAGTAGAATTCTTAATACATCTACTACCTGGATCTTTGGGAATAGAAGTATTTATAGACAAATCAAGAACTCAGAGTACTTTATCCAAAATTAATACATATTGACTCTGAAAACAGTGTTCATTTTGCCACGTATAATGCAGAAAACATGAAGGGAGAAGCATACGTGTTAGAAATTGTTTTCTGAATGGAGTAGAACAGCGGCATAGTTTTTTCTTGACGATAGTCTATATGTAAGCAGATTATTAATTTTTTTTTTTTTTCAGCACGACTGGGTAGATTTGAACCTCTAAACTTTAGGCTATTAGTCGCAGGCAAACTGTTTGTATCACCCTGCAAACTTAGATTTGATATTTATTTACAGTATCCCAATTAGGAAAAAAACAAACTTATAAATCATACAATTTTTCTTCTGTATTTACTATTTGGAAATGTATTACAATGTTATAAAACTGTTCCCCAGTGGACAAGCCACAAAGGAAACCAGCCTCCTCTTTTTTCATACACAGTTTTTACAGCTTTCAAGGCCCTTCACTAACTACATGTCAGCTCCATATATACTTTATGGACTGCTGTAATCAGGTATTGTTTTATATGTTCCTTCGAAAGAAAAAGTCTTAGAGGCCAAATTTCCCTATTCATTATTGTGTTCACACTTCTCTGCATCTGCTCTGTGTTCTATAAATGATTATATAGTACTGAATGTTTTAAAGCTCTGATGGGAGAATAGAGAATATTTGTACATCTTGCTTACTATTTTCACCCTCTACCTAGTATGCTGGGCAAGGTGAAGAAACTAATAATCTCAGAGGTATATTTTTGTATTTAATCTACTGATAAAACTTTTACTTTGCCACAGCCAAAATCAGCTAGTCCCCACAACCCGCATGGAGAGATTAAACTCGAGTAGGTGCTATGGAAGATTAGAAGAAAAAGGAAGACACAAAACACAAATGAAATAAGTAAAGTTGGTACCAGGTGGGACACAGCACTCTGATGGAGATACTGTGACACAGACCAAGTACAGTGAGTTTATTTTATACACATATCAAAGGAGGTGCTGGGGACAGGGAAAAGAGTGCAAAAACATCTGGTGTTGTTTGTGCATGCAGTAAGCGAGGAGACTTTATAAGAAGAACGTAACTTGGTTTTGCTAGGGAAACAGAGATAGAGCAACTAGATGTTTGTGCAGACTAAGCCAAAGGTCATGGCTCTATACAAGGAAAATCTTTGCAGATTTCTTGTTCCCTGAGACAGGCTTTGCAAGTTCCTCAGGGGGCAACGTGATCTGGAAGCAGCCCGGATTTCTAGACCACAACTGTTCAGTTGCAATCTTTCCATTAAATTAGCCCCAAGTCTGAGATCTTCAGCTCAGTCACCCCCAACATTACTTCTTTATATAAGCTGCAAGATGAACTTCAGAACAAAAGGTGAAGCATTGCTGAAAGTAGACAAGACCTGTGCTTGCCTCACTTAACATTCTCATTATAAATTACTCGTTTTCTTGATTCTTAAAATCATGATAAATTCCTTAATGCTATAGTTTACAAATTCTGATATAACAGAAATACTAGAAGTGGAAGTGTTTAACAATTGGAAATTGAATACCCCACAGAGTAGGAGGTTAAAAGTCTTAATTCATGGTACTGGCCCTAGGTAAAGGCTATCTCTTTCTATATATAAATCCTTAACACACACAAAACATTACATTTATACTGAAAAGCACTTTTTTGGGTAACTTCTAAGGCATTGTGCAAGGGGCTGGGAGATTGTGGTAGTATCTACTGTTTTTGAGCATCTCATTTCTGGAATAATTAACATTCCTAATAGCCTTTTCTATTAATTATGCCAGATGTGAGATGCTCAAAAACAGTAGATGTTCCTAATAAGTTTTTGAAGTTCTGGTGTGGTGCCTTGGGATAATGCACTGACCACGAGGTTGGTGGTTGAAATTCACCAGTTGCTCCTTGGAAAACCTATACAGGTTCCCTATAAGTCAAATCTGACTCGATGGCACTTAACAACAGCAGCCATACCTTTTTAGAAACCAAATGTGACACTGTAAGAAAAGCAAGGTCAGCAGTTCAAAACCATCAGCCACTCTTTGGAAACCCTATATAGGGGTACTATGTGTTGGAACTGACTAGAAGGCACTTAACAACAACACAATGTGCTAGGCATGGTGCTAACCTTTTAAGAAATATGAAGAAATTTATTTCTTACCACAATTCTACAGGAAAATAGTAGTAAAAATACCTAATATTTATTGTGGTGTTTTTTGGAGGGCCATAATATTTTCTAAATAATTCACAAAAATTAATACCGTAATTCTCACAATATCTTACTGAGATAATTTGTTCTAGTATTATCCTTGTTTTATAGGTAAGAAAACTTAGATATGAACAGGTAAAGTAATAATCCCAAGATTTTACTGCAGAGATCCCGGTCTAGAGCATGCTCTTCCATATTCACTGGACAGATGAAAAATCTGAACTTCCTAAAGGTAAACTTCCCAAAGATCTTATAAAAGTTGAGATTCAGAGTCAAGATCTAAAATGAATTTTGTTAACTTCTGAAGTTCTTGTTTTTAACCAAAAGACAGTATCCCCCTCTCTATCCATTTATACTAGGGAAGATAATGCTAGGGAAACTAATAAGGCAAAAGGAGAAAGCCATAGACTATGGAAATACTAAGTTGTGATTAAGCATAACAGTGGCATCAGAAAAAAACATCTCAAATGAAGAGGCATTTGGACCAGGTCTTAAGGGATGAATAGGATTTCAGTTTGTTTGAAGAAACAAAACAGACAATCCAAGTAAAGAGAATAACAAAATACATGAAACACAAAATCCTAGAACTCATTTTCCAGTGTAATGCAGTTAAAGCTTATTTATACCTCTCTCTTTATTAATTAGAATTCCACTCTAATAAAGGGACCTACAAATACCCTTGCAATAATTTTTAATTTCTGCTTGTATATTAGGAACTAGGTTTAAAATTCCAAACTTAACGTTTGCATGAGTTTCAACTCCACTGAAACTAAATAATATTAGGGATCAAATATGAGTTTTACAGCCCTAGGTGGTGATAGGTGAAACATAAAGAGGTCCAGGCCATGTTGAGCTGGTGACAGCTGATTGTAGCACTTATGTGTTACCAATATTTACCATAGTATACCTACATTAGGAGCTCTGGTAGCTCAAATGAGGCAATAGTAGTGAGGTTAGCCCAGAATTGGGCAGTGTTTCGTCTGCTGTGAATAAGATCTCTGTGAGTCGGTACCAACTCGATGGCACCTAGCAACAACAACATAGGCATGTTAACGTTGGACAGTCAATAAAGAAGACTGTACAAGAATTGATGCATCTGAGTTACTGTGTTGTAAAAGAATATTGGAAGTACCATGGACTGCCAGAAGAATAAATATATCTTTCTTGGAAGAGCAATTGAAGAATGCTGCTTAGAAGTAAGCTTCATACAGGTTATCAGCAGTGATCAGATTCTAGAGAAGGACATCATGCTTTATAAACTTGAAGGTCAGTGAAAAAGAGGAAGACCCCCAATGAGATGGATTAGCACAGTGGTAACAGCAGTGGCTACCACTCATCTGTCAGTTTGTCATACTGTGGTGGCTTGTGTGTTGCTGTGATTCTGGAAGCTATACCACTGGTATTTTAAATACCAGCAGGGTCACCCATGGTGGACAGGTTTCAGATGAGCTTCCAGATGAAGACAGACTAGGAAGAAGGCTTGATAAACTACTTCCAAATATTTAGTCACTGAAAACCTTATGAATAGCAGAGAAACACTGTCAGAAATAGTGCTGGAAAATGAGCCCTTCAGGTTGGAAAGTACTCAGAATGCGACTGGGGAAGAAATGCCTCCTCAAACTAGAGTTGACCTTGATGATACAAATACAGTAAAGTCTGTGAAAGTAAAGCCCTCAGGACCTTCATTTGCTTATGGGGCACAACTCAAAATGAAGAGAAATAGCTATAAACATCTGTTAATAATCGGAACATGGAATGTATGAAGTATGAATCTAGGAAAATTGGAAATTGTAAAAAATTATTTGGAAAGCATAAACATCAGTGTCTTAGGCATTAGTGAGCTGAAATGGACTGGTATTGGCCATTTTGAATCTGACAACCACATGGTTTACTATGCTGGGAATGACAAATTGAAGAGGAAGGGTGTTGCATTCATTGTCAAAATGAACACACCACATCAATCATGAGGTAAAACACTGTCTATAGTAAGATAATATCCATGCGTCTACAGGGAAGTCCAGTTAATACCACTATTATTCAAATTTATGCACCAAGCACTAAAGCCAGTGAGGATGAAATAGAAGAATTCTACCAAATTCTTCAATCTGAAATTGATCAAACATGCAATCAAGATGTATTGATCATTAGTGGTGATTGGAATACAAAGGTTGGAAACAAAGAGGAAGGATCAGTAGTTGGAAAATATGGTCTTGGTGATAGAAATGATGCTTGAGATCACATGATAGAATTCTGCAAAATCAATGATTTCTTCATTTCAAACACCTTCTTTAGACACCATCGTTGTTGTTGTTGTTGTTAAGTGCCATTGAGTTGGATCCGACCCATATAAGATATGATTATATATACACAGACCTCACCAGATGGAATACACAGAAATCAGATTGAGTACATCTGCAGAAAGAGATGATTGAAAAGCTCCACAGTTTAAAATTAAGAAAAGTGTTCGACAGAGTTGTATTCTTTCACCATACTTATTCAACCTGTATGCTGAGCAAATAATCTGAGACACTGGGTTACATGAAGAAAAACGTGTCATCAGGACTAGAGGTAGACTCACTAACAACCTGTGATGTGACAGTGATACAACCTTGCTTGCTGAAAGTGTATCACTGATGAAAGTGTATTTACTGATGAAGATCAAAGAGCACAGCCTTCAATATGGGTTGCATCTCAATGTAAACAAAATAAAATCCTCACCACTGGACCAATAAACAACATTCTTATCAACAGAGAAAAGATTGA
>NW_006408906.1:947148-950559 GCF_000296735.1 Chrysochloris asiatica
ACAACAATAGACCCTAATTTGTACTTTAGACTCAGTTTTCAGCTTATAGCCTAACATTGTGGGAAGGCAGTATAGCATACTAGCTGAGGCTGCTAATGGGTGAAGCCAACCTGCTTGTATTAGCATTTCATCTTTGTTACTACTGATTATCGGTTCCTTAGAGAAATTACTTAGTCTCTGAATCTGTTTCAACAGCTAAAAAAAAAGGGAATGGTATCACTATCTACCTGATAAAGTTCTTCTGATGTTTGTTGTTGTTAGGTGCCATGAAGTCAGTTCCAATTCATAGTGATCCTGTGTTAGACAGAATGTAACATTGTCTGGTTTTGTGCCATCATTATAATTGTTGTATTGTGTGAATTCATTGTTCCAGGTACTGTATTTAGTCCATGTTAATGAGTCTTACTCATTTTTTCTGATAGTGTCCAAAGAAAGTGAGATAAAATTTCATAATTCTTACTTCTAAGGAACATTCTACCTGTACTTCCTATAAGACCGGTTTGTTCAGTTTTTTTTGTTGGTGGTTGTTGATATTAAGTGCCATTGAGTCAGTTCCAACTCATAGCAATTCTGTGAAGGGTTTTTGAGGAGACACATATAACTTTGAACCACCGACCTTGTGGTTCAAACCGACATTGAGGTTCAGTGCCTATCCTATGGCGTCATACCAGAACGCCTATACACAATTTTCTTTGTCAACATCATAATTCAAGGTATCAATTCTTAACTCTTTCTTACTCACTGTCCAAGTTTTTGCATGCATTTGGCTTGGGACAGGTGAACTTAATCCTCAAAGCAAGGTTTAGTTAATTAATGTATATAAAGCACTTGAACGGGTAGCTGACATTTACTAAACGATTGGTTAGCCTATAGTATAAGTATTACATGAGGAGTCACTTTATCCCATATAATAAACAGTTTCTTAAGCATGGGTCTAGGCACTACATTTTTGAGTGTGTTACCAGTTATTGAAACCACTTCTGAAAACAACTTCAAAGTACTTCCTACTTTTGATTTTTTCACATGTAAGTTCAGTCACAAGCTCAAGGGCATACAGCTAGGAAGTGGAGGAGACTAGACTTTGACTCCAAAAGCCATGTTCTTTTCAGTAGACTATAAAAATGTGGAGGAATGGGAAAAGGAAGAGCAATAAAAGGTTATCTAATACCTGTGTAATGTTTTTGTACTGCTGAAATAATTAGAGTTTTAATTGAAAGAAGATAAAATGAGCCAATTATAGCTCCTTAACAAGATGGTCTGTGGGTAGTGGCTTTTAGTGACCAAAGATTTAATGTGTGTTGCAGTTGGAATGTAGCTTGTCATTATTGACACTGATCTAAATTCTAGCTCAGCACTCTGCTAGATGTCGAGATAAGTAACACCAATTAGTAAATGGGAAGTATATATAGAGAGAGATCAAACTTCTCTTCTTTCCCACTTCCTCTTACCATGACTATATCATTTAACTGAATTTTCTTGTCCTAAAAATAACGTTCTTTTGATAGAACCTTCTGTAAGGAATCTATTCGTCTTGTTACATTTCTTTCAGAGTAATACACCATAGAACCTTGTAATTAAAGGAGGTTTTGACCAGGTTTAAGTCCACAGGCTCAAACGAATTGCTCCACAGTAGTTTAGTAAATTGTTAAATCAGAGTTTTTCTTTCTTTTTGGACATTTTCAACATTTCTTATGGTTTTCATCCATGATTAACATACCTTACCTAGTTTATTTCTATTTCTGTGTGCTTTACCTAATTATTTTCTTTCTTCCTTTGTCTAATTACTGAGAGTGGCTGGTCACTGGGAACATTTCTTTACCTTTGCAGCATCTGTTGCTATTTATGGGTAATTGAGGAGTCAGGACTACCCCAGGGCTTTGTTCGTTAAACACTTGCTTTTGGTGAAGTCTAATGTCACTGAGGTGGTAAGGGAGAGAGGTCCCCCTATGGTGCTGTCTGTGTGGTTTAAATTTGTCAGTCAGCCTTTTCATGGAACAGATGGTATCCAAATGCATCTGAGGCCACTTGGGAACCATGCCATGAGGAAAAGAAGAGGCCTAGTAGAATGGAACACAGGGTTAAAGAAAAGTCCATTCATATTTGTGTTGTCTTTAAAACAAAACTTTTCCCAAATGTCTTTAAAACAAAACTTTTCCCAAATGTTTTGTATTTGAGCCTTGACATTTTTTGCTTGTCATGGATAACAATCCTCCTGTTTTAAAATACAAGAAGCTGTGTCTCATGGAAGTAAAATGCTGTGTCCGTGGTCATAGATCAGGTATAAAGGAAGGACCCAAGTCACTGGCCCTTATTCTTACATGCCCTCTCACTTAAGGCCAAGTGAAGACATTGTTCTCTGTTGTTATGTCCAGTGTAAAGGTGGTAGAAGTCAATTTGAGCAAAAAGACATTTCCAGCCAAAATTTATTCAAATTCTGAATATCAGTTCTATTCTATTAACAAACCTAACCACTGTCTCATTCTAATTTCAAGACCCAAGATTTTATGTAACAAGAGTCTTTGATTCCAAAAGTGATCAGTTCTATTCCTCTATTAAAATCTAACCACCCTCTCATTCTGATTTCAAGATCCAAGATTTTATATAATACTTAAGAGTCTTTGATTCCAAAATTGGTAACTCTAGTCCTTACTTTTCCATGGGATGGCCTTGTCCCACTTTTAACTCACTACTAGAGACATTTGCTCTGGTAGCGTAGTGGTTATGATTCAGGCTACAGACCCCAAGTCAGTAGGTTGAAACTATCAGCTGTTCTGTGTGAGAAAGATAAGGCTTTCTGCGCTTGTAAAGATTTGCAGCCTCAGAAACCCTATTCAGGTTTGCTTTGAGTTGGAACTGACTCCGTGACACATAACCACCAACCAGAGACACTTGCTTTTCTAGAAAGCATTCTAGGCCTAATTTGACAAAAAGTTGATTTCTTAATTCCTCTTATGCAACAGAACAATTTCTTCCTCCATGCTTCCCATTTCCATAAAATGCACCACCTAGTTACTTAAGTCTCCAACCTTACATAATTCTTCTTTTTCCTTAACTCCACATCAAGCCCATCAAGTCCTATATAGTCAATGTTTAAAATATATCCTGAATTTTTCCATTTTTCTCAATCATCATCAAATATACAATTCTCTTCCAGACTACTACCAGCTCTCAGTTGGTCGTGCAGGTGAAATCTAGCAGATCTGCTTGCACCATTTCCTGCCTCTGGGAGAACAGTGGAATAATCTTTAGAAATATTAATGAGATCTTTTTGCTCAATGAGTTTAAAAACTGATAATGCTTTCAATTTTAATTTGAACAAAATCAAAATATTTTACTACATGATAAGAAGCTCTTGCTGTGGGTTAATGCGCTGGACTGCAAAGTTGGTTTGAACAGCAAGGTCAGCAGTTC
>NW_006408906.1:950959-957566 GCF_000296735.1 Chrysochloris asiatica
CGGGAGAAAGATGAGGCTTTCTGCTCCCGTAAAGATTTACAGCCTTGGAAATCCTGTGCAGGGTCGCTATGAGTCAGAACTGACTCCATGGCACACAACAACAACAATATTTATATAGCAAGACTTTTTCTATTTTAGCCATTTTTATGTATATCACTCCATGTCATTAATTTTGTTTGGAGTCCTGGTGATGTAGGATAAGCATGGACTACTAACTGCAAGGTCGGTGACTCAAACCCACTCGCTGCTTCTTGGAAACTCTAAATAGGGTGGCTATAAGTTGGAATGGGTTTGATGGTACTTAACCACAATAATATTTATCATGCTGTGCAATCATCACCAATATTTGTTTCCAAGTTTTTTCATCATCCCCCTTAACATGAATTTAATACTGTCTTATTTCCCCTTCTCTCTCACCCCTTTAAATTTTTTAAATTCACCATAAAAAATAAGAAACTTGCTTTATTGTTCACTGCTATGAAACTGTCACCTAGAACCATTCTGGAGACCTGCAAACATTCAATAAATATCAAATACCTATGGATTGGATTCCTGGTGTGGCACTGAGGGTTAAAGCGCCAGACTGCAAAGCTGTTTGAACTTCAAGGTCGGAGGTTCAAGCTCACCAAGTGCTCCTCAGAAACCCTATACAGGGTTGCTATGGGTCAGAACTGACTCGATGTCACTTCACAACAACACCACCCATGGACTGAATGTATACATGAATTCTGCTCCTTTGTATTCAAACATTTCTTCATAAATAAAATACTACATGTCTTGGAAAGGAGCCCTGATGGTAAAATGGTCAAGCACTTGACTGCTAACTGAAAGGTTAACAGTTCAAACCAACCAGTGTTTCTGTGGGAGAAAAATGTAGCAGTATGCTTCCATAAAAATGTGCAGAGTAGGAAACCCTCTGGGGCAGTTCTAGTTTATAGGGTTGTATGAGTCAGCATGGACTTGAAGACAGTGGGTTTTAGTGTTTTGTACATGTCCTTGAAATGTTTTTAAATTAATGCTAAAATATTAATAAATTCATTTTCAAATTCTAAATTAATGTCATGATTTGACCATTGATATTTTATTGTTAGAAAATTGTATTCAGGATGAATAGAGATTCACTGACCTGAGATTCTTCTAGAGAGAATTACTATAAACATAATTGGCACAGGCTGAGCTGGATAATCAAGGTTCTATAACTAGATTGTAACTTTATGTGACAAGAGCTTGCCTCTGTAGAATTTGACATCCCAAAGCCTTCACAAAGAGACTTGGAAACTCCTGTAATGGGAACAAATACATGAATAACAACAAGATGAATAATAGACACCTAAAACTATAGAAATGGACTATGCATAAAAAAGATTGAACTTAGATGTCAGCCTGAGGGTAATGTTTGAGAACATGAACTGCCCTTTGGGTTGGATTATATCTCTACTACTCAGTAACTCTGTGACCCTAGAAAATTAGTTATCTCTATTAGATTGTTTTCTGGATTAAATGAGGCAGTGCACCTAAAGCTCAAAGAATGGGGTTAGGTGCAAGAAGTCATCTCTTAATGGTATTATTCTAATTATTGTTGCTTTTGTTAAGTGCCATCAAGTTGGTTCCAACTCATAGTGACCCTGCATTGGGTTTCCACGGAGCAGCTGGTGGGTTTTAACCATCAACCTTGTGGTTAGCAGTCCGGTGTTTTTCCTATGGTGTCACATCAGGACTGCATTCTAGGGTTAATACTCCCTTCCTCTTTCAGACACTCGGGTTCCTTATCTGTATATTATGGATAATAATTCTTACTTCTTGGTACTTGGTACTGTTTATATATCATATAAACAGAAGGTGCCTCATACTCCTATTTTACCCAGTCACTTATACTCTCTGGCAGATGTGGAAAATATTCTGTACTTTCAAGTATGAATTTGATTAATGTAAACTATCACTCCTCTATTCTGAATTCTGTATGCCCAGGGCAGTCACCTCCTGCCAGTAGGTCCTTTGCTTAGCTTTATATTTTGCTTTTTTTTTTCTTGAAGATACAGATATTCTGAAATGTGTGCTCTTTGTTTTCTTCAGACTCTTAATTCTCTTTATCCCATTCATTCTTACATACACGAATTCTGATCTAGATTGTCTCCACAAACTGTTGAACTGGAAAATGTTGCACTGAATAATTAGCCCTTTCTATGCTCAAGTTTGTCCAACATTGAATTTCTCACCTATAGACTCCTCCTTCTCTTGTTTCACAGACTCTAGATGGCTAGTCATTTCTAGCATCAGCTTATCTCTAGCAGCATCGTTGTATTTCCTGTGATTCAGCCATCTTATGACAAAAGAAATGGCACCTTCCAAAAGCTATCATTCAATATGAATACTTGAGAATTTTCTTCTCCTCCCCTTTCTTTTTGTCTATAGCAAAACCACACATGTGATTGAAGATTCAAGAGAAATGCAAAGTTACCTTCTTCAAACTACTCAAAATTTACCATCCCCAAGGGCTGTTCTGGACCTCTAGTGTAGTGTAGGCTCAGCACTGGACTGTGAACTACAAAGTCAGCAGTTCAAAACCACCAGTAGCTCCTCAGAAACCCTATATAGAGATGCAATGAATCAGAAACAATTTGACAACACTTAACAACAACAACAAGGGATGTTCTATCGTGAAGATGATAAAATGAGAGACTAATATTGCCCTCAGAGTCCTGTTTTGGTGTTGCAGGATAATGCACTGGACTGAAAGGTCATCTTGAACTGCAAGATCAGTGGTTCAAAACCAATAGTCCATCCTCACAAACCCTACACAGGGTCTCTTTGGGTCAGAACTGACTTGACAGCATTTAACAACAGCAATAATGTCCCAGAACCATCTATTTCTCCAGGTCTTCTCCTTCCTTCTTTATTTCCTAATACAGGCAGTCCCCTAGTTATGAATTTCTGATTTAGGGAAAACTCCTCTTTGCCCTTTAATGTTATATAAATTTGTTCTGACTCTGAAACAATCAAACTAGTCCCTACCCACATAAAATTCTTATCAAGATCATCTTCATTTGCTGCATGTACAGCTTTTAAATCAGTGAATGATTTTTGAACCTTTTATTGCACTGTAAAATAAGACTAAATATGTACCTCATATACCTATTCTGACTGACATAGAATTCCTTAAAGGCACAGAAATGGATTTTGTTCATAGCCTGAGGACTATCCATATATCTCTCTATATAATTTGATTTAAAATCTTAATACTACTTGTAAAGCATTTGGCATAATAGGCCCAGCAATTTTATTTAAAAAACAAATAAACTATGAACTCCACACAACCGCTAACTTCTAGGTCAGCAGTTTGAAATTACCAGCAGTTCTGTGGGAGAAAAATGAGGCTTTCTGCTCCCATAAAGATTACAGACTCAGGAATCCTATACATGATCACTATTAATCGCCCATTCCAAAGAGAGGTGACCCAACGGAATGCAGAAATCATCAGACAATCTCTTTGCTATCCCATGCGAATAAAGTTTCCTAAAGGTAACTTTATTCTAGGTCAGCAGTTCGAAACTGCCAGTTGTTCCGCGGGAGAAAGACAAGGCTTTCTGCTCCTGTGAAGATTTACAGCCTTGGAAACCCTGTACAGGGTTCCTATGAGTCGGTTCCGACTCCACAGCACATAACAACAACAACAACAACAACAAAGGTAATACAGAAATGGCTGCAAGCATACATTGACAGAGAACTTTCAGAGGTTCAAGCTGGATTCAGAAGAGGCCTTGGAACAAGGGATACCATTGCTGATGTCTGATGGATCTTGGCTGAATTCAGAGAATATCAGAAAATTATTTACCTGTGCTTTATTGACTATGCAAAGGCTTTTTGATTGCATGGAGCATGACAAGCTATGGACAACATTACAAAGTATGAGTATTCTGGGACACTTAATTGTGCTCATTAGGAATGTGTACATGGACCAAGAGGCAGTTGTTCGAACAGAACATGGGAACACTGGATGTTTTAAAATTGGGAACGGTGTGAGACAAGGTTGTATTCTTTCAACATACTTATTCAACCTGTATGCTGAGCAAATAATCTGAGAAGCTGGGTTATATGAAGAAAAACGTGGCATCAGGATTGGAGGAAGACTCATTAACAACCTGCGATATGCAAATGATACAACCTTGCTTGCTGAAAGGGAAGAGGACTTAAAATATTTACTGATGAAGATCAAAGACCATAGCCTTCAGTATGGATTGCATCTCAATGTAAAGAAAACAAATATCCTCACCACTGGACCAATAAACAACGTTCTTATCAATGGAGAAAAGATTGACATTGTCAAGGACTTCATTCTTCTTGGATCAACTATCAACACTTACGGAAGCAGCAGTCAAGATATCGAATGATGTATTGCATTAGGCAAATCTGCTACACAAGATCTTTTAAAGTGTTCAAGAGCAAAGATATCAGCTTGAGGACTAAGGTGTGCTTGACCCAAGCCATGGTATTTTCAATAACCTCATATGCATGCTAAAGCTGGACAGTAAATAAGGAAGACCATAGAATTGATGTTTTTGAGTTACGGTGTTGGAGGAGAATATTGGAAGTGCCATGGGCTGCCAAAAGAACCAACAGATCTGTGTTGGAAGAATTGCAGCCAGAGTGCTCCTTGGAGGCCAGGATGGCCAAACTTCGTCTCTCATACTTCAGTCATATTGTCAGGAGGGACTAGTCACTGGAAAAGAATATCATTTGGTAAGATGGAGGGACAGAGAAACAGACAGTGAGATGAACTGGCAAAATGGCAACATCCACGGGCTCAACCGTGGCAACAATTGTGAGGGTGCAGGATCTGGCAGTTGTGCATAGGGTTGCTATGAGTTGGTACTGACTCAATGGCATGTAACAACAACAACAACTCATCTGTCAGTTTGTCTACTGTGGTGCCTTTTGTGTTTCTTTTATTCTGGAAACTATGCCACTGATATTTTAAATACCACAGATCACCCACAGTGGACAGGTTTCAGCTGAGCTTCCAAAGGAAGACAGACTATGAAAAAGGTGAGACAGACTACTTCTAAATATTTAATCACTGAAAACCTTGTGAATAGCAGTGGAAAACTGTCAGCACCAGATTATGAATATTGAAACATGATGAAGAGCACTAGAATATTGTCAGATTTAGTGTTGGAAGATGACCCCGTCAGGTTGGGAGGCACTCAAAACGTGACTGGGGAAGACTCAAAATACAGGTTAATGTGTTGACATTGAAAGGAGTAAAGACCTTGAGACCTTCATTTGCTGATAGGGCACAACTCACAATGAAGAGAAACAGCTGTAACATCCATTAATAATCAGAACATGGAATGTACAAAGTATGAATCTAGGAAAATTGGAAATTCTCAAAAGTGAAATGAAAGGTATAAACATCAATATCTTAGGCATATGTGAGCAGAAAGGGACTGGTTTTGGCCATTTGGAATCTGACAATCACATGGTTTACTATACTGGGCATGACAAATTGAAGGAGAATGGCGTGGCATTTATCGTCAAGAAGAACATATTAAGATCAGTCATGAAGTACAACCCTGTCTGTGATAGGATAATATCCATATGCCTACAGAGAAGACCAGTTAATACCACTATTATTCAAATTTACACACCAACCACTAAAGAATTCTGTCAACTTCTTCAATTTGAAATTGCTCAACCATGCAATCAAGATGTATTGATAATTGCTGGTGATTGGAATGCAAAGGTTGGAAGCACAGAGAAAGGACCGATCAGTCATTGGAAAATATGGCCTTGTTGATAGAAATTATGTTGGAGACCAAATGATAGATGTCTGTAAGACCAATGACTTGTTCATTGCAAAAACCTTTTGTAAACAATGTAAAAGATGGACCTCACCAAATGAAATACATAAAAATCAAATTGGCCACTTCAGTAGAAAAAGTCCGTGGAAAAGTTCCATATCATCAACCAAGGCCAGGGACAGATTGTAGAACAGACCATCAATTGCTCATATGCAAATTCAGGGTGAAGCTGAGGAAAATTACAAGCCAATGAGAGCCAAAATATGACCTTGAATATATTCCACCTGAATTTACATAATATCTGAAGACAAGAAGAGTTGTGGGATGACATCAATAACATCATACAGGAAGCAAGCAAAGGGTCATTGAGAAGACAGAAAAGAAGGAAAAGACCAGAATGGATGTCAGAAGGGACTCTGAAACTTGCTCTCTAGTGTAGAGATGATAAAGCAAATTTAAAAAGAGAGGAGATATAAGAGCTGAACAAAAAATTCCAAATATCATCTCAAGAAGACAAAATCAAATATTGTAACAAAATGTACAATGACCCAAAAGGGAAAAACATACTCAGCATTTCTCAAGCTGACGTAACTGAAGAAAAAATGCAAACCTCGACTTGTGATCTTGGAGGAGTCTATGGCAAAATACTGAATGATGCAGAAAGCATCAAAAGAAGGTGGAAGGAATACAAATAGACACTGTACCAAAATGAAATGGTTGGTGTTCAACCATTTCAAGAGGTAGCTTATGATCAAGAGCCAGTGATTCTGAAGGAAGACGCCCAAGGTTAATTGAGGTCATTGGCAAAG
>NW_006408906.1:957851-963470 GCF_000296735.1 Chrysochloris asiatica
ACTGAAAGCAGAAAATACCATAGAGATGTTTACCTGTGTTTTATTTACTATACAAAGGCTTTCAATTGTATGGGTCATGACAAGCTATGGACACCATTGTAATGTGTGAGTACTCCAGGACACTTAATTGTTCTCACGAGGAACCTGTACACAGACCAAGGGGCAGTTGTTTGTACAAAACAAGGGAACATCGAATAGTGTAAAAGTAAGAAAGTTGTGTGTCAGGATTGTATTCTTTCACCATACTTATTTAACCTATATGCTGAACAAATAACTTGAGAAGCTGGATTATATGAAGAAAAACATGGCTTCAGGATTGGAAGAAGACACATTAAAAACCTGTGATATGCAGATGATACAACTTTGCTTGCTGAAAGTGAAGAAGACTTAAAATATTTACTGATGAAGATCAAAGACCACAGCCTTCAGTATGGGTTGCATCTCAGTGTAAAGAAAACAAAAATCCTCACCCCTGGAGAAAAGATCAGTTGTCGAAGACTTCTTTTGCTCAGATCAACCATCAACACTCAGGAAGCAGCAGTCAAGAAGTCAAGTGGCATATTGCATTGGACAAATCTTCTGCACAAGATCTTTTTAAAGTGTTGAAGAGCAAAGATGTCAGTTTGAGGACTAAGGTGTGTCTGACCCACCTGACCCAAGCCATGGTATTTTCAATAACCTCATATACATGCAAAAGTTGGACAATGAATAGGGAAGACCATAGAAGAATTGAAGCATTTGAGTTATGGAGTTGGAGGAGAATATTGAAAGTACCATGGACTGCCAAAAGAACAAACTTGTCTATGTTGGAAGAAGTGCAGCCAGAGTGGTCCTTGGAAGCCAGGATTGCCATATTTCGTCTTTCATGTTTTGAACATATTGTCAGGAAGCAACCAGTCACAGGAGAAGGATATCTTGTTTGGTAAAGTGCAAGTCAGAGAAAAATTGGAAGATCCCCAACTAGAAGGTTTGTCACAGTGGCAGCAGCAATGGGCTGTAGTGTAGCAATGATTGTGAGGTTGGCCCAGGATCGGGCAGTGTTTCCTTCTGTTGTGCATAGGGTTGCTATGAGTTGGTACCCACTCGATGGCACCTAACAACACCAAAAAATGAATCAGAACCGACTCCATGGCACATAACCTACAACCACCACCACCAATCACATTGGCAAGAAATAAACAACAAAAAATAAACAACAGCAAAAAAATACCAGTCTCTAAAATTCAAGACTTTAGACGCAAAGCTTTGTGAAAATGTGGAATTGAAAGATAGCGAATTTTTCCCCCTGAAGTCTTTGAAGCATCCTCATATATGTAATATGTTGTTTTTCAATGCTGCCGAGTCAGTTCTCAGTCATAGCAACCCTATATAGGGTTTCTTCCATGGAACGATGGGTGGGTGAGAACTGACTGTAGACCTTATGGTTGATAATCCAGTATTTATCCTGCAGTGCTACACCAGGACTCTGTATATTATATAATCTTTCTTAAACATTTTAGCTTGGGAAATTATATCTAAAACTTGAAATCATCTCATTCAGAATTTGGTGACACCCTGACCATGAGTCAGTGTTCTATGTGTGAACTCATCCAGATTTAATAACTGCTTCCCAACTGCTTGGAGTCCTGGTGTGGTGCTGTGGGTTCATGCAACAGACTGCAAAGCCCTTTGAACCACAAGGTTGGCAGTTGAAGCTCACTAGCTGCTCCTCAGAAACCCTATACAGGGTTCACTGTGGGTCGGAACTGACTCGAAGGCACTTAACAACAACAAACTGCTTACTACATCCTGAAAAATGGACCCCAGATTTCCTCAGGAGATTTGTCAACTTCTGAAGTGCATTTCTGGGCTCTATTTTTTTTTTTTTTTTTCATTCTTCCAGTATTCCTCAGATTCCCAAATTCCTCCTAGACTTACTTTTGCTTCCTCAATTGTTCAACCATTCTGAGCACATTTCCCTCAACTGAACACTTTGGGTGTTTCAGGCTGTGACTTTCCTGCTACCCTACTATAAGTGTCTTTTTACCAGCTACACTGACCTATGCTTGAGGAAGGAAGAAGTCCTTCTCCACTAACAACTGTGCATTGCTGGATCCACTCAGGCTTTCTGCTGGTCCTGGAAAGGAATCTTATTTGCTCTCATGTTGAACTTGTAATTGTTCTGGAAAAAATGCTGCCATCCTGGCCAATGGGTATAAAAGATTTGAGGTCATGCTCTGTGTTTCTCCTTCCTTTTCCTTTTGCAATCCTAGTCCTAACACGTTCCCATTAACTGACCCTCAGTGTCTCTTTTAGTATTTAGCTGGTCTTGCTTCCATTCTCAAAATTGCGCTTTCATCCTTTCTTAAACAGCACATATGTTCCTGCTGAAAAGAACAGACTAAAGCTCCAAGCACTTGTTGTCTCCTAAGTGGAATGTGGATTTGGAGCATACACAAAGAGAGCAAGTTTGTATGAAACGTTCAAAGATGCCAGGCAAGTTTGGGGCTTACAGCATATAGTGTGAAATATCAAAACCAGAAGAGACACAGGCACAGACTTGTTTTCAATTCAATTGCTTGAGGATGGAGTCTCAGCCACCTAGGTATATTCATGAAAACAAGATAAAATATAATTTTCTAAGGATTGACATGAGAGAAGAGGAGGGAGCAGGGGACAAACTTGAGAATGGGAGTCTTCTGGTACTGACAAGAGTAATTTGAACCAAATTTGTTCTTTTCATATGCAAATATGCTGTCTGCTGTACAGCTGGCGTCTTCACTGCTTCTTAGCACAGACAATTCAAGAGCATTTCCCGAGAGCCCCATTGTTCCAGGCAGTGGTTGCTTTTTTTTTCTCTCTCTCTAGATTCTTCAATGATACTTAAATTGAGAACTAGTGTGGGGTTTGTAGTTTATTTTAGAATGTATAATGTTCCCAACTAAAGTAAATTTCATCTTCTCAGCCAGTTTATTTTTCTTTAGAAGGCTGTCATGTTGTTCCATTTTAATTTTGTTTATTTATATAGCACATACAAACACATATAAAATATAACACACATTTATATTTTCTTATGGAAAAATAGCAACTTTTATTTAGGATCCTTTTCCCCATAGTCTGAATCTAGTCTTTTGTATCATGGAAATCATTATAATTCTTAAGTGAATCAATTGCAATGAAATTTAGGAGACGTGGTACTCAAATCTCAATGTAGCAAGAATTCCAAAGCAAAATTTCTATAACAAAATCGCTCAAGTTCCATTCCTCAATAACTCTGTCATCTGCTTCTGCCCTCTGGAATTAGTCTCATCCTTTCCCCAAGTTTTGTTTGAATTCTGTTATCAGAGTGTTGAAGTATTTAATGAATCACATACAGGGGACCAGAGCAGAATGGCATTATTAAAAACAAAATAACATAGCTTGTACTGCATAATATTGAACTATTAGTATAAAGGAATTCTTTATTCTTGAGCCTGTGTTTGGATCTTTAAAACATTTATTTATAAGTAAAAGATATGGAACTAATAGAACAATGAAGTAGCAGTAGGCAGATTATAGTTTTGAACCTGAATTAAAACATAAAGTCTCTGCCTTCATGGATCCTTCTTTTTCTTCTGACCATTTCTTTGTGGCCCAAGTGATGGGCTTTATGACTTCATGTATTATCTTAAGTGAGGGACAACCTTATAATTTGCATGTTTTACTATTTTATGGATGCAATATAATAACAGAAAATTATATAGCATTATTTTAGTATGCCTGAGATAATATCACATAGAAATGTATAAACTTATTTAATGTGTGTGTGTTTATATATGTGTATTGATTCCTTGGGTTGATTTCTATTTTTCAACCCTAAACATTCAATTACCTATATTTTCTTTTATATGACATTTAGGAAACTAAAGTCAATAGTGCTCATTACAGTTACATGGATATTCTCATCCACAAAAATAAAGACTCTGATTTTGAATTTTTAGAACATTAATTTATAAAGAAAACAATAACAAATAGAAAAAAAAGCAAGCAAAAATCCCCAATTTTATAATAAACTTTTTCCCCCACTCTGACTTTTATACATTTTCCCAAAAAAAAAAAAAAAAAACATTGCTTATTTGGGAAGCTATACATGGTTTGTGTACTCTTTAGCAAAGTAGGTGTTAATTAAAATCTTCCACAGAATATTTAAGAGGAAAATAACACATATTTAAAATTTTCACTTTCTGTAATGACTTAAAAAAATGACACATTAATAGAGAAAAGGTTTTATGGTTTATTTTAAGAGAGATGTAATTCCAGATCTTATAAATACACAAGTGATGACTTTGTTAACTTCTTGTTTAAAACTTATGAAAGAAACATACATTTGGGAAGAAATTTCAGATACCATAAAAGAGAGTACAAAAGGAAACTACTAAATGAGAAAAATATTGTAGAATGTATGCCTCCTCATTAGAAAATAAGTTAAAATGAACAGAGGGAGGGAAAGATGAGAAGCTACACTCAATGAATTAGACTCTTCACAATTCTACAAAGAATATGGATTGAAAATAGATATATTTTAATGGCCATGAATTAGTTCAGCATGATATAGTGCCACATTCTTCTAGGGAATAGCCTAAAGCAGATGTTAAAAAATGAATAGAATATTCCCAACTACTTGTGAATTCTAATTATATAAGCATTATATGTGAAGCATGGACACAGTGTACTTTCTGCCATTTTAATACATGTGATTGAATTTCCTGGAATGCAAGGCACTGGCAACCAGTGTGTGTTGTGTCCTGGATCTGCTAAGGATAGCTGAGCTATATAAAATTCAGAAAAGTTTTCTCTTTTTAAAACTCCTAAGAGACAATATGAATACAAAATAAAAAGAAGTAACTAAAAATAAGAAAGCATATTATATTGCTGAAGTGATTTGAAAGTGAGGATTTTAGACTTTTTAAGTGATATTTACATATTAGATACAAAATTATTTAATTTAGCTATAATCACTAGTATAGAAGGTAAGGAGTCCTGGTGTGGGCTGTAGGTTAATGCACTGGACTGCAAAGTCATTTAAACCACAAAATTGGCAATTCAAGCTTATCAGCTGCTCATAAAAACTCTATATAGGGTCACTATGAGTTGGAACTAACTCAATGGTACTTAACAACAACAACAATAGACGGGTAAAGGAACCCTGGTAGCATAGTAGATTAGGAACTCAACTACTAACCACAAGATCAGCAGTTCTAATCTACCAGCTGCTCCGTAGGACAAAGGTGAGGCTTGATACTCCCATAAGGATCTACAGCCTTGGAAACCCTATACAGGGTTGCTATGAGTCAAAACTCACTCGGGGGCACACAACCACGACCACCAACTGCCATAAAAATTAAGGAAACTATAGACAGACTTAGAGGCAATCTTTCTAACAGAACAAGGGAATTGTTGTTGTAGTTTTTAGGTGCCATTGTGTTGGTACCAACTCATAGTGACCATATGCACAACAGAAGGAAACATTGCCTGATCCTGGGCCAACCTCATAATTGTTGCCACACTTGAGCCCATTGATGCTGCCATTTTGCCAATCCATCTTGCTTGGGGTCTTCCTCTTTTTCTCTGACCCTCCACCTTACCAAACATGATATCCTT
>NW_006408906.1:963570-975169 GCF_000296735.1 Chrysochloris asiatica
TTTTTTTTTTTTTTTTCATTCTTCCAGTATTCCTCAGATTCCCAAATTCCTCCTAGACTTACTTTTGCTTCCTCAATTGTTCAACCATTCTGAGCACATTTCCCTCAACTGAACACTTTTGGGTGTTTCAGGCTGTGACTTTCCTGCTACCCTACTATAAGTGTCTTTTTACCAGCTACACTGACCTATGCTTGAGGAAGGAAGAAGTCCTTCTCCACTAACAACTGTGCATTGCTGGATCCACTCAGGCTTTCTGCTGGTCCTGGAAAGGAATCTTATTTGCTCTCATGTTGAACTTGTAATTGTTCTGGAAAAAATGCTGCCATCCTGGCCAATGGGTATAAAAGATTTGAGGTCATGCTCTGTGTTTCTCCTTCCTTTTCCTTTTGCAATCCTAGTCCTAACACGTTCCCATTAACTGACCCTCAGTGTCTCTTTTAGTATTTAGCTGGTCTTGCTTCCATTCTCAAAATTGCGCTTTCATCCTTTCTTAAACAGCACATATGTTCCTGCTGAAAAGAACAGACTAAAGCTCCAAGCACTTGTTGTCTCCTAAGTGGAATGTGGATTTGGAGCATACACAAAGAGAGCAAGTTTGTATGAAACGTTCAAAGATGGATCCATGAAGACTTTATGTTTTAATTCAGGTTCAAAACTATAATCTGCCTACTGCTACTTCATTGTTCTATTAGTTCCATATCTTTTACTTATAAATAAATGTTTTAAAGATCCAAACACAGGCTCAAGAATAAAGAATTCCTTTATACTAATAGTTCAATATTATGCAGTACAAGCTATGTTATTTTGTTTTTAATAATGCCATTCTGCTCTGGTCCCCTGTATGTGATTCATTAAATACTTCAACACTCTGATAACAGAATTCAAACAAAACTTGGGGAAAGGATGAGACTAATTCCAGAGGGCAGAAGCAGATGACAGAGTTATTGAGGAATGGAACTTGAGCGATTTTGTTATAGAAATTTTGCTTTGGAATTCTTGCTACATTGAGATTTGAGTACCACGTCTCCTAAATTTCATTGCAATTGATTCACTTAAGAATTATAATGATTTCCATGATACAAAAGACTAGATTCAGACTATGGGGAAAAGGATCCTAAATAAAAGTTGCTATTTTTCCATAAGAAAATATAAATGTGTGTTATATTTTATATGTGTTTGTATGTGCTATATAAATAAACAAAATTAAAATGGAACAACATGACAGCCTTCTAAAGAAAAATAAACTGGCTGAGAAGATGAAATTTACTTTAGTTGGGAACATTATACATTCTAAAATAAACTACAAACCCCACACTAGTTCTCAATTTAAGTATCATTGAAGAATCTAGCTATCCTGGCTTCCAAGGAGCACTCTGGTTGTACTTCTTCCAACACAGTTGGTTCTGTGGGCAGCCCATGATACTTTGAATATTCTCCTCCAACAACATAACTCAAATGCATCAATTTTTTTATGGTCTTCCTTATTCACTGTCTAGCTGTTGCATGCATATGAGGTTATTAAAAATACCATGGCTTGGGTCAGACGCACGTTAGTCCTCAAGCTGACATCTGCTCTTCATCACTTAAAAAAGGTCTTGTGCAGCAGATTTGCCTAATGCAGTACCACATTTGATATCTTGGCTGCTTCTTCCATAACTGTTGATGGTTGATCCAAGAAGACTGAAGTTCTGGACAACTTCAATCTTTTCTCCATTGATAAGAACGTTGTTTATTGGTCCAGTGGTGAAGATTTTTGTTTTCTTTACATTGAGATGCAATCCATACTGACAGCTGTGGTCTTTGATCTTCATCAGTGAGTATTTTAAGTCCTCTTTCCTTTCAGCAAGCAAGGTTGTATCATCTGCATATCACAGGATGTTAATGAGTCTTCCTCCAATCCTGATACCACGCTTTTCTTCACATAACCCAGCTTCTCGGATTATTTGCTTAGCGTACAGGTTGAATAAATATCATGAAAGAATACACCTTTTTTTCATTTTAAGCCATTTGGTGTTCCTTTGTACTATTTGTAAGACTGCCTGGTGATCTGTGTACAGTTTCCTCATGAGCAAAATAAAGTGTTCCGTAATACTCATACTGCACAATGTTGTCCATAGCTTGTTATGATCCACACAATTGAAAGCCTTTGTGTTCTCAGTAAAGCATCTTTCTAATATTCTCTGCTTTCAGCCAAGATCCATCACATACCTACAGTGATATCCCTTGTTCTACATCCTCTTCTGAATCTGTCTTGAACCTCTGAGAGTTCTCTGTCAATATATGGTGGCAGCCATTTCTGTATTACCTTTAGTAAAACTTTATTCGCATGGGATAGCAAAGAGATTGTCTGATGGTTTCTGCATTCTGTTGGGTCACCTCTCTTTGTAATGGGCACAAATATGGATCTCTTTCAATCAGTTGTCCAGATATTTGTCTTTCAAATCTCTTGGCAAAATGAGTGAGTACCTCCAGTGTGCCTCACTTACTTTAAAGATTTCAATTTTTATTCCATCATTTCCCAGTGCCTTGTTCTTGTTTCATCATCCAAAACAAGACCAGGGGCAAATTGTAGAGCAGACCATCAATTGCTCATATGCAAATTCAGACTGAAGGTGAAGAAAATGAACACAATTGCATGAGAGCCAAGATATGACTTTGAATATATCCCACTTGAACAAGGGAATACTGCATGGTTTTTCTGTCAGATTAGGTGTGCACCAGGGTTAGAGCTTTCATCATTTTTTTTCAATCTGTATTCTGAGAAAATAATCTGGAAAGCTGGATTTTCTTTAGAAGAACACAGCATCAGGATTGGAGCAAGAGTCATTAAAAACCTGTGCCAAATGCAGTGCTACAACCTTACTTGGTGGAAATGAAGATGTGAAATACTGATGAAGATCAAAGAGTACAGCCCTCAGTATAGATTGCACCTAAATATAAAGAAAATGAAAGTCCTCAGTATTTTTCCCAAGTTGTTGTTCTGTGTCAGCCAGTTGATTATAACTCAAAGTTACCCTGTATAGGGTTTGTTAGGATCACCTCTGACCTTGAAGTTAGTAATCCTGTACTTATCCTACCATGAGTCCATTCAGCATTGTACCCACATCTGCTACCTGGCCTCTCCAGGTCTCCCTGAGACAAGATAGTTTAGAGCGGGTCTTTTGGAGAATGAAAGCATTAATCCCCCGGCCTTGTCCATGTTACATTCTGTTTACTGTAAACAGAGCACCCATAGTTTACTCTGTAGTTTACTTCCTCCTGTGGTATGGAGCTGTAGGATAAGCACTGGACTACAATGTCAGTTTAAACTGCAAGATTGGCAAATCAAACTCACCAGCAAGTCCTTGGAAACCCTGTGTAGGGTTTCTATGAATCTGAACTGACTCGACTGTTTATAACAACAACAGTCTAACTGGTTTTATCGATCTCAAATGATGACCTTTCACTGGGGACAGAGAATACCAGTCCCTGGTAAGGGCTGCAAACAGAGTACTGAAGAACCACACATGCCAAACATTTCACAGTAAGTTTTGTCTGCAATTAGCAGAGGCCTTTGCAGTAGAATCCATCTTGAAGGTATGCTGTGCACACACCCAATTAGAATGTCCCCTCTTAAGTCGGATATTTCCTGGAATCTCTGCCTATCCCTATGAATAAACATGGTGCCTTTTCCTCTACCAAAAACTTTTTTGAACCCCAACAAAGCCTTTGTTTGGGAGATGGGGATTAAGTGTTCCTCTAATACCTTCCATCTCTACTTTTCAATAATAAACCTTTTCCATAAGAAACATTTGCTCTTATGGAAGCCCTGCTCTCTTGACTATTCTTAATCAATAGAGAAGGCAAGAGCCCTCTTTTGAAGGGCATGGATGCAACTAGCACTTCCTGTAACAACCGTAACAATACGTAGCATCATGATAAATGGAGAAAAGATGGAAATTGTCAAAGATTTCATTTTGTTTGGATCCACAACTAACACACGGAAGCAGCAGTCAAGAAATCAAACTACATACTACATTAGGCAAATCTGTTACAATAGATAACTTTGAAGTGTTAAAGAGCAAAGATATCAGTTTAAGGACTAAAGTGTGCCTGATTGAATAGCAAAAGTTGGATAATGACTAATGAAGACAGGAAAAAAAATGAATACATTTGAATTATGGTGTTGGAGAAGAATATTAAAGGTATCATGGACTGCCAGAAGAACAAAAAAAAACCCTGTGTTTGCAGAAGTACACCCATAATATTCCTTAGAAGACAGGATTACAAAGCTTTGTCTCTTGTACTCTGGACATATTATCATGAGGGAACAGTCCCCTGGAGAAGGACATCATGCTTGGCAAAGTGGAGGGTCAATGACAAAGAGAACAAAATAGATAGATTAACACTTTGGTAACAACAATGAGCTCAAAACATAACAGCAGTTGCTAAAATGACTCAGGACTGTCCAATGTTTCCCTTTGTTGTGCATAGGGCTGCTATAAGCCAGAATTAACTTGACGGTACCTAACACCAAGACTGCTGCACAAGCCTTCTGTAAAAATGTTCAAGAGCAAAGATGTCAATTTGAGGACTAAGGTGCACCTGACTCAAACCATAGTATTTGTAAGCTTCATATGCGTGTGAAAGTTGGACAATGAAAAAGGAAGACACTAGAAGAACTGATGCATTTCAGTTGTAGTGTTGGAGAAGAATATTAAGAGTACCATGGTCTTCCAAAAGAACAAACAAATCTGGGTTGAAAGAAGTACAGCCAGAATGCTCCTTAGAATACAGGATGGCTAGACTTTTTCTCTCATACTTTGGACATATTATCACGAGAGACTAGTCCCTGGAGAAGGGCATCGTGCTTGGTAAAGTGGAAGGCCATTGAAGAAGAGGAAGACACCCAACAAGATGGATTGGCACAGTGGCAGCAGTAAAAGGCTCAAGAGTAACAGGGATTATGAGGTTGATGCAGAACCAGGCAATATTTTGTTCTGTTGTACATAAGGTCACTATGAGTCGATATCAATTCGACAGCACATAGCAACAACAACAACAGACTCAATAGACTTGATGTGATTTAGAAATGAAATCTGAATGAAACAAAATCCAATATTTTCTAAAAAGAGTACTTTTGGAGAGACAGTGTCTTTGACTTAACACAAATCCTTCTAGAGCCAGCCCTTTTAGCTTCCGGACCCTCAAATACTTCAGAATCAAATAGTCTGTACTTTCTTCCTAAGAGTCTGAGTAGTAGTTGCCTTAAATATCTAGGCCAAAAATGTGCAAGAACTGGCCCTCAAACTAAGTTTAGCCACAGACGTTTTTGTGGCTCTTACAGAAACCCTATACAGGGTTGTTATGAGCCAGAATCGACTCAATAGCACTTAACAACAAGTACTGTGATAGCCTACACAGTAATTGAGATTTCACAGTAACTGCAATTTTAAAAAAAATCCTAAGGTCATACAAAATTGGACACATCACAGGTTTTCTGGTATGCTCAGAGCTTAACCCTCCTCTATGTCAACGTAGTGGTTACAAATCGGGCTGCTAACCTTAAGGTTGGCAGTTCAAAACTACCAGCTGTTACACTGAAGAAAGATGAGGCTTTCCACTTCTGTAAATATTTGCAGCCTTGGAAACTCTGTGCAGGGTCACTATGAGTCGGAACTGACTCCATGGTACTTTACAACAACAATGGTAATGACAAGCCATTTCTTTTAACCACTGCCCTTCTACTTAGATTCTCCTTGTAGTGGTAGTGCTGGTGGTAATTGTTGGTTCTGATTCACAGCGACCCTGTATAGCATTTCCTAGGCTGTAAATCTTTATGGGAGAAGAAAGCCTCTTCTTTCTCCCATGGGGTTACTGGTAGATTTGAAATACTGGTAGATTTGAAATACTGGCTGCAGTTAGCAGCCCAGCTTGAAATCCATTATCCTACCATGATTCTTTCCTTGTAGTAGAGTGATGTGTTTAAATTGAGGCTACCTGCAATCATCTTGTTTATAACCACTCATAATAGATGCTAGTTGCTATTTGTCTTCAAATGTGCTCCCAATTCAGATCCCATGCAAAGTGGAACAAAGCTCTGCTCAGAATTGTTCCATTCCCATGAATGGTTGCAAATCAGATCAGTGTGATCCATAGGGTTTGTACAGGCTAGTTTTCAATCCATGTTGCCCATTTTATTTCCTTTTCTATAAAAAGTCAATTAATTAGGCATAGGTACATTTGAATCTTAACTTATCTAACATCTCATGTATTTAAATTCCTCTGGTCTCTGGAGGTAAATTTTAAATATCTTAAACCTAAGCTCTTAAAAAAGGTAAACGTAAAAGTGAAAAGCTATATGAGTGATTGAAGAATACCATTTATTTGTTACTATCCATTTTAATCTGGGAGTCTGGTGGCTGCATAGGATAAATACGGGATTGCAAACCACTAGGTCGGTTAATTGAGCCCACCAGTTGCTCCTTGGGAGAAAGGTGAAGCTTACTGCTCTCACGAAAGATTTAAAGCCTTGGAAAATTTGTACAGGATCACGACGAGTCAAATCTGACTCCATGGCATTTAATAACAATAACAATTTCAGTTAGGTGGTTAGAATTCTTAAGCAAATTAAAACAGAAGCAAAATCAACAAAGAACTACATTATTTTAGTCTTATGAATTGTGGAATGTCTATTACACAGGCTACTCCTGGAATAGTTATATTTAGGTAACTAGGCTGTGTAAATATAACTGGAAGACTTAGATTTCTGAAAACAGATTTTTCAGATTTCTTTATTGGTTTCTCAGTAATTCCTATATAGAATTTAAATTAATCAAACGAATAATATCTTAATGAAGCAATCCAATAACTCATCATTAATCAGCCCTTCAGTTGAACGGCTTCAGTATGTGTAGATCCATAGTCTGTACAAGTTTCATTTTATGAAATACCATGACTCATAAACTGATATACTATTTACACACAAGTATTGGACCTGCTGACTTCCTTCAAGGAGCTGCTTGATTATTACCGAAGCAATTAGAGCTACTTTACAGAATGATGATGACATTGTTGTTGTTAAGTGTCTTCGCAGAGGTTGATTCACAGCGACCCTATGAGGGTTTCTGAGGAAGAGTCTGGTGTGTTTGAACTGGCAGCCTGGCAGTTAGTTCAAACTGACGTTGCAGTCCAGTGATTATCATACAACACCACATTAAATATTAGTTAGTATTTTAATGAATATGACCAGTCTCTGGAGAAGGACATCATCCTTGGTAAAATAGAGGATCAAAGAAAAACAAAGAGGACACTCAAGATGGTGGTTGGATACAGTAGCTGCAACAATGGGTTCAAGCATAAGAGCAAATGTGAGAATGGTGCAGGACTGGGGGTCTTTGGTTCTGTTGTATGTCTGGTCACTAAGAGTCAGAACTGACTTGACAATAGCAAATGTTTGTATAATGATAGCATTAAACATATTTTAAAATATTTGTATAGGAAAGTCCATCCTCGATATGACCTGATTTCTTCTTCATCTTTACTCTTATATATGCGTTGACATAAGAGAAAATTGAGTGAGACATTGTGACTTACTTAATATCATATAAGTAGAAAGTAGGGAATCTGGACTGTAGCTAAAGAATTCTGACTGACCTCAGAGTTTTTCAATGATATCTTCTTGCACAAGCACTATTGCTGTTGTTGTTGATATTGCGCCCCATCCAGTTGATTCAACTCAAACCCTATCTGACAAAGTAGAACTTCTTAGACGGTAATATTTATTTATCTTAACTCATATGACATGAGATCATTTATTCATACCACATGAGGTGAGAGAAAAGTACTGGCTTTTTTTCTGATGGAACTGTTGGTGAGTACAAACTGCTAGTCAATTCAAACCACTAACCTTCTGTTAAGCAGTCAGTTGCCTAACCATTGTATGACTAGGGATTGTAGGGAGCAGAAAATACTCTGGCTTTTGTAAAGAAAAGAGGCCTATGCACCTCAATATATAATTTTATGGTTGGTGATGTCTATATATATTTTTTACATGTTGTTATTGTTGCTGTTATGGGCTGTGGAGTCGGTTCCGACTCATAGCGACCCTGTACAGGGTTTCCAAGACTGTAATTCTTTACAGGAGCAGAAAGCCTCATCTTTCTCCCGCGGAACAGCTGGTAGTTTCCAACTGCTGACCATGAGATTAGCAGCCTGATTCATAACCACTACACTACCAGAGCTCCTTTTTACATGTAGATTTAATGAAATACATGGTGGCGACCATGTGCAGTGGAGTCGATTCTGACTCATAGCCACCCTTCATAGGGTTTCCAAGGCTGTAAATCTTTAAAGGCACAGAAAGCCTTATCTTTCTCCCCCAGACCAGCTGGTAGTTCTGAACAGCTGACCTTGTGTTTAGCAGTCTGACTTGTAACCACTACACTACCAGAGCTCCTTAATGAAATACATAGTTATGATTATTGTTTTTGTGTCATTGGTAGTTGTTGTTAAGTGCGCTCAAGTCAATTCCGACCCATAGCGACACTTTATTGGATTTCCGAGGAGCAGCTGATGAACTTGAAATGCCAACCTGGCAGTTCAAACGGACTTTGCATTCCAGTACCTTAACCCCACAGCACCATGGATCTGCAAATTGCTTTGCATAATATTTCAGTTTAATAGATTTGTCTGTGTTTTTATTGAGAGACAGTTTTAGATTTTCTCTGATGAAATGGACAATTGCTCACTTCTGGGAAGTAAGCACGCTCACAATCAAGCCTGATACCGAAAAAAGATCAGACTCTTAGCAACCATAGTACAACAGAACAAAACACTGCCCAGTTCTTACCACTACACAACACATATGTTTGAAATTCAATTGCCCCAGCTTTGAATTCCATGGATAGACATAGATCAGTTTCAGTAAAGGGAGAGAACCCTTTTCATTTGACCAGTAAACAAAGAGATTGAGTGATAACATTAAATGGTGAAAGCTGGTAAAGGCAATGATTTAAATATCTTCTGTGGAGCAATACATATAATTTTCCTTTCCTTCCAGTGATATTTGACATTATTGAAACCTTGCATCAGTATTTGCTAAAATTGTTCATGTCTGGGGTTGAGCAAAAAAAAAAAAGTGTGGTGCCATTGTGCAAAGAGTAAGTCAGTAGCCCAGAAAAGTAATGGAGATGATAGGATTTGTTGTAAGCTACCATGTATTTCTTTTTTTTTTTTTTTTTTAACTTGTGAACTGAACGAAGTTTTACATATAAGATCATCAGTTTTACATTCACCAAACCAGACACTTCACTTCATCTCATGATTGTTAATCCCCTCCATGCAACATCAATTATCCCACTTCCTCCCTGTTCCTATTTCCATTCCACCCGCCTTCCCATCTCTTCTCAGATTTGTCCTTAGGAAAATGTTGCCCTTTTGATTTAGAATGACTGACCATTTCATGATAAACATACCTTACTAGGGTTGTGGCCCCCCTCTGTATAGCATAGTGATTACAAGTCAGACTGCTAATCTCAGGTCAGCAGTTCGAAACTACCAGTAGTTCTGCAGGAGAAAGATGAGGCTTTCTGCTCCTGTAAAATTTTACAGCATCGAAAACCCTGTGCAGGGTCCCTATGGGTCAGAATTGACTCAATGGCACTTACCAACAACAACTTGGCTGAAAATTGGTCCGTAAGGGTGAATTCCTTTCCAGACTTGAGGGGTGGTTGAGGGCCATGGTCTCAGATTCCTTCAGTTTCTTTCTGACAAATAAAATCTGTTTGTTGTTTTACAAAATGATTTTGAGTTTTTTTTACACATTTTCTCCCACTCTATCTGTGGTCCCCTAGTGTGACCCCTTTCCCTTTCAGAGCAGTTGATAGTCATAGTCCAGCACCATATAGTTCTTCTGGTCTCAGAGTCATGGAGACTGATGTTCATGTGTTCCATTAGTCCTTTTGACTAATTGATTCCAAGTCTCTTCAATTCTTACCTCTCATTTTTCTTTCCCACATGAACACACTGATAGCTGCTTATGAGTGTTCAAGATTCCAGATGCTACTCAGTAAAGTGGGATGTAGAACATTTTCTTTGTGGACTATGTTATGCTAATTGATCATGATGTTCCCTAAGATTATGGTCTTGAGTCCCAAGATGGCTATTGTAAATGGTATTATTTTTCTAATTTCCTTTTCAGAACTATATTATTTATAGGAAGTCAACTGATTTGTGTACATTAATATTGTACCTTACTACTTTGCTGAATCTTTTAATGACTTCCAATAATGTTCTTGATGAATCTTTGGGATTTTCTATGTATAGGATCATATAATCTGCAAATAGAAACTGTTTGACAGCTGTTTTGCCAATTTAGATTCCTTTAATATACTTTCTTACTTTACAGCTCTGGCTAAGACTTCCCACACAATATAGAATAGGAGTGATAATAAAGGGCATCCTTGTCTGGTTCTTGTTTGCAAAGTAAATGTTTCAGTTTCTCTCCATAGAGAGTATTGTTGGCTGTTGGATTTGTGTATTGGCTGTTGGATTTGTGTATATGCTGTTAATTGTATTGAGGAATTTCCCTTGTATTCCTGCTTTATTGAGTGTTTTCATCAAGAATGGATGTTGGATTTTGTCAAATGCCTTTTCTGCATCAATCAATATGATTATGTGGTTATTTTCCTTTTTTATTTATATGGTGGGTTACTTTGATTGTCTCTAACATTAAATATTGAAAGTACCATGGACTGCCAAAAGAACAAACAGATCTGTGTTGGAAGATTTGCAGTCAGAGTGCTCCTTGGAGGCCAGGATGGCCAAACTTCATCTCTCTTTCTTCGGACATATTGTCAGGAGGGACCAGTTGCTGAAGCAGAATATCATGTTTGGTAAGGTGGAGGGTCAGAGAAAAAGAGGAAGAATCCCAGCGAAATGGATTGGTCAGGTGGCAGCCTTAATGGGCTCAAGGGTGGCAACAATAGGGAGGTTGGCCAAGGACTGGGCAGTGTTTCGTTCTGCTGTACATAAGGTCGCTATGAATTGTTACTGTCTCAGTGGCATCTAACAACAACAACAAAAAATATTAAACCATGTTTGCATCCCTGGTATAAATCCCACTTGATCATGATATATTATTTTTTTTGACACATTATTGGAAACTATTGGCTAGGATTTTGACCAATTTTTTGTCTCTGTGCTCATGAGGGATGTTGGTGTATAATTTAATTTTTTAGTGATATCTGTACCTGGTTTTTGTATGATGATTATGCTCACTTTATAAAATGTATTGAAGACTTTTCCATCATTTTCTTGATCTGGAATTGAATAAAACTGGTGTCAGCTCATCTCTGAGTGTTTGGTAAAATTTCCCAGTAAAGTCATATGGGCCTGGACCTGTGTTTTGTTCAGTCTTTTAATTACTTGATCAATTTTTTTCTTTTACTATAGATGTGTGCGTGTTTTCTTCTTTACTCTGTGCTAGTTTAGGTAGGTCATGCTTTTATAAAAATGTATCAGTGTCTTCTAGATTTTCAAATTTATTTTGAGTACAGCTCTTCATGCCATTCTATTATTAACTTTTTATTTCCATTGGTTCCATTGTGGTATCACCCAT
>NW_006408906.1:975269-1004497 GCF_000296735.1 Chrysochloris asiatica
TATTTGCATCTTCTCCCTCTTTTCTAAGATTAACCAATTTTATTAATCCTTTCAAAGGACAAACTTCTTATCTTTTTTATTTGTTCTATTGTTTTTCTGTTTTCTAATTCAATTATTTCTGTTCTAATCTGGATTATTTCTTTTCTTCTAGTGACTGTAGAAATAATTTGCTTGTCTTTTTCTAATTGTCGGAGAAGGTGTATTAATGTGTTGGTTTTGGTTCTTTCCTCTTTTTGGATGTGTGCATTGGTTCTATAAACTTTCCTCTCAACCCTGCATTTGCTGTCTCCCAAAGGTTTTGGTATGTTGTGTTTCATTCTCATTTACAAAGAATTAATTTTTTTTTAAAAATTCTATTTCCCCATAGCTTTTATGTAGAGTGTTACTCAGTTTCCAAGTATTTTGTTTGTTTCCTTGATCTTCCTATTGTTTCTTTATGTTGTTGTTTCCTTCTAATTTTATTTCATTGTGGTCTTAAAAGATGGCAGGTAGTGTTTGGATGCTTTTAAATTTACTAAGGTTTGATTTGTGCCTAACATGTTGTCTATTTTGGAGAAGGCTCCATGTGCAATGAAAAAGAATGCTTATTGTACTGTTTTCTATTTTAGTGTGTTGTAAAAATCTATGAAGTCATGTCAATTGTATTATTTAATTTCTCTGTATCTTTGGTGAGTTTCTTTCTAGTTCTAGCCTTATTCAAAAGTGGTGTATTAAAACCTTCTATTAGTGTAGAGTTGGCTATTTCTTTAATTCTATTAGAATTTGATTTATATATTTTGAGGCTTTTTCGTTGGAATCATAAATATTTATTATGGTTATGTCCTCTTGTTCAATTGACCCTTTAATCAGGAGATAATGTCTTTCTTTGTTTCTTATGATGATTTTTGCTTTAAAATCTATTTGATCAGAAATCAGTATTGCTACTCTTGCTTGTTTTTGATTGCCATTAGCTTGGTATACTTTTTTCCACATCCTTTAATTTTTAATCTATGTTTGTAAGGTGAGTCTCTTATAGACAGTATATTGAAGGACCTTGCTTTCTTATCCTTTCTGTTATTTTCTGTCTCTATAGTGGTGCATCTAATCCATTGATGTTTTGTGTAATTATCCATAGGTATGAATTGATTGCAGTCATTTTACTTTGTGGTTTTTTTTGTGTGTGTGTGTGTGTGTTGCTGCTGGTTTCTTTGTTCTGCATGTTTTCCTCTGATTTCTTCCCTATTTTAAAACAAAGGAGCTCTGGCAGATGTAGTGGTTATGAGTAAAGCTGCTAACCTCAAGGTCACAGTTTGAAACTATCAGCTGTTCTGTGGGAGAAAGATGAGGCTTTCTGCATCCGTAAAGATTTACAGCCTCAGAAACCCTATAGAGAGTCACTATGAGTAGGACCTGACACCATGGTACATAACCAACCAATAAACCAATTTTAAAACAGTCTTTTTGATCTTTAAATCTCCTTGAATTCTTTGCCATTTGGAATTCTGTAACTATACTTTGCTCTTCTTTGCTTTGTCTTCATTATAAATTGATATCTCTGATTTCCTACTTTCAGCCTTGGATGTTTGTTTACTTTGTATACTTCTATATGTGGATTGAATTATGGGTGGTGTTGCCGAGTATGTCAATCTCCAGTTGTTGTTTACTGTTATTGGTTCTCAGTTCAAAGACTTTCTTTAGTATTTTTTAAAAGTTTGCCTATTTTTTTAAATAAAAAGATCTTTTAATATCTCTTTTTCTGGAAATGTTATTATTTTATCTTCATATTTGAGGACAGTTTTGCTGGGTATATGATTTTTGTTTGGCTTTTTTTTTTTTTTTTCTTTCAGAGTTTTGTATATGTCTCTCCATTGCCTTCCCATTGCATGATTTCCATCAGACAATTATTATAATGTAGTTGTGAGCATTTAATGTTTCTAAGTCTCCTAATATGTAAAAATGAAATAGTAACATTTGCCTCAAAGAGACATTGTGAAGAATAGATACAGTGGTGAAATAACTAAAAAACAATAATGATTAAATAAAATATAGTTGTGCATTCTTTTTTCATACATGTGTTCCTAAACTCCCCTGGATTGCTAGAGGTACTTGATATGAATAAGGCACAGAGTATGATAAAATGTTATGCAAGGGCAAGAAGATCCCAAAATCTGGGAAGATACTGTATTCTGAGACAATAAATGTCTTCCAGTATGACAACACACTTTAGACCAATAAATTAATGATCACTTGTAGCATTTTGTAAATCATTCAATCTCTAAGTCTTGTCTTTACTGGGCAGAGATTGGGTGTTAAAACAATGCAATAATTATGCCATTCTAACCACTTTAATGGAGTTCAGTCTCTAAGCTTTAGTGTCACTGTAAATAGAAACAACGAATGGGTCTTAGAAGTAGCTTAGCACAGAGCCATTCAGTACTTTAAAGGTTTGTATTCAAACTCATACTAACTACTAGGACCTTTCAGAAGAAGCGAAGGGTGAGGACTTTTTTCAAATATAGTAGTCATCTGCATGAATTGTTGTGGTGGTAAATGCTGCCAAGTCAGTTCTGATTCATAGTGGCCCTATATAGGGTTTCTTAGGAGCAGCTGGTGTGTTTGAACTGCCAACCTTTCAGTTCAAATGACCTTTTACTCCAGTACTTATCCTGCAGTGCCCACCAGGACTGTGCAAGAAAGATGGATTTCAACTGATGTTCATTTTGCTTGATGATAAGAAATGAGTTCATATTTAGCTTTAGGGATGTGGATGAGTGATCTTAGAAATCTCAAAAGAGGAATGTGAAAATTGTCATCTCTTAGGTTATTCTCAATATAGGGAGGAAGGAAGTAGGTTGATCAGTAATGTTGAATGGGTACTTATGCACTAGATTCACTAGATGCTAAAGAGCTCTGGTAGCATAGTGGTTATAAATTGGGCTGTTATCCTCAAAGTCAGCAGTTCAAAACTACCAGTTGTTTCGTGGGAGAAAGATGAGGCTTTCTGCTCCTATAAAGATTTATAGCTTTGGAAACTCTATACAGGGTAACTACGAGTGGGAACCAACCCCACAGCACATAGCTACCACCACACTAGTTCTGTTATAGACCTGTTCCCTACTTTTCAAACTTCACAGCAACCTTTTACAATGGGTCTTCCAACCCTACTTTGGTTGGTTGTGTGCTACCTAGTCGATTCTGACTAATAGAGACCCTGTATAGAATTTCCAAGGCTGTAAATCCAACTAGCAAATTTGAACAACTGACCTCTCAGTTAGCAGCCCAGCTCATGATACACTGCACTACCAGAGCTCCTTATACTTCACTGCGGAGGAAACCAAAGTGGAAAGAAGTTAAATAAGTTCCCACATTTGTTCAGCTGCTAGAATTGGAACTAAAGCAGACTTGTTTCATTTCAAAGCTCCTGACATTCCTTCATTCCCATTTTAATTCTTTCCAAAAATGAGATGATTTGTAAGTGATTGAAAGGTGATAATTATATTTATAATTTTCTTTGCTTTCATGTTTGAGATTTAAGTCAGTCCCTTTGGCTCAGTGGATAAAGGCCTTGTAAACTGGTGCAGTACCACAGCATAGCATGTATACACTCCTTCTTTCCTTTTGTCCTGCACTTTTCCTATAAATCCACTGCCATTGAGCCAACTCAGACTCATAGTAACCCAATAGGACAGAATGGAACTGTTCCCTAGGATTTCCCAGACTATAAATATTTAAGAGAGCATAGAATCCTCATTTTTCTCCCACAAAGCGGCTGGTTGGGTTTGAACCTCCAACTTTGCTGTTAGTAGTCCAATACATAGGCAACGGTGTCATCAGGGCTCTTACCATGATGTCCAAGACATGTATAGACAGGAAGAGGTATGGAGAGTGCTAGCTTTGTCTGTTCCCACCTGTACAGTTCCAGCTTATAGCAAACCTCTGGCTGAAAATTGACTTGAATCACTGCTTTGGTGAGGGAGGACACAGCACATTACACTAACAACCCGAGTATAGCGAAATGACTATTTCAAAGACGGTGGGAGGGTGGAGATATAGCATAGAGTGTGAGAAGATGCTGGATTTGCTGAAAGGAATCTTAGTCTGGCTCATTTCTCTCTTAATTGGAGGAATGATATGTGAGAGGAGAAAATATTCAAGTAAATATGGTATTGTGGTGAGAGGGTGTAATATGAGCCTGGTGTCTTAGGGAGGGCTCTTAATTCTAGTGGTCTTAGGGCAAGAATTAACCCATTCATACCCTAAATTACACCCTCAGGTTTGGTTTGGATCCCAAGCAGAGGCATTTTTACTATACTTCTATCTCTTTTCCCTGCCTGTGCTGAGGTAAACACTCTTCCCAGTTTCTGTCTATGTGCATGTCTGTAGGCAGCCAGTTCTAGGAAATAGACTAGAGCGAAACCAGTGCACATCTGAACATTTGAATGAATCCAAGCAGTATCTATGAAGAATATCTTAAGCTTCCAAATATGTACAGTTCAAATCAACCCACTTCGTTGAGGAGTGTGAATTGTAACCTAGAATTTAATGATTAATTGAACAGGGAGCCAAAGAGATAGCTGTTAAGTTAGCCCCAGTCACTGACATACTGAGCAATATGTGTGCAGTCATACATTAGAGCTTAGATCCCTGGGCAGGCGAGACTTGCATGAGCTGCAAATGTGGTCAGTGGAAATGAACTCTTAAATCAGCCTGGCAGCACGTGACTTCCTATTTCTATAAGGTACTTCCAAGAGACTTCCTCTGTAAACTCAGCTCTAGTCCCTGGAGATCTCATTTTGCGCTGTAACAAAGTTTACTTCCAACCCAGGACGAAGTTTTCTCTGAGATCTGTTTTAGTTTCTTTTTGTTTCTTTTGCCATTGCCAGCATGCAAGGATCTTGTAGCTCCTGCCTGTGATCGGAAACTGAATACATTGGTGCAGATCTCTGTAATTCACCCGGCAGAGCAAAGTCTGACAAGATACTCAAGCACGGAAATTGTGGAGGTGAGCACTCATGCTGTGTGTCTGCATTACTGACTCTGACTCTCTCTCTCTGATTCTGTCTCTGGTTTGAACAAACAGCTGAAACAAGTTTGATTACAGTCCTTAGCAATGCAATGTTATTGTCCTCTGCCATTAAGGAAAACATACCTGAGGTTAATAAGCCTGCATTGGCACTAGACCAGAATAAACAAATGGGAAGAATTTGTCTTTGTTACAAAGAACATTATTTTTTCCTGTATTTAGAAAAGTAGCCACACTGAATGCCCAAAGAGAACAAGGAATAGAGACAGAAATAAAGCATTGGTTTTAGATTAAATGACATGGTTCTTATCTGAGGGGAAAAGACAGTTGTAAAATAGAGAAGTTTTGAACTTGCTATGTGCTTTTTGCCTTTTTATTTGTTCTAGTCTGTGGAAACTTTATATTTTGGGCTGTTGTGTATGTGTGTCTTTTTAATGAGCAGCATTTTCCAAAGAAAGGTAGATGATTCATTTGAGAAACTGTAATGTTTCTAGGCAAAGGTGTAAATGTTACTCATCAGATGAGTGATTTCCTATTTACATTTATTGTTACTAACATAACCTTGAAATGTGTTAGGAGGAAACTTGTTATTGTGTTGGATCACATTCAAAAGAGGAAGTGTTTCCCTTTTGATTATTTTGCTCTAATCACATATTTTTCCCAGCTTTAGTGAATGAGTGGTGCTTATTTGAACATCTGGGGTTGAAGAAAGTGTACTCTGAACTCCTTAAGATTTGCTTGTTTTTGTTAGACTGTCAGCCTTGCCTGTTTTGAATGAGGAACAGCTCTGTAAGAACATAGTAACTTACCCCAGACCTTCTTGCTCATTGCAAACTGCCTGCCTTTTGGTACAGTTGGTGGAATAAATGATTCAGGCTGAACTCATTTTATTTGATAGTGGGGGAAAAACCAGATACTGCTTAGAGCCTTGAAACTTTAGGTTTCAATACTGCTAAAGTTTGTAGTTACTACTGTAATTGAATTAATATAAATAGTCCTGTTCATATGAAGACACTATGATAAAAATGGCAAAATTATTAGTTCATTTTATATGAAAATAAGCTTCTTGTATTATTCCAAGTGTAATATGCTTTTTAAAAATATTACCAAACTCTTAGAAATAATTTATTTTGCATTGGTTCAAAATTTTCTATTTGTGCATATATTGTTATTGTTGACTGTTTTAGTTATTGCCAATTTCAAAGAGTCTAATGCAGTGTTTAGAAAAAAGAAATATTAAAAAGAATGCTTGTTGAATAACAGAATGAATGAATAACTTAGGCTTTCAGGAAATTCCAAAGGCAATTGGTTTGCAGAATTCTAGCAAATGTTCCAGTGATATTCAGCTAACTGTGACTGTTGTGTAGGACCATTTACTATCAACTGCTACATCAGGAGTTTGGGGCCTTGGGCTATGTATGAAGGAGCCCTAGTTATACAATGGGTTGAACACTGGGCTGCTAATGTCAAGGTCAGTTTTTCAAATCCACCAACTGATCTGATGTGCAGGAGAAAGATAAGACTTTCTGCTCTTGTAAAGAGTCACTGCCTCAGAAACAGTAGGGAGCCCTTGTACTCTGTCCAGTGGGGTCACTGTGAGATGGAATCAACTCCAGGGCATTGGGGATTTATAGATGAGGCTTTCTGCTCCCGTAAAGATTTACAGCCTGCAAAGCCGTTTGAACAGCAAAGTCGACAGTTCAAGCTCATCAACTGCTCCGCGGAAACCCAACACAGGATTGCTATGGTCAGAACCGACTCGACGGCACTTAACAACAACAACAACATATATATATGTATATATATGTATATATAGTGGTTAGTGGTCATTGTGTGCCTTACAGTTGTTTTTGACTCATAGCAACTCTGTATAGGTTTTCTGAATCTTTATGGGAGCAGAAAGTCTCATGTTTATTTCAAAGAACAGCTGGAAGATTTGAAGTGCAGACGTGTGGTTTGCAGCCCAACACATAACCCACTAGGCCATCAGGGTTTTATATATATATATATATAATCTGAATGTCAGCTCCTTAAAAATGAATTGAGTCGCTGAAATATCCTATGCACTGCATTCTAAACTAGTAATTTGATAGTCTTAAATCCATCATATTTGGAGTTTCTTTCGTTCATTTTCAAGAGCTGTTCTGGGAAGAAATCCTATCTTACCATCTAAAAACAAATGGGCACTATCAGAGCATGGCTTTCAAATGAAATCATTACAGAATAGAAATAAATGGACAGCATAAGATTAGCTAACAGCTTGTTGTGAAAAAATAGCTTCATTTTAATTTAATCAGTCAATATCTTAGATTATTTGCATAAACTATAGGTTGTGTCCATTCAGTGTACTCTAAATGGACTGACAACAGACTCCTAAGATGGGTTCTGCCATATAATGAAAATAAATTGTTCTTCAAGACTATTAGCAGCTTTGGCAGTTGTGTAGGGCAATTTGCTATCAATGGCTACATTAGTAGTTTGGGGCCTTGGGCCATGCTGCCCGTGAGCATTACTTGGCAATGCAGATCTCTCTTCTAATAGAACTATTTCCTAGAAAAACAAATAGGCATAGCCACACTCTCAGCATTCTCATGTGTCACTGCATGCTGCCAACGGCAGTTGCTGCCTTATTGAATCAAAGCTGTCTGCTTGTGCTGTTACAGGGAACAAGAGACCCACTGTTTCTGACTGGTGTCACATTCCCATCTGAGTACCCCATTTATGAGGAGACCAAAATAAAATTAACAGTCTATGATGTCAAGGATAAGTCTCATGACACTGTAAGTACTTATACTTATTTCTCTCTTTGGGAAAAGAAGGAGTTATGTTTTTTTCAAACTACTGGATTATTGGTATAACTGGTTTTTCCATAAGAGGATATTTGTGCTGTATTTCTGCTTATCTTATGTCTGTCATTTGCTGTATATTTCAGACTCATTTGGTATAGTGCCAAATTGATGATTGGTTAGGAGTGAAAGCTTTTAGATCAGATTATTCTGTATTCCAGGAAGGCTGGTTTGTTCTTTTGATTTACATTTGTTTAAACTGAAGGGGTAATATTGTGGACAGAAAGCAAATGAAATAGATTCACTTTAAATAATGTTACAAAACTTTCTAGCTACTGCAATTTTTCTAAAACAAGATATGGACAAAGTTTTCAACTCTGACAATTTACAGTTTTCATACAGTCCAGAAAGAAACTCCTTCTGTTATTCCTGTCATTCCTACTGGCACCAAAGCAAACAGACGCAGTAACTGGAAGCCTAGTAAGAACCTTTAATTGGCCTCTTCCCATGAAGGCCATGTAGTCTACAAAGTCCTTTGTAGTGGTTTCTTTAATCTTCCTACTTGGTCTGAATTTTCCTTCACTTGCACCATACCTGGGCTAGACACTTAAATCCCCAAGCACTTTCCCTAGAGATAAGTCACAAACTTTCAGACACAAGAAAATGCTACTGGGGAAGAATTAAATAGGGAGGCAAACTTCTTCTTTCAAATAGTTCCACTTAGCATGAATTTTTGTCTGTTCTCAGGGCAGGGTTACCTTTGGGCATCCCAGTGGTCAATAGTGAAGCCAAACGAAATGTTTAATGACATATTTTGAAGTCATCTAGTAATAAAACATTTTAATAAAGATTTTATTTAGGAGTGAAACAAATGATTGTAGCAAGGACGACTCATTCAAAAGATGACACCAAAGACAGATAGATGTAAGACAGTTTTTAAGTGTTTTCTAGAGGGCTCCAACTCATAACATAAGGTATAAGGTTTCTAAGGAGTGACTTTGGGTTTGAACCACCAACCTTGCAGTTAGCAGTCCTACAGAACCTTAAGATAGTAAGTAGTCTCCTTATAAAATGAGGTTTTGAGGACGTTAGTTGGAAAAAAGAAATAGATTCTGTTAAGGATATCATTTAAACAAAGGCATTTACTTTTGAAACGGGCAAAGCAGTGATGTATGAATCATTTCTTTTGTTGTAATGGATGCAAGATTTTTTGCTATATATATTGATGAAGTTTCAAGAGAACATGTGTTTGGAAAATATCTGTGAAGTAAGATTGTTGGGTAGATACATCTAATTGGTATAGTCATTTCTGGTTGACAGCAGGAAACCTTCAGTGTAGGTGGGCAGAGAGGTTCCCAAGAATGTTCTGGGTGTAGCTAAGGGATGTTGCTAGGGCCTCAAGAATCACACATTGCTTTGTCTAGGGGAACTGTAGCTCTACACTCACCCTTTACTGAGGTATCTCTGTGCTGTGCATGATCCTTTGGCTACACTCCATTCTTTTCCATAAATTATGTAACGTGATGGTGGTGCTTGTGTGCTGACTCATTGTGACCTTTATAAGGCTTGGGGAGGTGGATTCAAACTGCTGACCTTACATTTAGTAGCTCCTTAATTCATGAAACATAGAGTGAAGAAATGTATATGCAGTCTCCTGGTTGGAGTAGAGAAAAAAGTCTTATGTATTGAAGTGATTTCTAAACATCTTCTTGCTGTCAAGTCCATTCCAACCCATAGCAACCCTGTATAGGGTTTTCAAGCAGTGGCTGGTGAGTTTGAACCACTGAGCTTGAAGTTCAAACAGACCTTACAGTTGAATGATTACCCTACAGCATCTCACCAGCACTCCAAAGTCCCAGATGAATCCAGTTATTTAAAATTACAGAATACCTTAAGAAATGTACAGTCTACACATGGCAAACAAACAAACCTGTTACACAGTCTAATATACCTTTTAAGAAAGAAATCTCAAGGGTTAGCCAGGTTATCTTGTTTCTGTCCCATTTGCTATCTCTGCAGTTTTGTTGAGTTAGTTTTATTGATGTCTGCATTTATATTATGTGCCTCCTAGGATTGTGTTGTTGTTGTTGTTAGGTGCTGTTGGGTCATTTCTGACTTATAGCGACCCTATGCACAACAGAATGAAACACTGCTGCTCCTGAGCCATCCTTACAATTGTGGTTCTGCTTGAGCCCATTGCTGCTGCCACATTGTCAATCCATCTCTCTGCAGATCTTCCTTTTCTTTGCTGACCTTCCACTTTACCAAGCATGATGCCCTTCTGCATGCACTGGTCCTTCCTTATAATATGTCCAAAGTATAAGAGATGAAGTCTCACCATGCTTGCCACCAAGGAGCATTCTGACTGTATGGCCCCCAACACAGACCTGTTTGTATTTCTGGCAGTCCATGGTACTTCAAATATTCTTCTCCAGCACCATAACTCAAATTTATTGTCCAAGGATTAAGGCAGTTAGTATCTGTAAATGTTTAGAAGACTAACCAGCATTGGAGTAAACAATAAGTAGAAGTTGTCATTACTATTGTTGTTGGTGTTATTGTTTGGGGTATTGTTCTTGCTGTGGTTAGTTGCTTTCAGGTCCACTCCAACTCATGAGGACCTTATCTATAACAGAACAAAATGTTGCTTCATCTCAAACCATTTTCGTGATCAATAGTATATTTGTGTTCATTGCTTTGACTACTGTGCAGTGCCTGCAAACTTAGGAGCTCATCTTCCTTTACTGAGTACAGAGTATCAGGCAATACTCTGTTGTAATCCATGAGGATTTTATTAATTTTTCTAGTATATCACCAGGCCTTTCTTCCTAGTCTAACTTCATATAGAAATTTCACTAAAAGTGTCTACCATGCCATGTGTGACCCTGTATTTGAGATACAGATGATACAATTTTCGGCAGCACAAATCACCCTGGGATGACAAACTGAGCCTCATGGTCCCTCATAAATACTACAAATCAAATAAGGAAATCTTCTTTTACTATGTTTATTAATATTTGTGATTTTTTTTTCCTCTCTCAAGCTGTCCTTTTAATTTTTAATTTCTGAATTCTTTGAAGAAGAGTGGAAGATAAAAACATTTTGAGTAACAGACAAAAATGTTGGAGTAAACTGACAACTAAAGTGTATTTAATTGAGATTTTTTTCTTTTCCTATCCATTGTCCCTTGACTTGTGACATAATATATAGAGAAGTGGTGGATTATGACTGTGGATATACAAACTAGACTTGACTGACTATGCACAAAGCTGAACACCATGCTCACCCACGGCATTTTTAATTTTTATTTTCTTGCCATCTGACAGAACTGAAAGAGAAGTGGTGGGAAAGGAAGAAGAATCATAAAGTAGGGAAATATGGATCAAAACGGTAGGAAGGGGTGATCCTAGTGCACAGAGAATAAGAAGACCAATGATTGGGATAATAAGGAAAGTAAAGCAGAAGTGATGGAGGCTTTGGTTTGGTTTTCATGGTTCTTCAAAGTAAGTGATGAAATGTAACCCTTACAACAGACCCAAGGCATAGAGAGAACAGAAAGAAGAGAAAAAGCCAGAGGAATAGAAAGACTATGCTACAGAAATTAAAATGTTTCCCCACATATCTTGGAATTTTTAAGTTCTTGTTGTTAATTGCCAATGAGTTGGTTGCCACTTATAGCAGCCCTGTATAGGTTTTCTGATGAATGGCTAGTGATTTTGAACCACCAGCCTTGTGGTTCAAACCTACCTTGAGGTAGAGTGCTTACTTATCCTGCAGTGCTATACCAGGACTCCAAAGGTATTTCCCTCATTCCAAATGTGACATATGTTAATGCTCTAGGGGTTAAAACAATTAACTTACTCTTTAATTATGCTTTTTGTTGGTTTCTGTTCTGAAAGCTAATTATTTAGAGTCTTTTAAAGATTCTTTTCATCCACCAGAGGTGTTATCACATAAAAGTATTGGATAAACCAGAATCCCTGCTGTGGAATAAGATTGGTGAAATATGAGCATGCTTAAGAAATGCAACCAGCTTTCATTAACCAAGTACTTTTAATTAAGACATAACCTCTTTCTTAAAATAACTAACAATCAGCTCTGTTTATGGAAGTGTAAATAGAAATACAGTTCATTAATATGCTAATAGTCCCCGTGGACCTGTAGTTATTATCTTGGCTCACTTCCTTTAATTTATTAAGTTTTTTTTTTCTTTCTTTTTCTTTTTGATGAGGGGAGTACAAGAGTCTAAAATACATTTTCTAATTAAGAGCACTTAGTAACCTAAAAGTTTTAGGATCATAATTCTTGTAATGCCAAAAAAAAAAAAAAAGGCTTATTTGTATGTTTCATTAATAACAATATGAATGGTCTAAAAAAATCATTGAAATATTTGGCCCAGAGAAGTCATTGATCATATTAGTCTGTCACAGGACAATTAGATCTTCTATACTGACTGAATACTAACTCATTAAAATGAGTAAGTTATTTGGTTTTTCTTATTGAATTGCTCATTTCTTAAATTTAAGCAGTCAATTGAATTGGTTACATTGCCTTTTCTTATCCATTTACATTCATATTAGTGTTAGATGATTTTAAAATGAAATGACAACCTTTCATCTGTGTCCTTGATCTATGCCTTATCTCATTAACTAGTTGTTGTTCTTGTACTCCTTTATATAACTGTACCTAAGATTTATTATCTTAGTAGCTAGAGCAGAAATGCAGTTAATCATGGTAACAAATAAGAGTCAAATTATTGATTCAGAATGACAATTGTTTCCTTCTACTTCATTCTTCCTCATAATTCATTGCAGTGGCTTTCCACAGTGGCCAAGGACAGATAATATTTGCAGGTGGTGATGTAGCACACGAGAGTGGGACAGAGTTATCATTAGGATTTGAATAACCTTTTCATCATTCCCTCATCATGGGGAAATTATCAATTTCCTCACAATGGGTTCCTTTAACCTCCAGCTGCTTAAATTTGAAGCCCATAACTGGGAATAAGAGTCCAAGTTCTCCCAGTAGAGCTGCTGTATTGGGAATATATCCTCATTGTATGCCCTGTTTTAAAAGCTACTGGAAATTGAAACCGTATTATGAAAATTGTCTTCAGCATATCATTTGCTTTGCTCAGTCCTAGAGAATCAAGCTGAAAATCTTAATCTTTAATGTTTCAGCAGAAACTTTGGATCACTGGGAAGGCAAAGAGCATCATCAAACTTTCTTTTCCCTTCTTTGTGTTTGGACAGTACTGAAGAAGTTTCTTTCAGCCCACAACTGAGGATATCCATAAAATAATGCAAACATATGATTAAGCCACAAAGTTGGTTTTGCTTGTGATCAAAATTTCAGTTTCTGTGATATTTTGCATTAGTGCATTTTCTTTGCTCTGTCTTTGTGAAGTGTTGCTGAGTAGGTTCCAACTACTGTTATTGTTAAGTGCCATCGAGTTGGTTCTGACCCATAGATAGCGACCTTATATTGGATGGCTTAAAACACCAGCTTTGTTGTTAGCAGTTCAGTGCTTATCCTACAATGCCACACCAGGTCCCTTCTTTTTTTTTAGGTTACAAAAATCTTTGCTGTATTCAACTTGTTAGATATTAAGATTATGTTATAGCTCTGTTCCCAGTAGACACTTTGCATTCCTCAGGTGAGGCTATCCATGCTAAAATGTGATATTTTTACTACAAATTACTAGAAAGTATCCATTTGTATCTTTCAGAAAAGCAACCTTAGCAAGATTAGGTATAAACTTGTATCATGTGCATTATAAACCCAAGTTGGTTTAGTTACTGTATTATTTCTTAAACAGAATATTCAATTCACTTTCTAGATTTTAATAGAAAATAAAAAGCTTTTGCACTTAGTATACAATGCTTTTCATTTAGGTTAATTTTATAACTTTACTTCTTAAAAAGTTTCAGTTTAAATATGCATGTGGAGTTACATATGTATGATCTTCTTCTCTCTCTATCTGGAAGATATGATATCTGGAAGCTATGTTACAGTAAGTAAGGAAAAAGACTTTGAGATTACTGATTGCTAAAGGAGCTCTGGTAGTTCGGGCTGCGAACCGCAAGGTCAGCAGTTCGAAACTACCAGCTGTTCCGTGGGAGAAAGATGAGGCTTTCTGCTCCTGTAAAGATTTACAGCCTCGAAACCCTGTACAGGGTCACTATGATTCAGAACCAACTCCATGGCACATAACAACAACAACAAGTGAGTGCCAAGAATCATATTTAATTTGTTACATATGTTTTCTTTAATCTCCAGAAAATTTCTTTAAGGGAACTATTATGGCATTCATTTTAAAGTAGAAATTGAGCTTCAAAGCAAATAAGTAGACCAATTGAGAGAAGCCTTTAATTTTTCTAGACTATGTGATGATAAATGCATTGTTGATAGGATTCCCTCTACTTCTATCTCTGAAATATGATATTTTACCTCAATTAATACTTTAAAAGCATTCTTCACTTGAAGCTTAAAAATTGATTAAGAAAATAAGTCATTATTTAAATATAGGAAAAAGCCCATAGCTAAATTTATTAAGCACTTAAATTAATTGCAGCTGTCCAAATAAATCTTATAATGAAGACTTTATATGTAATGGCCAACCACTATTCATAAAAATATAGCTATTATTACCTGTTGTAAAATAATTAAATTTATGTCTCAGCCTTTTTCATTTGTTTCTCTGACCTCATTTTTGCCTTTTAAAAAATATATTTTACGTGTCCCTCTCGCCCTAATTATATATCCAACTTTGCCTTATGGAATGTGTCTGCCTGTGTTGTGACGTAGTTTGTAAGTGGAAAGGGAGTGAGCTACAGATTCCATTTATTAATATCTCAGGGTCATAAAATGTGACTGTTTTTCACACCATTCACTTCCTTCCTATTTTTTGGCAATACTGCCATATAGTATTTACCAAGAGCATATTCATTCATTTATTCATTTTTAAGTAAAACGGTTCAGAATTCCAGTTTATTAATGAAAGAATTATTATATACTTTTTTTATTCACACAATTTGGGTAAAATTGAAAACTTAGAATCCCCATTCATGAGTAGAAACTACATCTTTTTCCCTGTGAAAACATTTCCTTGAAAATATTCTCAACCAGGTAACACAAAGAGTAGTTTATTCAATCTGAGAAAATAAGCAAAGAAGCTGGGTTATAAGAAAAAGAATGCATGAAGATTAGAGGAAGAGTCATTAACAAACTGCAATATGCAAATGACACAACCTGGCTTCCTAGAAGCAAATGTTGTTGTTAAGTGCCATTGAATTGGTTCCGACCAATAGTGACTCTTTATAGGTGTCTGAGAAGCAGCTGGTGAGCTTGAACCACTAACCTTGTAGTTCTTACCAATTTTGCAGTTCAGCACATTAACCCCCAGCACCACACCTGGTCTCCAAATAGGATTTTAAATATTTACTGATGAAGATAAAAGACTACAGTCTTCAGTGTGGATTATACCTCAATGTAAAGAAAACCAAAATGAACTTTTAATGAGCAATAATACATTCAACTCCTGAGGAGCCCTAGCCACAGAGAGTCCCACTTGTGGGTCCATTCATTTCCATGAAACTTCACCACATGCTCCTGAGTATTTCAGTAAAGAGTGAATGTCTTTATGTCATGCTGTTATTTATTGATTCAGTGTGTGACCTCACAACTGGACCAATAGATAACATCAAGATAAATGGAGCCCCAGCCACATAGCGAATGCCTCTCTTGGGCCCACTCCTTTCCATGGAATTTTACCACATACAGGAGAGTATTTCATTAAAGACTGAAGGGAAGAGTTCAGAGCTAAGAGAGTCCCCCTCTTAAACATACAGAACATTCTCCAGTGCAAGGAAGAAAATTAAGGCTGTGTTTCTTTACCCTCACGTCAAGCATGAGGGAAAGGTGACAGAGCTGTAGTACAAACTTTTGTTCCCAGAATCTAAGGCTGGATAAACATTAAAAATGAATTCATGTAATTTACCATATTAACAAAATAAAGATCAAAAACATTTAATCATCACAAAAGATGCAGAAAAATCATTTGACAAATTCAAATATATTCATGGTAAAAAGTTGTAAAAAATTATAGCTAGAAGGGGAATTCCTCAATCTGATAAAAAGCCATCTGTGGAAAACCTACAGTTAATATCATGTTTCGTGGTAGAACACTGAGCCCTTTTCCCCTAAGTTTGTGAACAAGACCAGAATTTGCACTATCACCACTTCTATCAACATTGTACTGAAAGTATTATCTAAATAGTGTAATAATGGAAGAAATAAAATGCATAAAGATGCATTAATCTTTCATTATTGGATGACATGACTTTATATACACACTCTTATGGCATCAGAAGGAGTCCTGCTGCGGTGCTTTGAGCCTCAATGTTGGTTTGAATTGCAAAGTCAACGATTCAAGCTCATCGGCTGCTCCTCAGAAACCTTACACAGAGCCACTGTGACTCAGAACCGACTCAACAACATTTAATAACAACAACAACAAATAACATCAGAAAGTCTATATGGCACAGAACAAACATTGCCTGGTCCTACACTCACTATCCTCAAAATTGTTGTGTTTGAGCCCACTTTATCAGTCCATCTTGTTGGAAGTCTTCCTGTTTTATGCTGACCCCTACTTTTTTTTTCCTAAGTTCAATATCAACTTTATTTATTTATTTATTTTTAAGGTTTTTATTGTGGATTGAGTGAAGTAACCCTTACTTTTGCAAGCATGGTGTCCTTCTGGATTCAAATTCATTATGCTGAGTACTTGATTGTTAGCCACAAACCTGCCAGCCACTCCTTGGAAACCCTATACAGGGTCACTATGAGTCTGAATTAACTCAGAGGCACTTAGCAACAACAACAACTTGCTTATTAAAAGTTCATTCCAAGTCCAACTGGCTTCTTTGGAGGCGCCTTCTTCTTCCTGTTGCTCAGTGAGGGACGATGCCAGCCATTCTTCCTCTAGGAAAGGTCTTTGCATTGTACAGTCTCTGCATTGTGTTTTCTTTGGTTTATCTATGTCCCCAGTTCTCTGATGAGTTTAGCAAAAGCTATAACCTTGCTTGCTGAAAGTGAAGAGGACTTAAAATATTTACTGATGAAGATCAAAGAGCACAGCCTTCCGTATGGATTACAACTCAATGTAAAGAAAACAAAAATCCTCACCACTGGACCAATAAACAACATTCTTATCAATGGAGAAGAGATTGAGGTTGTCAAGGACTTCATTCTTCTTGGATCAACTATCAACACTCGTGGAAGCAGCAGTCAAGAGATCAGATGACGTATTGCATTGGGCAAATCTGCTGCACAGGAACTTTTTAAAGTATTGAAGAGCAGAGATGTCAGCTTGAGGACAAAGGTGCGCCTGACCCAAGCCATGGTGTTTTCAATAACCTCATATGGATGCGAAAGCTGGACAGTGAATAAGGAAGATCATAGAAGAATTGATGCCTTTGAGTTGTGCTGTTGGAGGAGAATACTGAAAGTGCCACGGACTGCCAAAAGAACCAATAGATCTGTTTTGGAAGAAGTGCAACCAGAGTGCTCCTTGGAGGCCAAGATGGCTAGGCCTCGCCTCTCATACTTTGGACTCTCATATTGTCTGGAGAGAACAGTTGCTGGAGAAGGATGTCATTCTGGGTAAGGTGGAGGGTCAGAGAAAAAGAGGAGGACCCCCAATGAGATGGATCAGCCAGGTGACATCATTGATGGTGTCAAGTGTGGCAGCAGTAGTGAGGTTGGCCCAGGATCAGACATTGTTTCGTTCTGCTGTGCATGGGGTCGCTATGAGTTGGTTCTGACTCGATGGCACCTGACAACACCAACATGATTCTATAGTGTTATCTAACTTCTTCCCAGTATTACAGTGGGGCAGCAGTCTTTGCTGGGAAACCTCTTAGACCTCGCTCAATGAGTCACTTTTTTTATTATAATAAATCTGTAGCCTTAAGTATTGTGTCCTCTCTGAATTCTGTGAGTCAGTCCAGCAAATTAATGAACCCCCAAGGGCAATGAAAGCCAGCAATAACTGGTGTCTGCCTATTTGGAATAGAAGTCTAAAAGAAAATGTCCTCTTAACTTGTAAACTCTGATCTATCTCTGGTGGCTTGTGTCAGAGAAGGGTTGCATGGGCAGCTGGTCTGTCAGTGCTTATGAGCTCTGCCCAGCTCTAGATGACTAAGGTGAGAAAGAATGCCACTTGGGCAGCTGGTGGCAAGGGAAGAGACGGGAAGCTGAGTAGTGGACCCATATCCACACTTGGAGATTGGATTCATGCTGATCCTTGCAATGCAGTTAGTGATGAAAGCGGGATTTCCCCACATTCCTCCTTGCTTTACTGTGAAGACGATAATTTCTTCTTCATAAGCACAAATAGATAACCATTCAGCAGCAGGATGAACTTGTATAGAACTTTGCTTCTTTTGGGCTGGCAAAAACTTTGTCTCAGCACAGACACTTTTCAGAGTACATCTGAAAACTACTTCTTAACCAGAAGTAGATGTGAGACACAGTTTAGTTCTTCCCTTTGGATTTTGTGCTAGTCTCTTAATACTGTATTTCCCTCTCTAGCTCTTATAGTTCCTCTTCTTTGTACTTTACCAAACAGGTATATTACCCACAATGTTCTTCCTTATATTGTTTCTCTTTTCTGTCCATTTCCTTATTTTGTGTGTGTGTGTGTGCTACTATCATCAGTTCTCTTGGTCTACATAATCTATCTTTTAGCTTGTATCTGAACTCAGGCATCTAGGAAGTCCATAGTTAGTACCTTCCCTCCACCTAGATCTCATCATCTTCATTTGTCAAGTGAAGGGGATGAATTATATCAAATCCCATTTACTCTGAAGTATAGTAATTATGACTTCATCCTTACCTCATCCAAAGTTATAATTCATTAAATCCTTATTTGCTTTTCTGCTCTTTCATTGACTGTGCATTAGAGGGGTTAGGACTAGGGATGTGTTTAGAAGTTTGTATATATTAGAAAGTTGAGATCAGCAACGACGTATATATGGACAAAAATATATTGGAAACAATTCTACTTACCCAGATTACTTTACTTACTTGTATATTTTCTCTTTTTTCATCCCCATTTTCATTCTCTAGAAATCACTAGTATTCTTTTGTCTCAATGTATTCACCAGTTGTATTTTGTATGTTGTTTGTTGCTAAGTGCCTTTGAGTCAGTTCTTACCCATTGCAACCTTATACAGGGTTTCCAAGGAGCAGCTGGTGAGCTTGAACAACCAACCTTGCAGTTCAAACTGACTTTGCAGTCCAGTGCATTAACCTACAGTGCCACACCAGGACACCATTGTATTGTGTATAAGTGGGATCATATTGTTATCTATCCTTTTGTGTTTGGCTTATTTCTATCAACATAATGTGTCTGGGATTCATCCTGGTGGTGACATGCATCAGAACTTCATTTCACTTTATGACTAAAAACATTCCATTATATGTATGTACCACATATTGATTATCCATTCGTCTGTTGATAGATATTTAAGTTGTTTACATCTTTTGGCTATTGTGAATACAGTTGCACTGAACATTAGTTTAACTATATGCATCTATTTGAGTTGCTGCTTTCAGATCTTTTGGCATATATCTAGGATTAGAATTGTTTGTGTACCATTTTATAGTCTCACTAGACTTGCTGTTTTCTAAGCTTGTTGTAAATTTGTATAATAACCATCCTGCTGGAGGTAAAGGGGTATACATTTTGGTTTTACTTTACATTTTCTTAGTGATGAAAGATGTTGAATGTTTTGTTTTGTTAAGTTTTTTTTTTTTTTTTTTAATGTTTTCAGTTTCTTGAATCTCTCCATAGGAGAAAGAGTATTCAATGATACCACTTCACTTTCCACAGCAAATAATGATGCTTGAATGGAGAGTATGATAGTGAAAATGAGAAAATAAATTTACTCATGAAACAAACAAGTCTCTTAAAAATTATGGCCATGGAAGAGGAACTATTTGACCATATTGTAGCCACATCTTTATCTCCTAGAGACCAACAAAACTGTAGTCTCAGTAAAGTTGTTGCACTGCAAGATAATGCACTGGACTTCAAGAGCAATTTAAGCCATGAGGTTGGTGGTTCAAACCCACCAGTTGCTCCTTGGAAACCCTATACAGGGTAGCTATGAGTCGGAACAAACTCAAAGGCACTTGACAAGAACAATCTGAGAATTACATAAAAACAAATTTATTGTAAAGAACAGTGCCTGAAATTTACTTTTTCCCCAATTCAAGTAGAAATGGCTCAGTAGGGGCATTTTGTATTATCTTTTTAAAGACACTCAATTTTGCCATTGATTCTGGTGTGGTTGAGGAGTCCTGGTGTGGTGCTGTGGGTTAATGCATTGGACTGTAAAGTCAGTTTGAACTGCAAGGTTGGAGGTTCAAGTTCATCAGCTGCTCCTAGGAAACCCTATACAGGGTTGCTATGGGTTGGAACTGACTTGAAGGCACTTAACAACAACAACAACATTCATAGAGCATCATCTACTCCAAGTTGCTAATGGAATGCTGACCTAAGTTCTTACTGAGTCTGACTTTTCATCCCAATTCAATATTGTTGTTTTCTCTTAACAGTGTTTGAGTAATGAAAATTTTTATATTGCAAAAAATAATACCTACCATCCCTCTCATAGCACTGTACTTAGGTGGGTTGAATAATTCATTACAATGGCCATGCTGAGTTCAGACAACATACTCATAGTTACAGGGTTTATTAGAGAGTAAACAGGTTCCAAATCAGGTCAGAATGCTCACAGTCAGATCAGCCTTTCCTCAGCCATAACTGCAGGCTGACCTATCTCTGGCCCTTGACCCCTTGACCTGGCCTCTGCTCTTCCTGGGCAGTGTTACAGAATAGCTCTTTTAGGGTGCTGATAAGTGCCCAAAGGACAATCCACTCTGCTACAAGTCTTGGCCTATAGACACTCAATTGTATCTCAGTGGATTAGTAAACCTAGCTTTCCAATTAAGTCCCGGGGGCATCCCACTCCACAAATGAGCCTCCTGTCCAAAGGTATTCAGCTTTACTTGCTTTGTGAGCTTGGAAGCCTGCCATGCTGCCTGGTTCTCTGGCCCTTGGTTCTGCTGTTGCTGCTCCTCTGCCAATTTTTAAGTATCACACTTTTCTGTTTGTGGGTTAAGGCTCAATGCACAGTGATCTTGGGTTTTAAAGGATGCACTCCACTCCTGACTCTTTTTCCTTGATGGTAGTGATATATTCCTTACCCCTTCTGACATGGCCATTTTATACCCAGCAGTCTAGCAATATTGACTAATCACAATTACCTGTTACAATCACTCACAACTAAATCATATAACCCATCAACCTTCTCTTATCTAGACCTATTAGAATGGGAGCTTAACAAAAAATATGGGTACAGAAGACATTAAATATTTCACTGCACTGCAGAAGTTTAAGGATCATGTGATAGCACTGAGAAGAATTGTTGGTAGAATTGCAGAGCTGTACTGTGTGACCCTATATAGGGTTTCCAAAGAGCAGCTGGTGAGCTTGAAACACCAACCTTGTGGTTCAAACCAATTTTGCAGTCCAGCACATTAACCCACAACGCCGTACCAGGGGAGTATATACTGTGAATTCAAGCAGTAGTTTTGGGTATTGTACTAAAAATTTCTGATTCATTGATGCTTAAAATATATTTCTTTGGTGCATTGTAGACACATGTAACACTTTAGCCATGAAGTGGGGAGTGGGAGGAATAGGAAACTTCCTCAGTTCAATTTATGAAGGCCAAATCAATTTAATACCAAACTGTGATAAATGATTATAAGAAAGCTTTAATCAAACCTTAATTAAGAAAATACATGCAAAACATTACACATGAAATGTTATTCTGTAGAGTTTAACTATATGAAAAGTGAAAAATAAGTCTGACTAAATAGAGATTATTTCAGGAAAGCCAGATTGCCTCAACATCAGTGCATATATCAACATAATCCATCTTGTTAATCCTTTCTTTAATAAGTGAACAAGAACACTCATTTCATTATGTCAATAGGTGAAGAAGAGACATGTGATGACATCCAGTGGCCACACCTAATAACAAAAAGAAAATGAGATTTTATGATAAGAAGATATTAAACATCTATACATTAATGCAAAATACTAAAGTAAATAAAAAATATTGCTACTGGAGTTCCAATTCATATATGCAAAGTTTTAGTTTTAAACATGTTATTATCTATATGATCAGAGGAGGGCTACAGACAAGTTATCTCAGAAACATACTTGCCTTAGTTTGGATAGTGTGCCTTCAGAAAAACAGAAAACTATTTGTGGTCACAACTAATATAAAATAATATGAAATCACTGAAGCCTTGCAACAATGATGCCATACGTAAAACAGTGGATTTTAGATAGATCAAATGTTTTAAGAAATGTCAGAAAGACCTCAAAAATAAGCTGAGAGAGGAAGACCATCAGTCTTGACAAATGAAGAAACTGTTGCTGAGGTCTAGACAAAGTGACAGAAGACCACAGAATTGCATTAGTGCAATAACTAGTGGAGTTAGGATCACAGGTGATTCAGCATTTTCCGTTTTAAGTGATTTCTTTGCCTTAGCAAGTTTTCATCTCAATAGTTATCAAACACACTGCATAATAACCACCAAGCTCAAAGAGCTGAGCTTTCCATCAGTCCTTTAAGCAAGATCACAACTAAGTAAAATGATTTTATGGAAGAATTCATAACTGGCTCCATGATAGTGAGTTTGGTTGTTCATTGGTAGAATTCTTACCTTTCATATAAGGACGAGGTTCAGTTCCAGGCCAGATCACCCTATGTGCATCACTGTTCATCTGTCAGCAGTGGTTTGCATGTTACTATGATGCACTGTGGGCTAATGAGATAGATTGCCAAGTCGTTTGAACCACAAGGTCGGTGGTTCATGCTTACCAGCAGCTCCTTGGAAACCCTATACAGGGTCACTATGGGTTGGAACAGACTCAATGGCACTTAACATCATCAACAATGATACTGAACAAGGAGCCGTGATAGCATAGTAGGTTACATAGGGCTGCTAACCTCAAGGTCAGAAGTTTGAATCTACCAGCTGCTCCAAAAGAGAAACATGAAGCATTCTGCTCCCATAAAGATTTATAGCTGCGGAAACCCTATACAGAGTCACTATGAATTGGAACCAACTCAACAGCACACAACCACCACCACCAAGATGCTGAATGGCTTTCAGTGGAGCTTCTAGACTCAGATGAACTAGAAAGAAACACCTGGTGATCTACTTCAAAAAAAACACCAGCCAATGAATATCAATGTATTTAATAAGGAAGCATAATTATCCAATATGTAATCAATCATGGGATTGGCACAGGACCAGGTGGCATTTTGTTACATAGTGCCTGGATTCACCATAGTTGGGTCAACTGCATGGCCGCTAACAACAACAACAAGGGACATTTATCCTTTTAGAAGCTAACATCAAGCAAATGGTCTGATAACTGACCACTGAGAATTGTGACTAAAACTCAAACCCTCAACTGCCAGAGAGTTTATTTCTGCATTAAGATCATTTCCTCTGTTCTTACAGATATCAAGTCCTTTGATATCTTACCATTTGTCCGTAGACGTAAGCTTTAGTGCCTGGTTGGCCAGCTTTGCTTCTATTTTATTTGCACGGTGGCATTCTTGGCACAGCTGTAACTGCAGCTGGAAGCTTACGGAACATTATCTGATGGTGATGATCCCTGTAAGAAGTCACATGGGTACAGAGGACACGTGTCTTGCATTTGTTTCCCATTCTTACTGCAAAGCTTAAATGTGATATGTTGCCACAACATTTCTTCTGAGTAGAAAGGAACAAAATCTAGTTGTTTAAAAGGTTAGCCTGCTTCAGCTAGGAATAGCTTCTAATTACCACAAAGTTATATATGGTGCACAATAGGAGCAAAAGGAAATTCTACAGAAACTTACGCTTTCTTTGGAGTCATTTGAATGGAATGGTAATTACAACTAGTTTCAGTCTGATATTTAAATTTATGCAAATAATATTTTTAAACTTACTGAGAAAAGTTATGTGTACTGAGGCAGAAGGTAATGTCATGTCCTGAAAAATGTTAAGGGACATCTGTTTCTGCATCACAAAGACTTTCTTCTCATACTGCCATGAGCCAGGTTACTTAGGTTTCTTGGCATTAAGTCAAGCTGTCTTTTAAGATGTGCTTACGGAGGATGGAGCTAAATGCTTAGGTGGCAGGTGTTCCATATATCATGTTGTAAGGAAATTAGTGTGAGAATCCACAAAAGATATTAGTCTTTACAACAAACTTGGGTAGTAGTTTTTAATGATACAGCAAGAAGATTTTTAAAGGCACCTTAGAGTTTTGTTTATTCAGATATAGGTGAACAGTGACATTTAAAGTTGTACATAACTCACTAATGTTTTTAAGCTACCATTTTTTTTGTGTTTTTTTTTTGCATAGGGCACTGATAGTTGTGTTAGTATTTTACAATGTGTGAAAGCAGCTTCCCAAGAAAACACTAGGTGGGTAGGATTTAGGTGTAAACAGCCGTGCCTTCCCTACCTCCACCCCAGGAATTTGAAGCATATGTTATAGTTGTAGCATCTGCTTTTATTCCTCCATTTAAGTTGAGGCATCATGAAATGTGTATAGCAGCTTGTGCTGGCCACAGAACAACACAATTTCACATTAGAAACACTAACATATACTTTTGAACAGACATACACACACACAAACATATAGAATATGAGCATACATATTAGATTTTTTCTAAAATGAATTTTCATAAACTGGTATTTATGTGTGCAATATATAAGGTTTGGAGTCCTGGTGTGGCTCTATGGGTTAATGTGCCATACTGCAAAGCTGTATGAACTGCAAGATCGGCGGTTCAAGCTCACCAGCTGCTTCTTGGAAGCCCTATACAGGGTTGCTATGGGTTGGAATTGACTTAACGGCACTTCACAGCAACAACAATATTTAGACCCAAGTTCTTTTGTTACATAAAAAAAAAAAAAAAAGTCTTCAGGGCAATGGTCATTATTATTCAAAGAAAATTTCTTCTCACTATAAAGGGAAATATATTAGTTAATGTAGGTTTACAGGAAGGAAAGGATCTGTCAGAGTTTGTTCCATTGCCTTCTCCATTCTTCTTTCTCCAGCACGCATGTATAATTTATAGGATACATAGTTGTTTTTCCATGACATTAGTTTCTTTGTCTTTGAACTTCAAATCTAAATCAGCTGAGAAAAGATAATACAACTGAAGATTAGCTATTATAATAGATCATCAGAAGCCTTTGGAAATGCTACCAGAGGATGTAAGAATTTGGTTTCTGAATGGCATTAATGGATATACAGAGTGTTAGAAACAGGGTATTATTGAACTTTGTGTCTCCCCGCCCCTCTCATAGATTCCTTCTTAATTGCCATCCTACATTAGGAGTAAAGAAGTTAGAATTAAGAGCCTGGTGACCTAGGCTTAGATCTTTTACTGTTTGACTTTGGGAAAGTTACCTTTCTTGGATCTCAGTTACCCTAGTTTTAAGATGGAGACTGCACTACCCGCTCTGCCAAATGTTATAGTTATTTGTTGTCAAGTCGGCTCCAACTCATGTCCAAAGTGTTGTGCAGTCCTACACCATTTTCAAGATTACTCGTATTTTAGAGTCTAATTTGCAACCAATGCATATTTTGAATGTTTGCCAACCTACAGGACTCATCTTCCAGAACTCTATTGGACAGTATTCTATTGTGATCCATAGGTCTTTCAATGACTAGTTTTTGGAAGTAGTTTCCCAGGTCTGTCATCCTAGTCTGTTTTAGTCTGGAAAGACTGCTGAAACCTGTTCAGTTGTGTAACCCTGCTGATATTTAAAGTATCAGTGAAATAACATTCAAGCATCATCACAACATGGAAACTATCACAGTATGACTGTCTGACAGGCAATGGTGGGCCCCTGTCAACTACTGGGGAGGGATATGTTAAATGCTGTCAAGTTGGTTCTGACCCATAGCAACCCTGTATAGGGTTCCTGCAGAGCAGCTGGTGAGCATGAACCACAAACCTTGCAGTTAAAATTGACTTTGCAGTCCAGTGCGTTAACCCACAGCACCACATTAGGGGATAGCACAAGTGATATACCTTGGAAACTGTAAATGCAATAGAAATGCATGCATCACCATCACTTTCTGCAGGTATTATTTTTACATTCAGGAATTTCTTTCCTGAGTCACACTGTGTATTCCAAGAGACAGATTCGTTGGTCAATAGTATCAGACTCCAGTAGGCTGATCATGTCCCTTGTGTATCAATCATTTATAACATCTCATCTGTGTTCTTGTCAGGTGATTTGTTGCTGGTTAGAGAGCCTATATTGATGAATAAGAACTGTTTTTGTTTGAAATGCTGGGGCAGAGATTAATAATAATATACTTCCTCTGTCTTTATGTTAATATTTCATTACTCGGATGCTTTGCATTCTCATGTTTCAGCATTCATTTTCTGAATGAGTATTTCTTTCCAAAAGGGGAGAAAAACTGCCAACGATGGCTGAACAAGAATGCCCACACTTTCCGTGGTAAAAGAGTCATCTTGATACCTGTTTCTCATCTTTTGACTTGTTTATAAATGGTAGTATGTCCATGATTCTCTCTTCTGAAACCACACAAGAGAAAAAAATGAAACAAATCCCTCTTCCTTCAAATATCCTTTCCAAACCATGCTGATACCTTTTGGGCTGACCAGCAGGCCACCTTGCCCTTATATTTTTAGATTGGGGTTATTGTCCAGTTTGATGCTTATGACATTTTTATATTTGCCCCAAGTAAAAGGCTTTTGTGGGATTCTTTAAATGTAGAGATGGCAGAAAGCAAAAGCAGTGAATAAAAAAAGTCTTTTCTACCCTCTTCACAATCTTATTTTCTTTCTAAAGATATTTGTTACAATAGAGATTAGTGAAGATGTTTTCCCTCTACCTTGACATAATGGCATTAATGAATATTTGACTACATAAGACTATGTGAAGGAACTTTTCTTGTGTTTTTTTTTAAGTGTCATTGAGTTAGTTCCAACTGATAGTGACCGAATACAGTGTTTCCAAGGCTGTAAATGTTTGTGAGAGAAAAGCCTCATCTTCTTTCTTGCTGACTGGCTGGTGGGCTCAAACTTCCGACCTGGTGAATTGTAGTCCAGTGCTTATCGTACAGAGCCATTACACTCCCCTTAGAACAAGGTTGTTGTTGTTGTTAGGTCTGTTGAGTCATTTCTGACTCATAGCTACCCTATGCACAACAGAATCAAACACTACCCGGTCCTGTGCCATCCTCACAATTGTTCTTACACTTCAGTCCATTGCTGCTGCCACAGAGCCAGTCTATGTTGTTGAGAGTTGTCCTTTTTTTTCACTGACCTCCCACTTTAGCAAGCATGATGTCCTTCTCAAGGAACTGGCCCCTCCTGATAACATGTCTGAAGTATGAGAGAGGAAGTGGAACTATTGTTGTTGTTAAGTGCTGTTGGGTTGGTTCTGACTCAAAGTAAATCTGTATAGTTTCCAAGGAGCTGCTGGTGAACTTGAACCTCCAATCTTGCAGTTCAAACTGACTTTGCAGTGCATTGCCTTAACCCACAGTGCCACACTTATAGCCACTTGTAAATTGTGAAATTTTTGTTTTCCTTCTAAGGGTAGAAAATCCCCAGTGGGGAGTGGATTGTCAGTGAAACTGCAAACAGCAAAGTCAGCAGTTTGAGTTCAGGTGCTCTGTGGGAGAATGATGAGGCTTTTTGCTGCTGCAAAGATTTACAGCTTCAAAACCTTGTACAGGGTGACTATGAGTTGTAACCTACTCAACATCACACAAACACCACCCACACTTTGGGGAAAATGGCTTGACAAATTAGGCTTCTCAAAAGCACCAAAGATAGGAGTAAAGGCTTAAATATCATTAATTTGTTAAACATCAGACTGGAATGCAACTGATATTGCTAAGTGACCGATTGAAAGAGATGTTAATATTTCCTTATACATATTCTTTAGATCTTTCTAGTAGTACTGATTCTATTGAGATCGCCACACACAAACACACACAGTAAATAAAACTTTATCGTTTACAAAGGGTTGGTACAAACAGTATCAGATTTGATGCTTATAGGGACCCTGTTGTGTCACTATGTGGAAAAGAGATCTGGAAACTGAATGTAAGTACTGTGTCAAAGTCATATTGAAATGTGGTCTGGAATCTAAGTTTTCTGACTTTAAATCTATGGCCTGTAACAGGTTTCTCAAAAACAGTATTAAGGTACCAGACTCTATTAATAATTTTAGTTTGATGATGATTTTCATTCAATCTACTATTGTAGATAGTCACACTTGTAAATGTGATCTAGAACCTGGCCTTCTATAATGGGGCAGACTCACTCATTGAAGTCTCTGAATATTTAGAGTATTTGCTTGCAATTGTTCTTAGGTGCCATTGAGTTGATACCAACACATAGTGACCTTAGGCACAGCAGAACGAAACACTGCCCGATCCTGGGCCAACCTCACAATTGTTGCCACCCTTCTCACTGGGGGTCTTCCTCTTTTTCTCTGACCCTCCACCTTACCAAACATGATATCCTTCTTCAGCAACTGGTCCCACTTGACAGTACATCCAAAATATGAGAGACGAAGCTTGGCCATCCTGGCCTCCAAGGAGAACTCTGGTTGCACACTGATATATCATATTCAAGGAGCCAGTGTGTCTGAGTACCTGTGCTAAAATGTCCTGTTGACCTTTCTTGTGTTCATTTTAATGCTAATAACCCAGTCATAGTTTATTGTGTAATAGCTATTATAAGTCAGTAGAGTCTTGCACTTGTCTCAGGTTAGCAGAGTTACAGTGTGCGAAACTTCATTGTGGTTGAACTGATATATAGGAAAAATTGAACCATGTTATCAAACCATAATGAAATCTTATTTCAGGATGTTATTAATAATGTCAAGATAAAAATAGTCAGATGGGAAGAAGGGAAATATATATCCTAATGTCTCAACTAATTGAATATACATCAATATTTCCTACGCTATGCTTTAGTTGTGCTACAATTAGTGAATTTACTGTGTTTTTTAAAATACATTTTTTTCAGTAGAATGTTGCTAGACATTAAAAATGTATTAAGAGATGACAAACATGCAGGTTACTTTATTTGTCTCTGATTTTTGTTATAATAAATTAGACATGCAGATAGAATATCCATGTGGATAAGCAACCCTTTGGAAATGTTGTTGTTGTCAGGTGCCATCGAGTCGGAACCGACTCATAGCAACCCCATGCACAGCAGAACGAAACAATGTCCGATCCTGGGCCAACCTCACTACCGCCGCCACACTTGACACCATCAATGATG
>NW_006408906.1:1006077-1038493 GCF_000296735.1 Chrysochloris asiatica
CCAGCTTGAGAAATGCTGACCGTGTTCTTCCCTTTTGATTATCCAACTCTAAATCATTGCATATTTTATTATAGCATTTGGTTTTATCTTCTCGAGCTGGTCTTCGAAATTTTCTGTTCAGCTCTTGAAAATAGGTACATGGAATTGACAGCAAGTGACAAAATCTGTATTGTTAAGAAATATATATCTTAAAGTAGTTTTAAGAAATTAAGTTTTATATTTTTTCTCATATAGCAAAAAGTATTGTGTTAGGTATTTGGCTTATATTGGTTCAGATGATGTTCTCAGAGTCCTAGGATTTTTCCATCTTACCACTTATAACCCTAATCATGTTGACCTTTTAGTCTACATGCTTGTTTCTTATTTCAAGTTAGTAAGGTGTTCACAAAAGAGCTAAGGCTTTATGTTTGCTTCATGAGTAAGAAAACAAGGAGGGAGGCGAATTTCAGGATCACCTGATTTGTACTTTTTATTCAGTAAAGTAGATCTGTCCTAGTCCCTTTCCTTTGCTCCTGTACTTTCTCTATGGTCTCATTGGCTAGAACTTGGTCCCAGAACTTCCTGCAATGGCAAGGAAGATCTGACTTTTCAGGCTGTCTGTATTGAGATATGCAGCAATGAGGCAAGCTGAAAATAACTTTCAAAGTAAGCAAGTCACCACACGGTTCATAACAAAATTGGGAAACAAATTTACAGAAATTATCTTTGGAAAAGAGAGAAACTGACAAAAGAAAAGGAGAAGATAATCTAAGACAGAACCTTGGCAAATATAGAGAAAGAGAGTTGTTGTTATTGTTGTCAGGTGCCATTGAGTCGGAACCGACTCATAGCAACCCCATGCACAGCAGAACGAAACAATGTCCGATCCTGGGCCAACCTCACTACCACTGCCACACTTGAGTCCATCAATGATGCCATCTGGCTGATCCATCTCGTTGGGGGTCTTCCTCTTTTTCTCTGACCCTCCACCCTACCCAGCATGACATCCTTCTCCAACGATTGTTTCCTCCGGACAATATGTCCAAAGTATGAGAGACGAAGCTTAGCCATCCTGGCCTCCAAAGAGCACTCTGGCTGTACTTCTTCCAAAACAGATCTATTGGTTCTTTTGGCAGTCCATGGCACTTTCAGTATTCTCCTCCAACACCACAATTCAAAGGCATCAATTCTGAGAAATCTAGCTCATTTAAAAAAGTTGTAAGAAAAAAATATTGCTATGAAAAATAGATGCTTGATTAGAAAAGCAATCTCTGACATTGTAGTTAAGAATGTTTTTGCTGTATCCCAAAGATTTTGGTATGTTGTATTTTCCTTCACATTTGATTCAAGGACATTTTTATTTCATACTTTATTTGTTCTATTTTTAAGTAAGATGTTCAATTTTCATTTATTTTATTTTTTTTCCTGTATCTTCCTATTGTTGATATAAAATGTTACAGTATTGTGATCTAACAAGATGCTTTGTAGTATTAAGATGTTTTAAAATTATTGAAGCTTGCTTTGTGGCATAACATATGGTCTATTCTGGAGAATGTTCCATGTGCGCAGGAAAAGAGTGGATATTGTGTTGTGGTTGGGTTGAGTAAAGTCTGTATAAATCTATGAGGTCAAGTTGGTTGATTGTATTGTTTAATTCTTCTATTTCATTGTTGAGTTTCTTTCTAGTGTTCTGTACCTCATGGATGGTGTTGTATTAAATTCTGCTATTATTGTAGAGTTGTTTGCTTCTTTCTTCTATTCTATTAGGGTTTGATTTCTGTATTTTGAGGGTCTTTCATTGGTATTTATTATGGTATAAATTTGAGATAGATATTTATTATGGTCATGCATTTTTGTTCAATTTAATCATGAGATAATGCCCTTTATGTCCTGTGTAAATTTTTACATTAAAGCCTATTTTATAAGAAATTAATAGAGCTATCACTGTTCAAAATTGATTGCCATTGTTGTTGTGAGGTAACATCCAGTCAGTTGTGATTCATAGTGACCCTATGCACAGTAGACCAAACATTGCTCTGTTCTGCACCATCCACACAATTGTTACACTGGAGACAATTGGTGTCTCTGTTCCAATCCATATCTTTGGGGTCCTCTTTGTTTTCACTAAGCCTCCACTTTACCAAGTATGATGTCCTTCTCCAGGGTTGAGTCCCTCCTTATAATATGCCTGATAATATGCCCGGAGTGTGAGAGATGAAACTTGCCATCCTGGCTTATAAGGAACATTCTGACTCTTCCAATAAAGATGTGTTTGTTCTTCTTGTGGTCCATGGTGCTTTTAATTTTCTTCTCCACAATTAATCTCAAATGCATCAATTTTTCTATGATCTTCGTTTTTCAACTTTCATATGCATATGAGGCTATTGAAAATACCCAGGTTTGTGTACAAGGTAGGTGCAGCTTAATTCTTGAACTGGTATCTTTGCTCTTGAACACTTTAAAGTGGTTGTCTTGTACAATAAATTTGCCTCATTTGATTTCTTGACTGCTAATTCCATGAGTGTTAATAGTGGATTCAAGAAAAATGAAGTCTTTGACAATTTCAATCCTTTCTCCATTTATCATGATGCTATTTTTGGTCCAGTTGTTGGGATTTTTGGTTTCTTTATATTGAGGTGCAATCCATACTGAAGGTTGTGGTCTTTGATCTTCATCTGTAAGTATTTTAAGTCCTCTTCACTTTCAGCAAACAAGGTTGTATCATGTGCATATCACAGTTTGTTAATGAGTCTTCTTCCAATACTGATGCTGTGTTCGTCATATAATTCAGCTTCTTGGGTTATTTTCTCAGTATACAGATTGAATAAGTATGGTTAAAAAATATAACCCTGTCACATACCTTTCCTGATTGTAAACCATTCCGTTTCCCATTGTTCTGTTCGAACAACTGCCTCTTGGTCTGTGTACAGGTTTCTCATAAGCACAATGAAATGGTCTGGAAGAATTCTCAGTTCTTCACAGTCTTATCCATAGTTTGTCATCCATACAGTCAAAAGCCTTTGCATAGTCAGTAAAGCAGAGGTAGACATTTTTCTTGTATTTAATGCTTTCAGCCAAAATTCACCTGATGGCAGCGATGGTGTCCTTCATTCCCTGTCCTCTTTTAAATCATGCTTGGATCTCTAGCAGTTCCTTGTCAATGTACCAATCTATTTCACCTCAAAGGAGCTCTGGTAGTGTAATGGATACGAATCGGGCTGTGATCCTCAAGGTCAGAGGTTCGAAACTACCAGCTGTTCTGCGGGAGAAAGATGAGGCTTTTTCCTCCCGTAAAGATTTACAGCCTCAGAAACCCTGCACAGGGTCACTATGAGTCGGAACCGACTCCACAGCACACAACAACAACAACAACAATGTGTAGGATATCAATCTTTATGCATTCCACTTCATTTTTGGACAACTGCTGATTTTCCTAAAGCCATACTTCCATGTTCCAATTACTAACAGATGTTTGCAGCTAATTTTAAGTTGTTCCCCATCAGCAAAGGAAGGTCCCAAAACCTTTACTCCATTCATGTCATCGTGGTCAACTCTATTTTGAGAAGGATGCTCTTCCCCAGTTGTATTTTGAGTGCCTTCCAACCTTAGGGGCTGACCCTCCAGCACTATATCTGACAATATTCTGTTGGTATCCAACAGAATTTTTTTCCCAGCTACCCACAGGAGTCTTTCATTGTCTTTTATTTTGGAGAGTTTGATTATGGTAAGTCTTGGTGATTTTCTTTGGGGGACTGTCCTATTTGGAGTTCATTCAGTTTCTTTTGAGTACTTACCTTCTCATCTTTCTCATGTTAGGGAAGATTTTTCCAATTCTTTGACTATCTTTTCTATGCATTTCTTTGTTTCTTCCTGTTTTAAAATTCTGATCATTTGTAATTTAGTCTTCTTCACTGTATCCCACATGAATGTAAGGCTTTCTTTGTTTTTCATTATTTTTCCGCTTGATCTTGTAGCCTACTAGTATTGAAAGATTTATCTTTTAAGCTCACTAATTCAGGCTTCCATTTATTCAAATATACTCCTATGTCCTTTCAATGTATTGTACATTCCTGCAATCTTAGTATCAGTCTTTTGGATTTTGACTTGCCGGTTTCGTATTATCTCCAATCCTTTATTTTGCTTATTCATTTCTGCAGCATTTTCCTGAAAATTTCTTTGTTTCCCTCAACTTTTCTATCAGTCATTTGAGGTGCCAAATTATCATTCTGGACTCCTGGTGTTGCATTGTAGCATCAGTGCTGGACTGTGAACCACATGGTCAGCAGTTCAAACTTCACCAGTTCTCATCAGAAACATTATATGGTGTCTCTATGAGTCTGATTTGATGGCACTTAACAACAACAAAACATCATTCTCTTGAATTATTTTTTAGGTAGTTCTAATGCCTTTTGTTCCTCACAGATATTTTCTAGTTCTGCCTCTTTTTATTTTTAAGTTTTTATTGTGAGGTTTACATGCGAGAACATCAGCTTTACACTCATTCTATTGTATTTCGTTTTATTGAAATGATTACAGTCCCCTCCATGTGTCATCATATAACCCCAAAGGATACACCACATAGGCCACTGTGCCCTCCACCCCCAGCTGCCAGCACACAGTCCTTCACCCTCCCTGAGTCCAGTATCCCCAGCCGCTCCATCTGTCCATATCATCTTCTCTTTCTCCATCCTTGGTGTCACTGCCTCTCTGGGTAGGGTCCCACTCTCCATTCTTCTCACTTGATGGTCCCAGGGACCTCCACTCCTGGGCTGCAAAATCAGTCACTCTCCTCCTTTTGTCAAAAAACATCTACCTCTATATTTCCTAGCCTCACAGACAGACCTGATGACAATTATTCACTATTGTACCATAAGTGTTTTATCCCCATTTCCTTTTGCTAGCCCAGTCCCAATGGATTGGAAATCTTTCAGTGGTAATTCAACCTTCCCCCGCCCCATCTGGAACTAGGCTCCTCTTGAAAGCTTGTAAACCAGTCACTTCTTGCCTTTATAGCCCCACCCCCACCCCCATTTTGGGTAGCTAATATCTATGTTGCCCATCCCTGTCAATGCTGTGTTCCAAGGAGGGGTGGGAGTGATCCTCACTGTAAAGACTTGCTCCCGTTTTTGAGCTACTACATCCTTAAGTATAGGTAAAGTTCATCAAATTGTAACAGGTTACTCTTTTTATTTTTTCCCTCTTCTTTCTTCATCTAGTCGAGTTCTGATCATCCAGCCATCGAATCCAGGTCAAGTGAGTACTGTCTGCAAGTATGGATGTTCTTATGCATCTCCCCTCACTTCATATCAGCTGGATGCTTCACTCTCCACTCTAATCCTCTGTGGCCATGTCACTGCCTCTGGGACCAGGAGTCCCCAGGTTTTACAATACTGCTGGCAATTCAGGTCTCCACCCGGGTTCACAGGGGTCTATCGAATGTGGTCGGGCTTAGCTCCCAACTTTATTTCTGTTTTTTCCCCTTCTTCCCTTATTGGTGACCAAAGTAGTCGCCAGCCAGACCACATGCCTGCTCATGTATTCCTCTTGAGTCTCAGTCTCAGGGGGTTTGATCTGAGAGGTCCCAACCACTTGTCTTGATGGCTCCTGGGCAAGCACCTTACTTGTTCTTATAGTAATCAATTAGACTGCCAATATTGTTTTGGATTTTTCCTGCTTGTCTTTCTTTCACGAAGTATCTTCTGTTCTTCTAGCCACTCCAGGCTGGCCTACTTGTCCTTTCCAGTGGAAATTTCTTACATCAGTCGGTTCTGGAAGGGGTTCTGGATCCACCAATGATCTTGAGCAATGTAAAGGCTCCACAGGAATCCTCTTTCACTGGGCAACCTCAAGCCCCCTTTAACGTATTCCAATCAGTTATAGGCTGAAGACAGACTTACAAGCTTTTTGTAGTGATGATTATGGCTATTCCTTTCTCCCCACCTCAAGTGTCTATTTTACATTGGTAGGCAAGGGAAACTAAGATTCAAAAGACAGCCAAGCATCTTAACACTATTCCCCTCTTTTCCCCTTCAAACCGCGCCTCAGTCTCAATACCTGTATCCTAGTGTCTTGTTGTTCCAAGGTTGTGCATACTTCATCATTTACCTCTGTCCCACTTAGCCCATGTGAACCTGGCTAACTGTTCTCCCATCAGCCTTGTTCTTCCATTTCCTTCCCCCTTCTTGTGTATTGCACCCCCCCCTGCACCCAAGTTATGCTGTATCTATTCCTTACCCTGTGTCCTCTCTTCCCCTCCTTCCCTCCCCTCCTCTCATCCCATACATCCTGATGATCAGCAAATACATATATAATTCTCCCCACCCCACTTTAGTGTGGATTTGTTACTTACTCTTTTACAATAATGGTTCTATGCAGTATTTCTCCTTTTGTGGTTGACTAATTTCACTCAACATAATGCCTTCAAAGTTCATCCTTGTTATGAGGTGGCTTGCAGTTTCCTTGTTGTTCTTCAAGGTAGCATAATATTCCATTGTGTGTATGTACCAAAGTTTGTTTATACATTCTTCAATTGATGGGCACTTAGACTGTCTCCATCTTTTTGCTATTGTAAATAGTGTAGCTATAAACATTGGTGTGCATATATCTACTCATATTGTTGCTCGTATTTCTTGTTGGTAAATACCAAGTAGAGTAATTGCTGGATCATAAGGTATTTCTATTTCTAACCTTCTGAGGAAGCACCATATTGCTTTCCAGAGAGGCTGAACCATTTTGCAGTCCCAACAGCAATGCAGAAACATCCTCACCAGCACTTATTGTCCTCTACTTTTTTTTATCTTTACTGTCATTGCTGGTGTGAGATGATATCTCATTGTTGTTTTGATTTGCATCTCTCTAATGGCTAGTAGTTGTGAACATTTCTTCATATGTTTGTTGGCTGCCCAGATATCTTCCTTAGTGAAGTGTCTGTTCATGTCCTGTGCCCATATTTTAATTGGGGTATTTGTATTTTTCTTGTAGAGGTGTTTAATTTCCTATATATTTTAGAAATGAATCCCTTGTCTGATGTGTCATTGCAAAAGTTTTTTTTTACATTCTGTGGGTTCCCTTTGGTGAAGTCTTTTAATGCACATAAGTTTTTAATTTTTAGTATGGCCCAGTCATCTATTTTGTCTGCTTTTGTTTGTGTAATTTCACAATGTTTGGTAGTCTGTGTATGCCCTGTGTTAGAGTCCTTACATTTGACCCTATTTTTTCATTGATGATTTTCATAATTTTGGAATTCACATTTAGATTTTTAATCAATGCTGAGTTGGTTTTTGTACAGGGCGTGAGGTACAAGTCTTGTTTCAGTCTTTTGCATATCGCTTTCCAGTTCTGCCAACACCATCTGGTAAAGAGACTATCACTTCCCCATGTAACATACCTAGGCAATTTGTCGAAAATCAGTTGGCTTTATGTGGATGGATTAATTTCTGGATTCTCGATCCTGTTCCACTGTCCATGTATCTTTCATTGTACCAGTACCAGGATGTTTTGACTACTGTAGCTGTGTAGATTTTTAAATCAGGGAGTGATAAGATTCCAACCTTGTTCTTTTTCTTAAGCAGTGCTTTGCTTATCCTGGGTCTCTTTCCTTTCCATACAAAGTTTGTAATTTTCTTTTCTATCTCTTTGAAGAATACCACTGGAATCTGTATTGGGACTGCATTATATGTGTATATTGCTCTGGGTAGTATTGACACTTTCCTGATGTTGAGTCTTCCTATCCAGGAACATGGTATGTTCTTCCACTTTTAGAAGTCTCTTTTGGTTTCTTGTAGTAGTGTTTTATAATTCTCTTTATATAGGTCCTTTGTTTCTCTGGTTATGTTTAGTCCTAAATGTTTCATCCTTTGGGCAGCGATTGTTAATGGTATTTCTTTTCTAGTGTCTTTTTCAGTGCTGTCATTGTTGCTATAGAGGAATCCAACTGAATTTTGTATGTTGAACTTATACCCTGTCACTTTGCTGCATCATCGAATGAGGTCTAGTAGCTTTTTAATTGAGACTTTAGGGTTTGCTATGTATAGCATTGAAGAGCAAATTTGTTAGCTTGAGGACTAAAGTGGCCTGACCCAAGCCATGGTATTTTCAATAACCTCATATGGATGCGAAAGCTGGACAGTGAATAAGGAAGATTGTACAAGAATTGATGTCTTTGAATTGTGGTGTTGGAGGAAAATACTAAAAGTGCCATGGACTGCCAAAAGAACCAATAGATCTGTTTTGGAAGAAGTGCAGCCAAAATGCTCCTCGGTAGCCAAGATGGCTAAACTTCGTCTCTCATACTTTGGACATATTGTCAGGAGGGAACAGTCGCTGAAGAAGGATATCATGCTTGGTAAGATGGAGGGTCGGAGAAAAAGAGGAAGACCCCCAATAAGATGGATTGGCCAGGTGGCATCATTGATGGACTCAAGTGTGGCAGCGGTAATGAAGTTGGCCCAGGATCCAACATTGTTTCGTTCTGCTGTGCATGGGGTCGCTATGAGTCGGTTCCGACTCGATGGCATCTGACAACAACAACAACAACAACGTATAGGATCATATGGCTTGCAAATAGAGAGAGTTTCATTTCCTCTTTGCCAATTTGGATGCCTTTAATTTTCTTATCTTTCCGTATAGCTCTGGCTAATACTTCCAAAGCAATACTGAAAAGGAATGGTGACAAACATTCTTGTCTGTTTCCCATTCACAGAAGGAAGGCTTTCAGTTTCTTTCAATTGAGAGTGATGTAGGCTATTGGTTTTGTATAAATGATCTTGATTATGTTGAGGAATTTCCCTTCAATTCCTACTTTGTTGAGTGTTTTTATGAGGAATGGATGTTGGATTTTGTCAAATGCCTTTTCTGCATCAATCGATAAGATCATGTGGTTCTTTTCCATTTTCTTATTTATGTGGTGGATTACATTGATTGTTTTTCTAATGTTGAACCATCCTTGTATCCCTTTTATACAATCCACTTGGTCCTGATGTATTATTATTATTATTATTTTGATGTGTTGCTGGATTCTGTTGGCTAGGATTTTGTTGAGAATTTTTACTTCTATGTTCATGAGGGATATTGGTCTGTAATTTTCTTTCTTAGTGATGTCCTTCCTTGGTTTTTTTATGAGGGTTATGCTTGCTTCATAAAAAGTATTAGGAAGTTTTCTGTTCTCTTTTATATTCTGTATTAATTTGAGTAGAATTGGTGACAGCTCTTCCCTGAATGTTTGGTCGAACTCACCAGTGAAGCCATCTGGGCCTGGACTTCATTTAGTTGGGATTTTTTTTATGACCTGATCAATTTCTTCTTTGGTTATGGGTCTGTTTAAGTTTTCCACTTCACTCTGTGTAAGTTTTGGTAGGTCGTGTTTTTCTAACAATGCATTCATCTCTTCTATGTTTTCGAATTTGTTGGAGTATATCTCTTCACAGTATTCTGTTATCATCCTTTTAATTTTGTTTGGTTCCATTGTGACATCGCCTGTGTGGTTTCTAATGAGAGTTATTTGTGTCTTCTCCCTCTTTTCTTTGGTTAGGTTTCTCAGTGGTTTCCCAATTTTATTAATCCTTTCAAAGAACCAGCTTCTTGTCCTGTTGATTCTTTCTATAGTTTTTCTGTTTTCCATCTCATTTATTTCTGCTCTTATCTTTATTATTTCTTTTCTTTTGGTGACTGTACGTTTCCTCTGTTTGTCAGTTTCTAATTGTTGGAGATGCTGTGTTAATGTGTTAATTTTGGTTCTTACTTCTTTTTGGATGTGCTCATTTATCGCAACAAGTTGTCCTCTCAGTACAGCTTTCGCCTTGTCCTAAAGACCAAAGATTTTGGTATGTTGTGTTTTCATTTTTTCTTTTGTGTTTTCATTTTCATTGTTTCTAGGAACTTTATGAATTCATATTTAATTTATTCTTTTACTTAGTCACTTTTTAGCAGAGTGTTGTTCAGTTTCCATGTATTCAATTTTATTTCCTTAGTCATCTTGTTGTTGATTTCTAGTTTTATAGCATTGTGGTCTAAAAAGATACTCTATAGTATTCTGATGTTTGTAAATTTATGGAGGCTTGCTTTGTGACCTAACACATGGTGAATTCTGGAAAATGTTCCATGTGCAATGGAGAAGAAGGTTTATTGTGTTGTTGTTGAGTTGAATGCTCTGTTCACGTCTGTGAGGTCAAATTGGTTGATTGTGCTGTTTAGTTCTTATGTAACTTTGTTGAGTTTTTTTCTGGTTGTTCTGTCCCTTTCGAAAGTGGCTTATTAAAATTTCCCACTATAATTGTAGATTTATCTATTTCTTTCTTCAATTCTAATAAGTTTGCTTCATATATCTTGGTGCTTTTTCATTGGGAGCATAGATATTTATTATGGTTACGTCTTGTTGCTCAATTGACCCTTTGATCATAAGGTAGTGTCCTTCTTTATCTCTTATGCTGGTTTTTTTGTCTTAAAGTTTACATTATCTGAGATTAGAATTGCTACTCCTGTTTGCTTATTGTTGAAGTTAGCTTGGTATATTTTTTCCCATCCTTTAGCTTTTAGTATGTTTTTCTCTTTTTGTGTAACATCTGTCTCTTGCAGGAAGCATATTAAAGGGTCTTGTTTTCTTATCAAATCTGCTACTCTATGTCTCTTTACTGGTGCATTCAATCCATTGACCTTCAATGTAATTATCAATAGGTATAAATTAATTGCTGCCATTCTATTAGTTTTTCTAGTGCTGCATGCCTTCTTGTGCTGAGTTTGGGTCTTTTGTGCTATTTTTTGTCAGTTTCTTCTTAGTTTTCATGTTTACTTGTTCTGTTTGGAAGTTCATTTTCATGGTAAGTTATGACGTATTAACTTTCTTTGGGGTTACCTTATATTCTATTAACTGTTCTCTCCATTTAATTGAATCTATGGTATCCTGTAATCTACCTGATATCATCACCACCTGGATCTCTGTTTCTTTGACATAGATATTATTTTGATTTTCTGTTGACTTCCCTGTTCCTTTGAATTTGTTGTTGTAGTTTTATTCTGTTGTGTACACTGCTATCTTTTGATTAAGTTTCAGGTGGTGTTGCCACGCCTGTCAATCTCTGGTTGTTGTTTGTTCTTGTTGGTTTTCAGTCCAAAGAATTCCCTTTAGGATGTTTTGAAGGGCTGGATTGGTTTTGATAAAATCTCTTAGATTCTGTTTAAGCTGGAATATTGATTACACTATCGTATTTGATTGATAGTTTTGCTGGATAGATGATTCTTGGTTGGCAGTTATTTTTATTTTAAGGTTTTGTATATATCTATCCATTGCCTTCTTGCCTGCATAGTTTGTGCTGAATAGTCAGAGCTAAGTCTGATTTTCTTGCCTTTGTAGGTGACACTTCTCTTCTCCCTGGCCACTTTTAGTATTCTGTCCTTGTCTTTGATTTTGGTGAGCTTGATTATTATGTGACTTTCTTTTGGGGTCTATCCTTTCTGGCATACATTCAGCTTCTTGAATGTTTATCTTCTCATCTTTCAAAATGTTACGGAAATTTCCTTCCAGAAACTCTTCAACTACCTCCTCTGTTGACTTCTCTGATTCTTCCTGTTTGGAATGCCAATAATTCTTAAGTTGTTCCTCTTCATGTTATCCACCATGGATCGTAGACTCTCTTCAGATGTTTGTATCCTTTATTCAGCTTGCTCTTCTATCTTAGCAGTGTTGATAGATTTGTCTTCAGCTCGCTAATTCTGGCTTCTTTCTCTTCTATTCTGCTTTTTCCCCCTTTCAGTGTATTGTCCATTTCTGATATCTTATTATTAATCATCTGGACCTCTTTTTGCAGGTTTTGAATTGTTTCCAATGCTTTATCAATCTTGTTTGATAGCTCTTGCAGTACTTTCCTGACTTCTTCCTTGTTTTCCTCCACCTCTTTTCAGAGCATTTGAATTTGTTCCATATCATGCTTCTGAATTCTTTCTCAGGTAAATCCAAAACCTGCTCTTCCTCTTCTGGGGAGCCTTAGTCTGTCTCCAACTCATTTGTGTCAGTTACTCTTTTCTGTTTTTGGACATATTTTGAGATCGTTTGTTGTGTTTGAGGTTGTTTTTTTGTTTTTTTGTTTGTTTGTTTTTGTCATTTCCAATAGTTATGTGTTTTTTTTAAAATGGATGTTTTTTGTTGTGTCATTAAGCTTACTTGGTGTCTCATGGTGGATATGATCAGGAGATAGGCTTCCCTTTTCGCATGTAATGCTCAGCAGCTGTTATTGGCTCTTGTCCCAATGTTGGAATACTATGGGGAATGCTTGTAGCTTGGCTAAATGTTCACGATTGCTGTCTCTTCTTGGGTAACATTGGGAGAAAAAGCTTCCACCTCCAGGAAAAATGTGTGATCAAAAGGACCAAAAGCAGAGCAATATAAAAGCAGAGACAAAAACCACCACTTAGAAACAAAAATAAAACTGTGGCCGACTGTCCAGTCACCTTGCTACACAGGCAGTGTTTGTGCACCGTAGACGCCTCCAGCAGTGTGTGGGGGCATCCACTCGCTCAGGCCCTTCCTCTAGTCACCACAGTAGAGGTGCAAAGATAGATATTGAGAAGTTAATGGGAGAAAAATTGTCCACTATTTTTGTCTCTGGAGGTCAATTAGGTATCTGCGTGTACACAGCATAATTCTTGAGATAGTTGCGTCCTTTTATCTTGGGGTTTTACAGATTGTTCTATGGTTTGTCAGCCAGTCCTGACATGCCTGCTTTTTTCTTGCTATGTAGGCTTGAGTAAGGGTCCTGTACAAGTGGCTGCAACCCAGAGGCTGACATCATAAGTAGCCACCAAGCTCTTTCTGTCTGTACCATGGGAAAACTGTGGGGTCAGCGCTGGACTTTTTTTGGGGGGTCGGGTTGCACCCATTTGCCTGAAGTCATCCAGTCTGAGCAAAGAAGGCATGGCAGGGAATAAGAGGAAAAACTGTGTAGAATCCCCTGCACCTCCTTTTGCAAATGTCACTGCACTGCTTTTAGCACAGGTTCCCTGTGCCTGTCTGGCTGTTCCTCCATCCTCTGGACTCTATTGGGCAGAGGGTGTTCCATCTCCAGGGATTCCTAATGTGCAGTATTTTCCTTTATATCTTGAGTGTTTCACTTGTGAGTGCAGAAAACTGACGTCCTGTACCTTATGGTAGTTCCAGAGCTATGGTGTTGATCTGTGAGTGCATTTTCCTTTACTTCTGCCTCTTGATCACTTGTTTGAGCCACTATATCTGTTTTTTTATATGGATAGAAATTGTCTGTTTCTTCTGAGACATTGTGGTATTATATTTAATTGATGGTTGTATATTTGTATGTTTCTAGGCACTCACCACCTGCCTCCTGGTACATGTGATTAGGGTATGGAAGTGTGTTCACTATTCATACAGCTCAGTTTAGGATGGATTTGGCTGATGTTAGTTGTCCTTGTCAATCAGTTATATAGTAGGTGGTATTGGCTCTTGTCTGGTGGATGGTGTTATATAGGGTACATTGTGGCTGGGCTGCATGGACATGATTGCACTCTCAAGTCAGGTGAGGCATGAAGAGAAAACACACACAAGGAAGAAAGGGAAATTAAAAACAAGTAGACAACAGTGAAAAAGAAAATACTAAAGGAAAAGAAAAAGCAGGCAGTAACTAAAAAAGAATACAAACCCAAAATGAGGAAAGATGGAGAGATGGAAAAAAAAAAGAAAAAGCACTTATAGAAGAGAAAATAGAAAGAAAGTAAAAGAACTAAAGATAATCAAGAAGAGGCATGAGTAAAAGAAAAAAGACCAGTGGATAGTAAAGAACAATCAAGTTTAAAAAAAAAAAAATGTTAAAAGGGGATATAGAAGCAGCAACTAGGAAGGGGTGAAGAGAAGCATAAAAGAAAAAGTGAAAGAGATAGAAAGGATAAAAAGCAAGGGAAGGTGAAAAGAGAAAGAAAGAGAAGAAAGAATAAACAAAAACAATGAAAGGTGTTAAAAAAAAAAAAAAAAAAAATGGAGGTAGGTGCCAGATCTAGAGAGGAAAAGTAGTCTGGTGACTCCTCAAAAAGTTAAGCATAGAGGTCTTTCGGCTTTCAGCTTGGAGGAGGTGTAGGTGCAACTTTCTTAGATTGCCCTGCATCTATGTTCATCTGACACTGGCCACCTCCACCATGCCTCCTAATTTCAACCTCAATGAGGTCAAAGTTGTGTACCTGAGATGTACGGAAGGGGGAAGTCTTGTGATGACTTAATGAATAAATATACAAATCACAGAGAACAGTGTATGTAATCATTCCCTAGGGTTTTTGTAAAATAAATAAATAAAAATGAGTTGTTTAGAAGACAGAAATGTATTGTCTTATATTTCTGAAGACTTAAGTCTAAATCAGTATACTGGCTGGGCCAGGATCCCTTTGAAATCTCTTAGGAAGATTCTTTCTTGTTCCTTTCAGTATCTGGCAGTCACAGAATTTCTTAGCTTGTGAATGCATCCTCACATACCATCCTTCCTTTGTCTGTCTGTCTCTTTTCTTCTTTTATAAAGACACCACCCATATTTGATTAGGATTTAACATACATACTTCTGTATGACCTCATTTTACTTTAACTGATGACATCTTCAAAGATCCTATTTCTAAACAAAACTGCACTCCCAGGTATAGAAGGCTAGGAATCTAACATATATCTTTGGGGACATTATTCATTCCATAGTAGTATGTGATGAAGAACAGTGCTGTTAGAAATTAACAGTTAAGACAAAAAGGATGATGATGATGATAAAAAAAATTTAAATATATATAAAATATACTTACAAAAACATATAAGGTAAGGAATTATTAGGAAATAATATCTGCTTTCATATTTGAGGATATTTACTTAGCTATAATTAAACAAAACCCAAAATAAACACATTTCTAAAATTAATCATGGTACTGAAATATAAATAAAGGTTAGAATAATAATAGTAACAGAAGCAATAACAACTAGTATGCAATAAGTGGCAAATCGAGTACTATGCAGAAATGCTACACTGACAACACACACAAAGATACAGAAAATCAAACAAAACAGATGCAGACAATAGTCTTGAAACCTTGAGCTTCAATTTAAGGGATAGAGAAGTAGATTGAATGCTTACTAGGAGAGGAAGCTGAATAGACACAGAAAAAAAGAGAGAGAAACTGGGGACTTATAACAGCCAACCACATGTGGAGCAGACTTCTTAAACTTTGGTGAGTGCCTCTAGAGATAAGACTGCATCTTGGTATTGCAAATGCACACTGGAGACCCATGGAGATAAAGGTGTGATATTTTTTCTCATTCTCTACACTCCCCTGGTGACTAGAGGTGTAACCAGCTCCCATCTATGTTTACCGTAATTGAAACGCCCACTCTTCTGGCAGTCAGAGACTTATTATGGTGGTAAGCAGTGTGGTTATGCACCCTAGCAATTGGGTTCAGGGGAGCCTTGTTCCAAACATGAAGAGCCAGGAGAAGCAGCCAACAGATGTATGAAGGGGGGTGGTGTGAAGAGATAGGTGATTTGTGCCTGCTGGTCAGGCATGGCACAGACATTGTGAACTTTCACGGGTGATTGGTGTCACAAATGCATACTGCTTATTGGCAAGGAGAAATGTATGATTTTTTTTTCTTGTACTCTGCATTTCCCTGGTGATCAGAGGTGTGACTAACCCCCATATCCAAGAGAACGGAACCTCAGAACACAAGCAGATACATGAGTGTTCAAGAAGCACTATTTAAAATAGCCAAAAGATGGCTACTCCTAAATATTCATCAACTGATGAATGTAGAAACAAAACGTGGTACATACCTGCAATGTAGTGTCATTCAGCCATAAGAAAGAATGCAGTATGAGAAACGAAGTTTGTCCATCCTGGTCTCCAAGGAGCACTCTAGCTGCACTTCTTCCAACGCAGATCTGTTGGTTCTTTTGACAGCCCATGGCACTTTCAATATTCTCCTCCAACACCATAACTCAAAAGCATCAATTCTTCTATGGTCTTCCTTATTCACTGTCCAGCTTTCAAATGCATATGAGGTTATTGAAAATACCATGGCTTGGGTCAGGCGCACCTTAGTTCTCAAGGTGACATCTTTGCTCTTCAATGCTTTAAAAAGGTTTTGTGCAGCAGATTTGTCCAATGAAATATGTTGTTTGATTTCTTGACTGCTTTTTCCATGAGTGTTGATAGTTGATCCAAGAAGAATGAAGTCCTTGACAACTTAAATCTTTTCTCCGTTGATAAGACTGTTGTTTATTGGAGTCAAATTAGACTTCTCCTAATGACTACCAAATTGTGTGTGTATGTATATGTGTGTGTGTGTGTGTATATATATATGACTACCAAATTGTGTGTGTATGTGTGTGTGTGTATATATATATATATATATATATATGTTGTTGTTGTTGTTAAGTGCCGTCGAGTCGGTTCCGACCCATAATGACCCTGTACAGGGTTTCCGAGGGTGTAAATCCTTACGGGAGTAGAAAGCCTTATCTTTCTCCCGCGGAGCAGCTGGTAGTTTCAAACCGCTGACCTTAAGGTTCGCAGCCCAATTCGTAACCACTATGTTACCAGAGCTCCATATATATATATATATATAAAAGCATGATGCAAACAGATTTTTTTCATAAGAATTTTTTTTGAAAAATAGTTATTGGAGAGAAGTTATGCGATCAGCATTTCTCCTGAGAGGAAGTATAAATTTTGGATCCTTTTGTTGATAAGTAAGTATGCTATTGGTTTAAGAGTGTTCTAAAGTACTTTTCCAAATTTAATTAACATTTGCTACTCTTACACTTGTACTTTTTGAATTTTTATTGGAAATTTCTTATAATTCACCAATACTTTCAGATAACATGATTTTTAATGACAACTCCACATCATAGGAATGCTACAAGGATAAATGGGATTATATGAATTTGTCTATTGGACTTCTGATGCTGTGCTGTAGGATCAGCACTGGATTGTGAACCACAAGGTTGGTAATTCAAAACTACCAGCTGCTCCTTGTAAACCCATTGGGTCGCTATCAGTTGGAAACTGTAGTACTTAGTGACACAGGTAAAAAAATAAATAATTTCTCTCTTGTTTTTCCTAGGTTTCTTAGACAATCCAAGTAAATATTGTTATCTTTATCAATGCTTTTTATACAGTATCTATTAGAAAAGTGAGTCATTGACTTATTCATAACTCTTTATGAAATTTTATTGAACTAATTATTAACTATGTGAGTCTGGTGGTTTTATAGAATAAGCACTGGACTAGGAACCACAAAGTCTGTGGTTCAAGTCCACAAAATCTTCCATTCAAGCCCACCAGCTGTTCCTCAGGAGAAAGACAAGGCTTTCTGCTTCCACTAAGACTTATAGCCTTGGAAACCCTATACATGGTCACTGTAAATAGGAACCAACTCAATGGCACATAACAAAAACATTAGAAATTTTTCTATCTGTGTTCATTAATGTTTAGATGGAAAGAGGTTTTAGATAAAACCTCTTATTTTTATGTACTGTAGGATAAGCACTGGGCTACTAACTGAGAGGTCAGTGGCTGAAACCCACCAGTTTCTCTGTGGAAACCTTATACAGCATTTCAATGAGTCAGAACTGACTCGATGGCACTTAACAATAATAACAATAACAGGACATCATACACCTGTAAAGTAGTGAGTCAGTGAAAAAGAGGAAAACTGCAGAGATAGATTGGCACTGTGTCTGTACCAATAGGCACAGGAATCATGGCACAGGACTGGGTTGTGTTTTGTTCTGTTGTACAGACAGTTACTTTGAGTCATATTGACTCTATGCCACCTAACACTAACAGCAGACAACAATTAAGAACTAATATTTGTAACAATATTAACTTGCCTGATGAATTATTATTCTTCATGTTGCTTTTATATTTGGACTTACATAAATCAGCTTAATTATGCAAACTGATACAAAAAAACAGCCAGCAAGCTGTAAAATCCTGGGAAATTTCTTGGGAAAATATCATTCCTATCAGAAAGATGCAAGTAGAGTCTTGAGAATGAAGTCTTATATAGTCCCTGCTTCTCAATTGTTTGTTTTAAACCACGTCACTTTTACAAAAGCCTTTTAATAGTACCTTTTTTCCCTAACTGAAAGACATCCAGAGGATTTTTATTTTATGAAAAAAGGCAAAAAGAGAAACTAGCGTTCGGTGTTTTCTTTGTAGCTAGCCATTAAAGAGGTTGTGAGAATGGCGTCCGCAAGCTTCTTCCCCTGAACTGTATGTCACATCTCAACATGAAGATGCCATAGCTGAACTGTGAACACTATGTTAGTAGATGGGGTCAGGTTTCCTAAGGGAGCTCTCATAAGGCAGACCCTGCTAACCTTGAAAATAGCAGGTGTATTATCATGATATTAAAAAATAAAAATTTCCTTGGCACAACTTTCCCAACCTTTTTCTCACCTATGCGGTTTTCAGTTTCCCTAAAACTTCTACCTAATAAGCCCATAATAGTCCTGTTTCCTTTAGAAAATCTACCAAGATTATCTCTTTATAGTCCCCAAAACAGAAGCTTCTTGGCTGATCTTTCTTCTTTGAATTTAACTGACCAAGTAGATACCTTTGGGAGCTGCTCTTTTGATTGGGTAAAAAAAAAAAATTGAAGGCACACTAACTAAACTTAGACAAGTGTATTAATCAAAGAACTTGTGTGCAGCCATCCATTGATTGGAAAGGCAGGTTTAAACATGGTGTGGAATAAACCCATGCCAGTATGAACTGGAATACGGGAATTCTAGTAACAATATTTTCTAGCTTACCTTCATTTGTGTGTGTGCGTGTCTAGAGAGAGAGAAAGAGGAAGAGAGAGAGAGGGAGAGAGAAAAAGGTGGATTTCCTTTAGGGAACTGGCTCACAATTGTGGAGGAATGACAAGTCTAAACTCTGTAGGGCAGGTGACAGGCTGCAGACCCATGCATGCATGTATGACAAGATCTGCACATTAGTCAACAAAGTAAACAATAAAGAGTAAAGTTAAAGTTCTGCTAAAATTTCTATTTATAGTCTGGTGGCAACACACTCTTGGGAAACTACCTTTGTAATTGATTGATATGAACTTTGTAAATGATTGCATGAATGAAAAATTATCCTCACTCTGATTATATTAAACACTCCTCCACATCCACGGCTGATGGCAACATTGAGTGTGCACAGGAAATGACTCTGTAGAACAGATGAGTGACAGTGATTTATGTGGCAAATCATTTGCAAATCAACCATGGCTCTTCCTATGAAATAATACACAACAGACTTGTGTTTCAAAAAGTTTGTTTGATATGGGAACCATAACCACTCACGAAAGAGCATAAATAGAAGCGTTTGGACATCTGCGAACAAAATCAGGAACAATACTTGAAGGAAGGTAAAAGTTTCTTAAAATCATTACTGATGATGAGACATGAACTCATCACTATGAGCCTGAGTATAAACAGCAGAGTATGGAATGGATACATCCTCCATCACTGATGAAGAAAAAGTTTAAAAGTCATCCACCACCTGGAAAATTGATGCTGAAAGTTTCTGGGATTCTCAAGTGTCAGTATGGGAACACTACCACGAAAAAGACTCAACAAACAGTGCTCCTTACAGTGAGATGCTCACTGAAGAGATGAAGCCTTAACTTCTGATTAAGGGCAGAGGACTGCTATCCAAGGGCATTGTTTTCTCACATGAAAATGCACATCCACACACCTCTGCCCACACTGCTGATGCTCTGCTGAAACTTCCTTTTGAGGTCTTAAAAAATTCTCCCTATAGTCCTGATCTTGATCCATAGGACTTTCACCTTTTTGCTCCACTGAAAGCAGCCTTTTGAGGACTACGTTTCATTTCTGATGAAGAAATGAAGACAGCAGTCCATTTGTGGCTTACAGCATAGCGTAAAACATTTTTTAAATAAAGGAATACTAAAGATTGTTGACAGATTGACAAAGTGTATTGAAAAGCAAGGAGATATGTTGAAAAATGATGTGCTAATTAAAATAGATTATACAGACAAGGTGCAGATAATTTTTGACTACCTTAGTGTTAGATTACATTATGGAATGTGGTTGAAGTATATTACCTTGTTATTATTGTTATTAAGTGCTACCTGGCTCATAGCCAACGTATACACAACAGGATGAAACACCAACCTCACAATTGTTATATTTGAGCCCATTGTTAGAACCAATGTATCAATCCATTTAGTTGAGGGATCTTCCAATTATTCATTGAACTTCAACTTTACCAAGTTTGATGTTCTATAAATGGAGAAAATTTAAAGTTGTTAAACACTTCGTTTTACTTGCATGAACCATCAACACCCATGGAAGCAGCAGTCAAGAAAACAAACGACGTACTGCATTGGGCAAATCTGCTGCACAAGACCTCTTTAAGGTGTTGAAGAGCAAAGATGTCAGTTTGAGGACTAAAGTGTGCCTGAGTTGAGCCGTGGTATTTTCAATAACCTCATATGCACGTGAAAGTTGGACAGTGAATAAGGAAGATGATAGACGAATTGATGCATTTAAGTTATGGTGTTGGAGAAGAATATTGAAAATACCATGGGCTGCCAAAAGAACAAACCAATCTGTTTTGGGAGAAGTACAGCCAGAGTGTTCTTTGGAAGCCAAGATGTCTGGACTTCATCTTTCATACGTTGGAGATATTGTCAGAAGGGACCAGTCCCTGAGGAAAGATATTATGTTTGGTAACATGGAAGGTCGGAGAAAAAGAGGAAGACCCCCAATGTGATGGATTGTCACAGTGGCAGCAGCAATGGACTCAAACGTAACAATGATTGTGAGGTTGGCTCAGAACCAGTTAGTGTTTCATTCTGTTGTGTGTAAGGTCGCCTTGAGGTGGTATGGACTCAATGACACCTAACAACAGAAACAACAGTCCCTTCTGATAATATAGTCAATGTATGTGGTATAAAGTCTTGACATCATTCTTTCTTCTATCTTGCCAACCTATAAACAAGACAGTTGCCTTTGAATTGAGGCAATTCTTTGCAGCCCCACATGTACAAGAGTAGAAGTGTGCTCCATAGACTTTTCAATGGCTGATTTTCTGAAGTAGATCACCAGACCTCTCTCCAAGGTTGACTCCAACCTCCAAATTTTTGGTTAGCATCCAAATATATTAACTATTTGCATCACCCAGGAAATCCTACATTATAATATTGTTGTTAGGCGCTCTCCTATTGGGTGTGACTCCTAGTGATGCTGTGCACCATTGGAGAAAACGCTGTCCTGTCTTGCACCATCCTCACAATTGTTATGATTAAGCCGATTGTACTGCCACTGTGTTAGTCCATCTCATTGGGCATCTTTTTTTTTTGTGTGTGTGTGTGTGTGTGTGTACCCTTGTATTTTACCAAGCATGAAATAGAGGTGACCTGAGTGAATGCAGAAATCATTAGAAAATATCATTGATCTCCCATACAATAAAGTTTTACTAAAGGTAATACAAAAATGACTACAACCTAAGAATTCCAGAGGTTCATGCTGGTTTCAGAAGAGGACATGGAATGAGGGATATCATTGCTGACGTCAAATGGATCTTGGCTGAAAGCAGAGAATACCAGAAAGATGTTTGCCTGTGCTTAATTGACTATCAAAGGCTTTCAATTGTGTGGATCATAACATGCTATTGACAAAATTTGAAAGTATGAGTATTCCAGAACACTAAATTGTCCTCATGAGGAACCTGTACATAGACTAAGAGGCAATTGTTTGAATAGAACAAGGGAACACTGAATGGTTTAAAATTAGGAAAGGTGTGTACCAGGGTCGTATTCTTTCACCATACTTATATAATCTGCATGTTGAGCACATAATATGAGAACCTGGATTCTAGAAAGAAAAACATGGCATCAGGATTAGAAAAAGACTCATTAACAACCTGCAATACAACCTATAAACAACAGTCACATCAATGGAGAAAAGATAAAAGTTGTCAAAGACTTCATTTTGCTCTGTTTAACCATCAACATGCATGGACACAGCAGTCAAGAAATCAAACGTCCTATTGCATTAGGTAAATATGCTGCGCAAGATCTCTTTAAAGTGTTGAAAAGCAAAGATGCCAGTTTGAGGATTAAGGTGTGCCTGACCCAAGCCATGGTATTTTCAATAACCTCATATGCATGTGAAAGCTGGTGTTGGAGAAGAATATTAAAAGTACCATGGACTGCCAAAAGAACAAACAAATCTGTGTTGAAAGAAGTACAGCTACAGTGCTCCTTGGGAGCCATGATGGCCAAACTTTGTCTCTCATACTTTGAACGTATTATCAGAAGAGAGCAGTAACTGGAGAAGGATAGCATATTTGGTAAAGTGGAGGATGGAAGAAAAAGAGGAAGACAATCCCTCCAACCCCCCACCCCCAGTGAGATGGATTGACACAGTGGCAGCAGTGATGGGCTCAGGTGTAACAAGGATTGTGAGGTTGGCACAGGACTGGGCAGTGTTTTGTTCTGTTGTGGATAGGGTCGCTATGAGTTGGAACTGACTCAATGGACTTAACTTAAGCTGTTGCTTTGCCTCTAGCCCCTTCCTCCCTCACCAGTTTTCCACATTTCTCTGTCCTATACTTATCTTTCTGATCTCAGCACCTGAGCTGCTTGGTTTTTTTCATTGGTTCTCACCAATTTGAGGTTCTGCTGGTGATGAGAGCATGCTGAGTTTCTGGAATTGTTTGCTTTCATTCACTGTCATACTTCTTGTCCTGTTCTGCAGTCCTACCCAACAGGTATCCAGTAAAAATGGCCCTCTCCTCATTCTTTTCTACTGGTATGGTGAAATCTCATCTTCTGATAGGTTCCTTGGTTCTTGTCCAAACTTTCTTAAGTCCTTTGGCTTTCCTATCACTCTACAAACAATCTCTTCCTTTAAACCTCTTCATATGAACTATATTGAGTATGTCATCTGTTTCTAAACTGGTTCTATGAAAATGACTTACGTTTCAGATTGTAAATAATTTGGTTTGTTACATAGCATTTTGCTTCCAACTTTAGGATATCTACATTTGTTCTGCTCTTTTTTTCTTCATTGTCTAGATCATATTCATATTTATACTTTTGAGTCAACTCCATCCTCAGCACAACATATCATCTGTAGTAGGATATTTTAAGGAAATCATTGCTCAGTTGAACTGAAATAAACCCACACTGACTTCTCATATGTCCATTGATTCAGACACCCTGACTAGTAGTGCTAAGCCGCATAGATTTTGAGTGTCAGTCTGAGTACATAACAATAAAATCGTCATTTATGTTATCATGTTGTACTTTATTTTTACATTTTCATGCATGTGATTTACCTTAGTTATTATTCTTAGGCAGAAACTTAATTATTGAGTCTTTTAAATTAGAAAACAGTTACCTCTAATAATATTTTATTAAAGCCATTTATTCTTTGATATTTTATGCAAAATTCATCACTGCCTTTTTATAATGTGGGAAAATAGTTTTTAAAAAATATTACTGAATTAAGGTAATTATAGTGTCAATTCATATAATCAGAAAACAAGGTCAAATGGAAGTTACCCTGAGCAAATGAGGAACGTAAATGATTATCTGGACTGGCATTAATAATTTGGAGAAGGAAATCATTGTAAAATGTAATGTATTTTTTAAAATAGTGATGTGTGATCTATAATGATGCTTTGTGGTTTTATGCCTCAATGAATCTTGGCTGCTTTTGCAAGGCACAGGCATTATAATGAGCTGCTGTTTGAAATAACTAATGTTGTGAATGTGCATTGTATTTAATTGATGTAGACACATGTCTGAAATAAATGTTCCTTCTAGTGTCAAGTGTAAACCTCTCTAGATTCTTTAATGTGAACTGTCCACATCTAAGTGTAAAAGTAGGCATCTGAAATTGGCAGGTACTGCTGGAAGAGAGGCTATGAATGTTGGCTCCTTTGTATTTCTTCGGCCTATTACTTAAGGGTTGTTTTTATTATAGTAAATCATCTCTGTGGAGAAGCATAAATAAGATTCATCTTTCACTGCTAAAGCCTGCCTTCCTCCTGCATGGTCTCAGATGATTTTTCATCTGCATGTATCTAGTTTATTGAAAAGGCTTAGCTCAGTAGGGAACAAACATGAAATGCTTTTATTTTTTACCAGTCCTTGCTCCCCTATTGTGTTATGTCAAATTCCTCTTCCCAGCAGAATAGCAGATCCCTTAATGTCATCCTACACAGATTTTATAACTTTCAAGTCACTTCCTGTTACTCAAATTCTGTCCGGTTGAGAACTCCAATCTCATTTGTTGTGTAAAACTTTCCCTTCCATCACCATGGTTATGCTTAGGGCGTCTGGATTCTTGGGAAGGACTTACTGGTTTACTCTGCCTTCTCCTTCCTCAGTTTGGAGTCCAGAGTGGGATTGGTTGGTTTCTGGGCATTTCTTTCCCTTCATTTCTTTCTGTCTTCTTTTCTTTCTTTTTAATTTTTTTCTGGTCTATGTATATACATTGTGGGGTGGGGAGGAAAAGAAGGGAAAAATAATAGTTTTATTTTGGTGCTGTAGGATAAACACTGGACTGCAAGATGAGCTTAAACATTAAGTTCAGCTGTTCAAATTCACCAGCTGCTCTTTGGAAACCTTATACAGGTTCACTATGAGTCAGAACCAACTCTACAACACTGAACAACAACGACATATACGGAGTCCTGATGCAGTGCTGTAGGATAAGCACTTGATTGCTAACTACAAGGTTGGCAGTTCAAACCTCAGCTTCTTCTTAGAAACCTTATGCAAGGTCTCTATGGGTTGGAACTGACTACTCGATGACACTTAGAAACACCAATTTATATACCAATATCGTTATGTTGTTGTTGTTAGTCCTCCTTTTATTGGTTATTTATACTAATTAGTCTATCCGCCATGAGTTACAAGGTTGCTCGCTCATGGGGATACATAAGGGTTTGTTGGAAGACACTGTGGGGGCTTACTCTCCTATACAGTTTCCTCAAACAGCTCCTGTTAAGACACCTTGAGACTTGAAGCTCCTCACCTTAAGCAATTCTCTTCTGTAGGGTTCTGGCAATGTAGTTCTACTCCAACACTCTTCTACAGTGTCCACTTGATCATGGGGACTAAATTCTGGAAGTGCAAGCTGTTACACTAAGCTAATAATCTCTTTCTGCTTTATCTGATTTTCAGTATGTTTTCCCTTTGCTCATAGAGACACTGAGGAGATCAGGAATACCCTTCACAAATGGAAACCAAAGAGATGTTAGAATCCAGTTTCCTGTAGGGATTCTCTCATGTTCCTCTTATTTGCTTGTTAGGTATGTGGGAGGCTTTACTCCCCATTATGCCAAGAATATAAGACACTTAATGACCTCTTATGTCTACTTTTTTCTCTAAACCATTTAATTATTCTTATTTTTGAAATAGAAATCTAAGAAGGAGATCTGGAGAATAGCACAGTAGTCCAGGGTACTAGGGTTAGCTCAGCTGCTTTGGAAAGCTCAGAAAATGAATATCACCTATTGTTACCAGCTATCTTTCAATATGGGGTGTTTGCATTATTTTTGTTCTTTGCATTTTTGTGACAACCACAAACTGGAGCAACAGGCAAAGTATTATTCAAAATCTTGTAACCTGTGTTCTTATATTCCTGTAGGCAGAGGCACCACAATGAGATATAAGAAAGAGTGATAGTGACAAAAACAGAGCTATATCCCTTTTCTGAAATCTCTCATTTTGCACACCTTTAGCTGTCTGTGATAGGATATTATTTACAAGCCTACATGGAAGACCAGACAGTACCACAATTATTCAAATTTGCACACCAACTACTAAAGCCAGTGATAATGAAATGAAAGAATTCTACCAACTTCCAAAGTCTGAAATTGATCAAACATGCAATCAAGATACATTGATAATTGTTGGTGATTGGAATGCAAATATTGGAAACAATGAAGAAGGATCAGTAGTTGGAAAATAAGGCCTTGGTGACAGATAAAAATGATGCTGGAGATCGCATGATAAAATTTTGCAATAATAATAATTACTTCTTCGTTGCAAATACTTTTAAACAACATACACATTGACCTCACTAGATGACATACACTGAAGTCAAATTGACTGAATCTGTGAGAAAAGACAGTGGAAAAGTGAATGAAATACTAGTGACTGAAGACCAGAAGGGTTGTGGGATGACATCAAGAACAAAATACATTGAGAAAGCAAAAGGCCATTAAGAAGACAAGAAAGAAGAAAATACCAATATGGACATCAGAAGAGACTGAAACTTGCTATCCAACATAGAGATGCTAAAACAAATAGAAGAAATGAGGAAGTAAAAAGCTGAACAGAACATTTCAAAGGGCAGCTCCAGAAGACAAAGTAAACTATTATAATGAAATATGCAAAGATCTGGAGTTAGAAAACCAAAAGGAAAGAATATGTTCATCATTTCTCAAACTCAAAGAGCTAAAGTGAAAATCCAAGCCTCAACTTGCAATATTGATGAATTCTATGGGCAAAATATTAAATAATGAAGCAGTCATCAAAAGAAGATAAAAGGAATTGACAGAGTTACTCTACCAAAAAGAAATTGGCAAGGCAAACAATCAAGTCCCCCAGGACAAACTCCTCTCCAAGACTGAAACTCAAAGAGAACACATGAGCAGGCATGCAAGCTTGCTGGCGCTGTTAATGTTCTGGTGAGTGGAAGAAGGGGAAAAACAGAAATGAAGACATGGCCTGAGTTAGACAATATTCCATAGAATTCCTATTGACCTGGAGATGAGAGAGAGAAGAGGAAGGGCTGGTTGGTCCAAAGTGTCGTGAGACCTGAGGACTGTTAAGCCCATGTACAAGGACAAAACTATGGAGGGCTAGAAATGAGAGTGTAGCATCCAGCTGATATGAAGTGAGGGGAAACATACAAGAATGCCAAAATTTGTAGATAGTACCTATTTGACCTAGCTTTGATGGCTTGATGATCAGAACTCAATTGTTGTTGTTGTTAAGTGCCGTCGAATCAGTTACAATCTATAGGGACCCTGAACAGGGTTTCTGAGGCAGTAAATCTTTATAGGAGCAGAAAGCCTCATCTTTCTCCCATGAAACAGCTGGTAGTTTTGAACTGCTCAGCCCAATTCATAACCACTTTACTACAGACCTCCTTAAAACTCAGCTAGAGGAAGATTTAAAAAAAAAATTATATATATATATATATATATATGTAATAAAAGAAACAAGTGTAAATTGCTGCAATTTGATGAACTTGGCCTATACTTATGGATGTAGTAGCTTAAAATATCAGCTGAGAGGGAAGGAGTCTTTACATCAAGGACTAATCCTATCCCTTCTGTACACAGGGTTGAAGGGATGGGCAACTTAGACATTTGCTACCTAAAAATGGGGGTTCTATAAAGGCACAGAGTGACTGGCTTATAAATTTTCAAGGGGGAGTTTAGTTTAAGTGTGTGTGAGGTAAGGTGAGTCCCCACTGAATAGTTTCATCTTGTATCAATGGGTCTGGGGAAAGGAAATGGAGATATAATTCTTTTGATTCAATAGTGAGTAATTGTTATCATGAAGAATTATGACTGCCACAACTGTAAAAGTAGAAGTTTTGTAACAAAAAAAGAGGCAAGTAGTTAATCTTACAAGAACAGATGACGCTATAACCATCAAGAGAGAAAAGCATGAGTGGAATGTGGGCCCCTATCCAGAGAAGTAGCAACACCAGAGATGGAGGCAAAGATGAAGACATGGAGAAGAGGAAGCAGCTGAGAACTCTAGACTCATGGAAAGAGAAAGGCTGTGTGCTTGCAGCCAGGAGGCAGGCTTGCAGAATATGCCCTTTGGTTGTTTAAATTATTATATATTCCACATTGTTTTTGTGTACATACAAAAACAAACAACAGAGGGAATAGAAGCAACTATTGTTGAATGATGACACACAGAGGGGATTGTAATCATTGTAATGAAATGATGAGTGTAAAACTAATGTATTCCCATGTAAACTATCACTCAATTCACAAAAATAACTTTAAAAAAATAAAAAGAAAGAAAAGGGTGATGTTCAACCATTTCAAGAAGTATCATGATAAAGAGCCAATGGTACTTAAGGAGGAAGTCCAAAGTGCACTGAAAGCATTGGCAAAGAACAAAGCTCCAGGAATTAATGGAGTACACATTGAAGTCTTCCAACAAACTGATGCAGCACTGGAGGAACATAATCATCTATATCAATAAATTTGGAAAACAGCTACCTTGCCAGCTGATTGGATACATTCCACATTTTTACCAATTCCAAGTGTGGTTTCCCAACAGAATGAAGAAATCAGTGGAAAATAACATTAAGATGACATACAAGAAAAATTTTGCTAAAGATAATTTTTAAATGGCTGCTACAGTACATTGACAGAGAACTACCAGATGTTGAAGGTCAATTCTGGCTAAGAAGTGATATCACTGCTGACCTCAGAGGGGTCATTGCTAAAAGCAGAGAATACCAGAAAGATGTTCATTGAATATGCAGAGACTTTTGACAGGGTGAATCAGGACAACTTATGGACAGTAATGTGTAGAATGAGTATTCCAGGACACTTAATTGTGCTCATAAGGAACCTGAATAGGACTTCAAATGAACATAAAATGCCATGTCTTCAGTATTTGTTGCACCTTAATGTAAAGAAAATGAGAAGAAACAGCTGAAAACATCCATTAATAATCAGAATGTGGAATATACAAAGTATGAAACTAGGAAAACTGGAAGTCACTAAAAATGAAATGGAACACATAAAGTTGTTGTTGTTCAGTGTCGTTGTGTTGGTTCAGACTCATAACATCCCTGTATAGGAGTTCTGTGTAAGAGTAACTGGTGGATTTGAAATGCCAACCTTATGGTTTTCAGGTTAGCAGTCCAGTGCTTATTCCATAGTGCCACACCACTGGAATTAGCCATCTTGAATAAGACAATCATATGATTTACTACACTGGGAACAACAGATTCAAGAGTAATTGTTTCCATCCATCATCCAAAGAGCATCTCAAGATCTATCGTGAAGTACAGGTCTGCAATAGAATAATCCATAAACCTATATGGAAGACCAGTTAATACTACTGTTATTCAGATTCACTCACCATCAACTAAATCCAGTGATGCTGAAATTAAAGAATTCTACCAACTTCTTCCTTCTGAAATTGATCAAACATGCAATTTATATGCATTGCTCATTACTGGTGAATAGAATGCCAAAGTTAGAAGCAAAAAGGAAGGATCAGTAGTTGAAAAACATGGTCAATGACAGAAATGATGCTGAAAATTATATGACAGATTTTTTGGGGACCAACAATTTAGTCATTGTAAATACCTTTTTAAAACAACATCAAAGGGTACTGTACACATGGACCTCACAAGATGGAATACACAGGTATGAAACTTACAACATCTATGATAAGAGAGTATTAACTCAATATCTACCAGAACTAGACCAAGGGCCAACTGTGAGAGAGACCATCAAGCGCTCATAGACATGTTCATGTTGCAGCTGAAGAAAATGAAAACAAGCCCAAGAGAGCTAAAATATGAACTTGAATACATCCAACAAAAATTTAGAAACCATCTCAAGAACAGATTTGATGTATTAGGCACTAATGACAGAAGACCAGAAGAATGGTAGGATATCAAGAACATCATGCATGAAGAAAGTAGAAGGTCATTAAACAGACAGGAAAGAAAGATAAGACCAAAATGTATATCAGAATAGATTCTGAAACTTGCTCTTGAGCATAGAGAAGCTAAAGTGTCTGGAAGAAATGATGGATGAAATTTTGAACTTAAAATTTCAAAGAGCAACTTGAGAAGACAAATTATTCTAATAAAATATGGAAAGATCTTGAGTTAGAAAAGCACAAGAGAATTCAACACTCAGCATTTCTCAAGCTGAAAGAACTGAAGAAAAAAAATCAATATTTAAGGAATATATGGGTAAAACATTGAACGGTGCAGGCAGCATCAAAGAAGATGGAAGGGATACATAGAGTCATTGTATCAAAAAATAATTGATTGGTGCTCAAATTTTTCAAGAGGTAATATTTGATCAGGAACCTATGTTATTGATGGAAGAAGTCCAAGCTGCACTGAAGACATTGGTGGAAAACCAGGCTCCAGGAATGGATGAAACACAAACTGAAATATTTCAATAAATAGATTCAATATTGGAGGCACTCACTCATCTAAACTAATACATTTGGAAGATGGCTACCTGTCCAGGTGAGTGGAAGAGTTAGGTATTTGTGCCCATTCAAAAGAAAGGTAACCCTATAGGTGGAATCCTGAACTCCATCTAAAATCTTCTGAGGTGGGAAATTTCCACTTGAAAGGACAGGCAAACCAGCCTGGAGCAGCTAGAAGAACAGAAGATACTTCTTGAAAGAAAGACCCACAGGAAAAATACAAAACAATAATGGTAGTCCTACTGACTACTATAAGAACAACCAAGTTTAACGCTCAGGAGACATCAAGGCAAGTGGTCGGGTCCCCTCAGAGCAAACTCCCTTCTAAGACTAAGACTCAATGGGCATACACACGCACACATGCACACCCTGCTGGTCACCGATAAGGGGAAGTGAGGAGTAAACAACAATGAAGCTGCTAGTTGAGTCCTACCATGTTCAATAGACTCCTGTGAACCCAGGTGGAGACCTAGTTGGCCAGTAATATGGCAAGACCTGGGGACTCCTGGGCACAGAGTCAGTGAGATAGCCACAGAGGACTAGAGTGGAGAATGAACTGTCCAGCTGATAAGAAGAGAGGGCATATGCATAAGAACATCCACACTTGCAGATAATACCTACTTGACCTGGCTTCAATGGCTGGATGATCAGAACTCAATTAGAAGAAGAAAGACGAGGTAAAAAAGAGTAATCTGATACAATTTGATGAACTTGACCTACACTTATGGATGCAGTAGCTCAAAAGAGGGAACAAATCTTTACAGCAAAGATCATTCCCACCCCTTGATACACAGGGATGGGCCACTTGGCCATTGACTACCCAAAATGGGGGTGCTACAAAGGCAGGAAGTGACTTGCTTACAAGCTTTCAAGAGGGAGCCTAGAATCCAGAGGGCACTGAGGAAGGTAGAATCTCCACTGAGTAGTATCCAATCTGTCTGGGTGAAACTGATGAAAGGAGATGGGGATGGCACTCATGTGGTACAATAGTGAATAATTATTATCAGGACTGACTGTGAGGGTTGGAAATGTAAAGGTAGACATTTTGTAGCAAAAGGAGGGGGGTGGTTGACTTTGCAGTCCAGGAGTGGATGTCCCTGGGACCATCAAGGGAGAAGAGCAGAATGTGGGACCCTACCCAGAGAAGCAGTGATGCCAGAGATGGAGGCAGAGACAAAGATGTGGAGAAGGGGAATGGCTGGGAACTCTAGACCCAGAGAAGGAGAGGGTCTGTGTGCTGACAACCAGGGGGCAGGCTTGTGGGGTCTACCCTTTGGTTGGTTGATGATACATGGAGGGGATTGTAACCATGGCCTTGTAATGATAGGATGAATGTAAAACTAATGTTCTCCCATGTAAACTATGACATAATTCACAATAGAACATTGAAAAAAGAAAGGTAACCCAACAAAATGTGAAAATATTGAAACAAAATCACATCCAAGTAAAATTTTGTTAAAGATAATTTAAAAATGATTGCTGCAATCTATCAACTGCAATGAATTCAAGATGGATTCAGAACAGCATGTGGAACTAGGAATATCATTGCTTACATCAGATGGATATTGGCTTAAAGCAGAGAATACCAGAAATATGTTTAACTTACCTGTGCTTTTTTGACTACACAAAGGCTTTTCAGTGTGTGATGATACTAAGCTGAGGATAACACTGAGAAGAATAGGCATTCCTGAACACTTAATTGTGCTCATGAAGAAGTCATTTGAACAGAACAAGGGTATACTGAATGGTTTAAAATCAGGAAAGGTATGAAGCAGAATTGTAGTCTTTCACCATACTTATTCAGTTTCTATGCTGAGCAAATTATCTGAGAAGCTGGATCAGATGAAGAAGAATGTGGCATCAGGTTTAGAGGAAGAGTCATTAGCAGCCTGTAAGTTGCATATAATACAACCATGCTTGTTAAAAGGGAAGAGGATGTAAAATAATTACTGATGAACATCAAAGGCCACAGTCTTCATTATGGGTTACACCTCAATGTAAAGGAAACAAAAATCCTCCCAACTAGACACAAAAATAACATCAGGATAAATGGAGGAAAGATTGAAGTTTTCAAAGACTTGTTTTGCTTGGATCCACTATCAACACTCATGGAAGCAGCAGTTAAGAAACAAAACGACATATGGCCCTATGTAATTCTGCCACACAAGACCTATTTGAGGTACTCAAGAGCAAAGAAGTCAGTCAGAGAACTAA
>NW_006408906.1:1040068-1044069 GCF_000296735.1 Chrysochloris asiatica
AAAGAGTCAGGAGTAGAGCATTTCCTTTAGACCCAGAGTTCCATGCAAAATGAACCTCCTAGATTCAGGTACAGAAAATTGTGACATTGATAATGTGGCAGTGGAGCAGCAGCAGCTGAATCAAGAGCCAGAGCAGTGGGCTTCCTAGCCTATGGAGCAAATAAATTTGAGTGACTGAGGAGTTAGGTTTGCTGACCCACAGTGCTTGAGCTGAGTGCCATAGGCAGAGGCTTACAATGGAAAGGTATGTCCTGTGAGTATTTATTTATCTGCAATTCGAATAGAGTTTTGTAGCATTCCTCAGGCAAACAGAGGGTTGCCTGAGGGCAGGACTGGGTAAGCTGCCCTGACTAGAACACCTGTACCCTGAGCATTTCTGACCCTGAATTGTAATTTGTTAACTTCCCTAATAGACTCTATAACTGTGAATATGGTGTCTAAGTTATGTGTGGTCACTGCAATAGATTATTGAACCTAGTTTATCATTGAGGGTTGTGGGAAGAATGCTTAGTTCATTATTTGCTTTCAAACGCTTCCTCCTATTGATTCATATCTATCTCTTTGCCCTTTCAATGTATTGTCTATTTCTGAAGTCTTAGTATAAGTCTTCTGACTTCCTAAATGCTGTGTTTTTATAATTTAAAAATTTTCATTTATCTTATAAATTTGTTCTTGTAGTGCTTTCCAAAATTCTTCTAAAGTTTTATTTGTGTTTTCCCTGATTTCATGTGTAGTTTTCTGGACCATTCTCTCAATCCATTGAAGGTACCTAAATAGCCTTCTTTAAAATTCTTTATCATGTAAATCTGATACCATTTCTCGAATTACAGTTTCGGACTTTATTTTGATCACTTGTTTGATACACTGTTTTGTTTCTTTGTGTAAGCTGGAAATGTTTTCTCTTATACACTCTGGTGTCGTTGTATTTAGATTTAGTTGATGATCGTATGTTGGTGTGTTCTCAGGCACTTATCACCTGGTGGATGTAATAGAGACTGGAAGTGTGAAAGCAGTAATGTATTGACTGTATGGCATCAAGTGAACAAGTTTTATAATTTAGCCCAAAATTTATCTTCGATATTTCTACTCATTCACACTTCCTCTTAATAGTGGACTTTGAAATCATTTAGTTTAATTGTTAGTAGGTGTGTAATATGTTTATATTAATTTTAGGGTCAGAATTCATAAGGTATTATCAGAATCCTGAGTTATGGGTATATGATGGGGTCATTTTACAACTAAAATGACTCCAAAATACATTTATTTTCATATTGTTTTGAATGTCCCTATTATATATGAAATATCACGCACAAGAAAGTATATTGGAACATTCTAGTGTTATTTGAAAGTTCTTTGTACAAGAAATATTGTGCTATAGTAGTTATCACAATTCCCATTTTAAAAATGTGTACCAAAGCCAAACCTAGAGAAAAATGGGATTAAAGTTCAGCATGATCAAATAAACTTTTATGTGAAAAAGAATTGTCTGCCCCAAAGGGTTATTTTAACTCTACAACAAGCTACTAAAATAGATTATGGTATACCAAGACCTAGACATCCTTGAAAAAATTGAATCAGAATAGCGCAAAGCATTAAAGTAAAATGGACATAGTCAAGGTATTATTGTTGAATAAATGTCTCTCAAATTATTTATTATTGATGGTGGCAAAAAATAGAAGGGAAAATATCCTTAAAATCTTTTAGAAAACATACGGAATTTGTTATCTGACAAAAGATTTCAAATTTTTTGTATTTTTGTTATTTTTTTTCTTTTGCTACAATCAATGAAAATAAAGGAGTGTAAATTGGAGTGGGTAAAGATTGGAAGATTTCTGGATGATCACTATGAAAGACTGTCATGTTGTTGTTGTTGTGTCATTTAGTTTGTTTCAGCTCATAGCAACCCTGTATAGAGTTTCTAAGGAGCCACTGATGGGTTTGAACTACCAACCTTACGATTAATAGACCAGTGCTTATCCCACAGCACCACCACAAGCTCTATGTCACAGTGAGCAGCAAAAGGGGAAATATTAACTGGCAGTAATAATAATAAATCTGATTTTTATTAAGCACACCAATTCTAGGCGCTTTATAATTACTAATCTATTTAATGTTTGTAACACTCATGTATATTAATATTGTAACTAGCATTACAAATGAAGCTATCTAACCAAAGCATGGTTAGGTTAAATCTGTTGCCCTTGGTTGCACTAGATGCTAGTAGCAGTAAGATTTACTCAGGCAATCTGGCTCCAGAGCCTAGTTACATTTTTTTTTTTTTTTTTTTAAACAGGCTCTTAAAGTTTTGAAAGACTTCGATAGCTATAATCTCAAAGGCTATTTTCCGGCACATTGAACAATATAGTACATGCATGGGGAGTGGTTGTGGCTAATGCTAGCGAAGCGTTAGCCTCTTAGAACACTAATGATTCCAAACTGGGATCTTTTTCTGAGTGATCTAAACTGATTTTTTTCCAATTCCAGTCTAACTGAGCATTGATGAAAATAGGTCAGAATGGCTACTTAGACATGGGTGTTCTCCAAAAAGGTAACATTACTTGCTTGGATTGATTGTTCTGACAAATAGGGGCTATGGAGTGTTTTTAAAGTGGCTCTTTCTCCAACTATCCAGGTGAGACACAGCAATTCTGCTTCCTAGTAAGTAACTGAGGCATGCTCAAGCTTACAGCGTCCCAGACAAGCCACCGAAGAGCGTGGAACTAGGAGTGTGCATTTGTAACAAGGATTTCTCAGCAGCAGGGGAATTTGGGAAGTATTGCAAAGTGATTCTTAACTACAGCACATTAGAATCACCTAAGAGATTTAAAAAACACTAATGTCTAGAACCTACCCCCAAGTATTAATAATTTAATTGATCTGGAATGCAGACTGGGCCTGGCAAAAATTTTGAAAGTTCTTCAGTTGATTCTAATATACACTCAAATTTGAGGACCCCTGCTCTGGAATACAGCTCCTGGTACACTAGAATTTTCAATATTGGGAAAATTTTTCAATGTGTTGAGGTTTTGTTTTGTTTTTTTCCCCTCAGTTCTTAAGGCTGCTGGGAAAGCCTAGTAAGTCAAAAGTAGTTCTACCCCTTGGACTAAATGTTAGCCTCTTGTCTACTCCAATGTGTTCTATAAATATTATCATTTCTAGATCTGCCATAGGTAAAAACAGAATGGCATCCATAGCTCTAAGGCAGGGCATCTGTATTTGTCAGAATCTCCTCAGTTAATTGTAATGTTCAGATATTCAGTCAATATTGCCACCCAGTGCCCTAGAAATTTCCTTCTGTCATTTTATTTCTTTGAGTGTAAAATTGCAAAACAAAAAAAACTAAATTTCCATCAACCTAAATTTGATAATAATAATAATAGATATTGGAGTCCTGGTGTGGTGCTGTGGGATAAAGTACTGGACCCCAACATCAGTTTGAGCCACAAGGTCAGCAGTTCAAACTCATCAGTAAGTCCTTGGAGGCCCTATACAGGGTCGCTCTAATTTGGAACCGACTCAAAGACACTTACCAACAACAACAACAAGTATTAGATATTTGAACAGTTTAATTATCTCTGTACATTTAAAACACACACATAAAGCAGATTATAAATAAAAACAATTTTATGTATGCATACATATTTTATAAACATGTAAACATACATGGTACCAATAAAAACTAATCAGGATAGTTGTTACTGTTAATTTTGGAAATGATAGAAAAGGAATGGGATTAAGGACACACAGAAGGTTTCATGTGTTATTTATTTTCTTTCTCAAAGAGAGAACCTTAAACAAACTTTTAAAAGCATTATAATTAAGTTAACAGTAATTTTGTTGATGTTTTATTTATCATGTTTTATTCTGGGTAGTTGCGTATGTTTTTAAAAATAATTAAGAATGAGTTAAGAGGCCAGGGAATAAAATTCAATATATATAAAATCATAAAATTTTAATGCTAGAAATTACTACAAAAACTCTTTTTCAATACCCAGATTTTG
>NW_006408906.1:1044782-1048389 GCF_000296735.1 Chrysochloris asiatica
GTAGAATCTCCACTGAGTAGTATCCAGTCTGTCTAGAAGGGGCTGATGAAATGAAATGCGGATAGGTCTCTTGTAATACAATAGTGAATAATTGTTATCAGGACTGATTGTGAGGGTTGGAAATGTAAAGGTAGATGTTTTGTAGCAAGGAGGGGCATGATTAACTTTTCAGTCTAGGGGCAGAGGTCCCCGGGACCATCAAGGGAGAAGATCAGAGAGTGGGATCCTACCCAGAGAAGCAGTGATGCCTGAAGTAGAGGCAGAGAAGATGACATGGAGAGATGGAGCAGCTAGGGACTTTAGACCCAGAGATGGAAAGGGACTGTGTGCTGACAACCAGGGGGCAGGCTTGTAGTGTATACCCTTTGCTTGGTTGATGATGCATAGAAGATATTGTAACCATGGCGATGAAATGATACACGATAGGATGAATGTAAAACTAATGTTCTCCCATGAAAACTATCACATAATTCACAATAAAACATTAAAAATAAGAAATGAAAACAAGATGCAGTCTTTTCCCTATTACTTGTTGTTGCCAAGTGCTGTTGAGCTGATTCTAAATCATAGAGACCTTGTATAGGGCTTCTGAGACTGCATCTTTGCAGGAGCAAAATGCCTCATCTTCCTCCTGTGTTACCAGTAAAAGACACTATTTTTTACTGCCTGCGAAGAAGAGAGGAAGGTTGTATGCCTATCTTTACTGCATCCCCAATCTACCATGCATTAATAGTATGATAATGCTTTACTGTACAACTTTAGTAACTCAAAACCTACCTCTTATCCTAACACTTCCTTATCACTCCTACAGAGCCTGATGATCAACTTGCCTTCCTACTGACCAGGATCCATATTTCTCTTGCTACACTCTCCTCATCACTCTGCCCCTCCTAATGGGCTTTCTCTGTCTCTTTACTCAGTCAGAACCATATAAAACCTACTGTCATCAAGTTGATTATGACTCATCATGAACTCTTAAGAAAGAGTAGATGTGCTCTTTTATAGACTGCCTCATCTTTCTCCTGAGGAGTGGCTAGTAAGTTTGAACCATTAACCTTCAGGTTAGCAGCCCAGTGCTTAGTACACTACATACTAGGGTTCCTTGTAGTAAGCATTAAAAACAACAACAACAACAACAAAAAAAAACCTCACCAAAATCCTACATGTTCTCACCTCCTTTGCTTGATTCATTCTAGTTTTAAACCTGGATAATTTCTACTGTGCAACTACTTTCATCTTTCCAGGATTCCAAGTATGGTTGGACTTCTGGTGTGGCAATGTAGTATCAGCACTGGACTGGGAACCACAAGATTGGCAGTTCAAACCCACCAGCTGATCCTAGGAAACCCTATACAGGGTTTCTATGAGTTGGAACTGACTTGATATTTAACAACCACAAGTATGGTTAGAAAATTTTGAAAACTCATAATGTTATGCATTAGTCCAGTTGTGAGGAATTTTGTTTCCTTTACATCATAGTGCAAGCCATACTGAAGACTGTGGTCTTTCATATTCATCAGCAAATAATCTAAATCCTCTTAACTTTGAGCAAGTAAGGTTGTATCATTTGCATATCACAGGTTATTGATGAGACTTCCAACAGTCCTGATGCCATGTAATCCAGCTTCTCAGATTATTTGCTTAGCATGAAGACTAGGTAAGTATGGTAAAAGCATACAACCCTGGTACACACCTTTCATGACTCTAAACTATTCAGTGTCCCTTTGCTCTATGTGAAAGATTGTTTCTTGATCTATATACAGGATTCTCATGAGCACAATTAAGTGTTCTGGAATACCCATGCTTTGTAATGCTATCCGTAGCTTATCATGGTCCACACAGTAGAAATCTTTTGCATAGTAAGTGAAGTGCAGGTAAACATCTTTTTTGTGTTTTCTGATTTCAGCCAAGATCATCTGATGTCAGCAATGACATCCTTCCTTGCACATCCTCGACTGATTCGGGTTTGAACCTCTGACAGTTCCCTCTCAATGTATTGTTGCAGCCATTTTTGTAGACCCTTAAGAAAAATTTTACTTGCATGTGATATTAATGATATTATTTAATGATTGCCGTATTCCACTGGGTCACTTTTCTTTACAATGGGCACAAATATAAATCTCTTCCAATCAATTAGCAAGGTAGCTGTCTTCCAAATTCCTTGGAATAGATTAGTGGGTGCCTCCAGTGCTGTATCAGTTTGTTGAAAGATTTCAGTTGCTTTCCATTGATTCCTGGAGCCTTGTAATTTGCACGTGTCTTAAGTGCACCTTGGATTTTTTTTTCCTTCAGCACTGTTACCTCTTGATCATAGACTACCTCTTGAAATCATTGAAAATTGACCATTTCATTTTTGTACAGTGATTCTATGTATTACTTTAATCTTATTTTGATGTCACCTGCATCATTCAATATTTTGCCCATTGCTGTTAGTTCATAAGTGCCTTCAAGTCAGTTCTAACACATAGCGACCTTGTATAGGGTTATCTGAGGAATAGCTGGTGAGTTTGAACCACCAACCTTGCAGTTCAAATCGACCTTGAGGTCCAATGCTTATCCTATGTTATCATACCTGGACTATTGAAATGTGCTAGACTATCTCGTGCTTTCTTCACATTTGCTCCTTATTATCATAAATATTTTGCCCATTGTTGTTGTTTTTAAGTTCCATCAAGTCAGTTCTGACCCACAGCGAACTAGTGTAGGGTTTCCGAGGAGTGGCTGTTGAGCTTGAACTGCCGACCTTGCAGTTCAAATGACTTTACAGTCCAGCACATTAATCCACAACGCCACACCAGGACTCCATTTTGGCCATATAATCTTTCAATATTGTAAGTCGAGGCTTGAATTTTTTCTGTAGTTCTTTCAACTTGAAAAATGCTGAGTGGGTTCTTCCCATTTGGTTTTTTAACTCTAGGTTTTTGCACATTTAATTGTAATACTTGATTTTGTCTTCTCCAGCTGGCCTTTGAAATTTTCTGTTCAGCTGTATTACCTTCTCATTCCTTCCATTTGCTTTAGCATCACTGCACTGGAGAGCAAGTTTCAGTGTCTCTTCATACATCTTTTTTGGTCTTTTCCTTCTTTCTTGTCTTCTTAATGACCTTTTGCTTTCATCGGGTATGATGTTCTTGATGTCATCCCACAACTGTTCTGGTCTTCAGTCATTAGCATTTAATGCATCAGATCTGTTCTTGAGATTATCTCTACATTCAGTTGGGATATGTTCCATATCATATTTTGGCCTTTGTGGACTTGTTTTCATTTTCTTCAGCTTCAGCCTGAATTTGCATATTAACAGTTGATGGTCTGTTCCACAGTATGTCCCTGGTCTTGTTTTGGCTGATGATGTGGAGCTTTTCCACCATCTCTTCCTACAGATACAGTTCTTTGAATCTTGTGTATTCCATCTAGTGATGTCCTGTTTATAGTAATCTTTTATGCTGTTTTAAAAAGGTATTTGCAATGAAGAATTCATTGGTCCCGCAAAATTCTATCATGCCATTTTCAGCAGCTTTTCTGTCACCAAGGGCATATCTTCCAACCACTGATCCTTATTCTTTGTTTCCAACTTTTGTATTCTAATCACTGGTAATTGTTAATACAC
>NW_006408906.1:1048489-1049193 GCF_000296735.1 Chrysochloris asiatica
AAAAAAACTCCCTGTAGTAGTTTTAGTTAGGTTAGTCTGGGTTTTATAACTTCTTTTAATTTGTTTGCCTTAAAATGACCTAATTTTACCATCATATTTAATAGACAATTTTTCTAGGTATATTATTTTTAGTTGGTAATTTTTTACCAGAATTTTATATAAGTAATTCCATTATTTTCTTACCTGCATGGTTTCTGCTGAAATATCATAGTCTTATTTATTCTCCTTTGTTGATAACTTCTCCTTTTTCTTGAACTTCTCTCAATATTCTTTCCTTATGTTTGGTTTTGAAAAGTTTTATTGCAATATGTCTTAGTGACATAATGTTGGCTGTCTATCCCGCTTTAAGTTCATTCATCTTCTTGAATGCGTATCTTTGCATTTTCCATGATGTTAGGGAAGTTTCCTTCAACAATTCTTCAACAATTTTTCTTTCCTATTCTAGAATTCCAATCACATGTAAGTTATTCTTCTTTATTGTTGTTGTTAAGTGCCGTCGAGTCGGTTCCGACCCATAGCGACCCTGTGGAAGGTTTCCGAAGAGCAGCTGGAGAGCTTGAACCAGTTCAAATGGCATAGCAGTCTGGCACATTAACCCACAGTGCCACAGGAGCTGATTACCATCAAAGAAAGAGTCAGGAGTAGAGCATTTCCTTTAGACCCAGAGTTCCATGCAAAATGAACCTCCTAGATTCAGGTACAGA
>NW_006408906.1:1051268-1076761 GCF_000296735.1 Chrysochloris asiatica
GTGATAGTTTACATGGAAGAACGTCAGTTTTACACTCATCATTTCATTGCAATGATTACAATCTCCTCCATGCATCATCATTCATCATTCAACAGTATTTGTTTCTATTCCCTATGTTGTTGGGTTTTTTTCACCCCCCTTTGGGGGGGGGGGATGTGTACGCAAAAACACTCAGGAATATATAATCATTTAAACAACCAAAAGGCACATACTGCAAGCCAGCCTCCTGTCCACGAGCACACAGCCTTTCTCTTTCCATGAGTCTAGAGGCCTCAGCTGCTCTCTCTCTCTCCATGTCCTCATCCCTTCATCCATATCTGGTGTCATTGCTTCTCCTTTCTTTTAATGTGCTGGAATTGAAGGTCAGTTTCAAACTTAATGTCAGCAGTTGACGCTCACCAGCCAATCCTTGAAAACCCTATACAGGGTTCCTGAGTCAGATTCAACTCAATGGCACTAACAACAACAACAATATAGTCCTTTCTTACTTGACTCATTTGTGGAAAACCTCATCTATGAAAAAATTAGGGAACATATCTTTTTATAACTGTAAACTGTCCATTGATCTTTTGATCTATTATCTTCAGGATCAGGGTCATATTATTCACTTGTGGCTTACTATAGTAAATACCTAGCCAGCCCTCCAAATCACTCATCAACTTTAATGTCCACCATTTTCATTACTATCATAATACTCTTCCTAGTATACCACGCTTGTCTTTTTTTTTTTTTCCCCTCACTGCTCAAAAACTTTTATTTGTTTCCAATTGCCTTTCCAAGTAAAGTAAATTTTTTTTCAGTTTGGCTTCCATCTACATATATACTGAGATGTCTCACTAATTTTCAGTTCTGGAACTTCACATTTTTACTTTTTCTGTTGTTAAATTAACACTTATTGTTCTCATCTCTCTCCTGTCTCTAGAATGCTTTCCTCCCAATCTGTACCTAGCAAAATTCTTATCCTATAATGAAAGGTATAGTACAGATTTCAGTACTTTTATAAAATGTTTTAGATCCACTTTCTCCTTTGAATTAAGATGGCACTTAAAATTTGCACCTCTTCTCTAGCTCTTAATCATTTTTACATTGTACAATGATTGATTAATCATGTTCTTTTTCCCCTGCCAATATTAAAACTTCTGGAAAGCTGTTGTTGTTAAGTGCCCTCAAGTCGGTTCTCACTCAGAGATCCTGTATAGTGTTTCCAAGGAGTGGCTGTTGGGTTTGAACCATTAACTTAGTGGTTAGAAGTACAGTGCCTATCCTAGAGCACCATACCAGGACTCGAATCTGTAAGGATGAAACTACATATTTCTCATATTTGTAGATCTAGTAATGTCTAACTTAATATATGACATTAAAAAAGAAAAAAAGACCTACTATATTAAATCATTTCTCTTGAAGGTAAGAGAAGAATGTGTAGTGGGAGGAGTGAATTAAGGCTGTCCTTATGCAAATAGGGGTTCTATCCATGAAATTAATTGGTCTCTCTGAATATCAAAGCTTTGACTCCATTAGTCCCATGATCTGATAAATGGATTTGCTTCACTAAGTATGCATGATTAGACATTGCCTGCCTTGAATGTTTTAGTCTTATCTGAAACTTAGAACATTTGAATCTGCTCTGGGTTGTTATATGAAGATTCTCTGTGCAAGAAGTATTTACTGCCCTCTGCTGAGAAGGTCTTGATTTCTCCTAGTAGATAATAATTGTTGTTGTTAAATACCATTGAGTCAGTTCCAACCCATAGCGACCCTGTGTAAGGTTTCCGAAGAGCAGCTGGTGAGCTTGAACCAGTTCAAATGGCTTTGCAGTCTGGCACATTAACCCACAGTGCCACACCAGGACTCAGGTATATAAGAATATGTCCTGAATAGACTAATGTAATCTATTTTAGTTTCTGATAAATATTTCCCCATTGTTATGAAGGTTTTGTCTTCATAAGACTATGTCATGAAGACCTTGTGAAAAAGCATAGCACTGGCATGGCTTCTTTTTGCTAGAATCTAAAATAATCCTGGTGTGGCACTGTGGGCTAATACATCAGATTGCAAGGTCAGTGGTTCAAGCTCGCCAGCTGCTCCTTGGAAACCCTATACAGGATTGCTATGGGTCGGAATGGACTTGACAGCACTTAATGACAACAACAACAAAATAATGAAATAAGTAAAAACATGTATCAATAACCTCTAGCACCACCTCTGTTTCTAAATATATATTCTATTGAAAACAAAGGAGAACCAAATCTGCATCTTCTTTCACTTCCTAACTTTATTCTTTCTTCTGTCTGGCTATGCAATACTATATATGTGCACAAATTATTTACAGTTCCTTCAATAAAGAAGTATCATCTATTTTACCCACCCTTTGAACCTGGACTGCCTGAGTATGGCTATGTTGTTGGGTGCCTTTCAATTGATTACAATACACTGTAACCCTGTATGACACAGAACTGCTTCACAGGGTTTTCTTGGCTGTAACCTTTATGGAAGGAGCCTTGGTGGTGTAGTGGATTGTGTACTGGAATGCTGACCAGAGGTCAACAACTTTTTGTGAGAGAAAGATGTGGCTTTCTGCTCCCATAAAGGTTTATAGCCTTTGAAACCCTACAGAGGGTTTCAATGCGCACATAGCAACATCAGTAACAACAGTTTTTACAAAGATGGTAGGTGGGTTCAAACCACCCCACCAATCTTTTGATTTGTAATGTGCCATAAGGGCAATTGCCTTAATTGTCTTCTTGTTGTTAAGTCCCATCGAATTGATTCTGACTCCGAGGAGTGGCTGGCAAGTTTGAACCAGCAACCTTGCAGTTCAAACTGACCTTTGAATTATCCCATAGTGTCACACCAGGATGCTGTAATTGTCTTAGGTTCTCATATCCTTGTTTGCCTTTTAAACTACATAATTATGGAAATCATGACAATACCATGTTATAGAACAGAACTACTCCATTGCTCCATAGTGTTTTCAATTTTTTTTTTGTTATTTTGACTGTAATCTGTATAGAAGCAGATCAGCAGGCCTTTGTCTCAAATGGCCACTGGCTGGGTTACTGCACCACCCAGGAACCATCTGGACTATTTTTGTGAATTGCTTTAACTGACAGTGATTTCTGGATCTGTTTCAGGGGGCCTTGCATCTTCTAAGATGTCTTTGATTACTTAGAATACTACTTTTGTTGTTAAGTGCCCTCAAGTCAGTTATGACTCACAGTGATCCTGTATAGCATTTCCAAGGAGCTGCTGGTTTGCTTGGACCACTGATTCTGCAGTTCAAATGACCTTACAGTCCAGCACATTAACCTGCAGCACCACACCAGCACTCCAGAATACTACTTGTTGTTGTTGTTGTGTGCTGTGGAGTCGGTTCTGACTCTGAGCAACCCTGTACAGGGTTTCCGAGGCTGTAAATCTTTACGGGAGCAGAAAGCCTCCTCTTTCTCCCGCACAACAGCTGGTAGTTTTGAACTGCTGACCCTGAGGCTAACAGCCCGATTCATAATCACCACACTACCAGAGCTCCTACTAGGAGCAAGCAAAATGAGTAGATGAAAGGTTGCGTGGAGGGAGTACACCAGAAGTTCAAGTCAGACTAGGGATCCTAACTGAGGTCCTAAGCATGTGAGTGAGGCTGTTTTAGAGAAGCTACAATAGCCACAAAAGGATTGAGCTTTATGAGTGGTGGAACTAGCCAAAGGAACTGCCCAGCCAGCATTCAGGATCTTGAGGAGTCATAAGGTATTGTTATTTTGTGGTGCTGTAATATAAGCACTAAGGAACCTCTGGTAGCATAGTGGTTATGAATTGGGCTGCAAACTTCAAGGTCAGCAGTTTGAAACTTCAGCTGTTATATGGCAGAAAGTTGAGGCTTTCTGTTCCCATAAAGATTTACAGCCTTGGAAACTCTGAGTCGGAACCGACTCCATGGCACATAGCAACAACAATATAAGCACTAGACTTCTGATCACAAGATTTGGCAGTTCAAACCCACCAGCCACTCCTCAGAAACCCTATATATGGTCACTATGAGTCAGACTGACTTAAGGGCTCTCAGCAACAATTACGGGAATGGGTTGTTATACAAACCTGGGAAATTTATTCTCTAGTCTTACTTTAATTGGGTGTATTTATCTTGATAAGGAGCTATGACAATATAGTGGATTGTAAACTGGGATGCTAACCTCAAGGTCAGTAGCTGGAACCTACCAATCGTTCCATGGGAGATAGATGATGCTTTTTGCTCCAATAAACATTTACCACCATTCATCTTGATACCCTAAATTCTGATGTGTACTGTTGTCATTAAGTTACTTGAGTCAGTTCTGACTCCTAGTGACCCTGTTTGGGATTTCCAAGGAGCAGCTGGTGGGTTTGAACTGCTGACCTGGTGGTTCACAGTCCAGTGCTGATCCTACAGAGTCACAGGTATAGACGAGCAAACTTCCCCATTCTCATTTCTCCATTATCGCAGAACACATCATCTAAGGCAAACCCAAAAGAAAGATCATTCCTGTGAAGGACTGGGCCTCTCTGAGTTTCAGGTTTCCAATTTGTAAAGTGAAAGGCATAGGATTAAATGCAATTTAAGACCTTTCTTTGCTCTAGCTTTTGAATTGCCAGTTCATTTTGGCAGTTGACTTATCTGGAAGTGGAATTCACTATTCAAATGTTCCTCTTAGCACTCTAGTAGAATTATTCTGACTCAAGATAGATAAAAGACACAAAATGAAAATGAGGGAGTGATTCATGTAGGTGGGAGAGGAGGCATGAATCCTGCTGCTTTGCTTTGCTTGTGGAAATCCTGTTCCTCCTACATACACAGAGGCTGTGTTCATGCAAACCTGGGCCTGCATTGCCACACAGTTCTGGAATGCAAAGCTGCTGCTTCAGTTAGGAAGATGTTTACATAAGTGTCTGAGCATTTCACTGACTTTGTGGGTGTCTGAGTCAGCTTGTGCATTTGCTGAGTTCATGTTCTAAGGCTTTAAGAGGGCTCATCACACATGTTACTCAATGTGCTGAATTAGCAGCTGATTGTAATTTTGATGTAGTGATTTGTCTGCTTAGGTTATTGTAGGCCGCTGTGTTCCAGGTCTTTGCAGCTGACTGGATATATGTATTTGCCTTGAGTTTTTATCTACCTTCAGGATGTTTGGGGGTTTGATTTGTAACTTTGAGTGGCATTAGGTCAATTAAAGCATATGGTAGGGAAATGACCTTCATGATACAAAATAGTTGAACAGGTTTTCATTTACCTTGGAAATTAAATGATTAGCAAATGGTGTATGGTAATGAAGATAACATCCATAATACTGAGGAACCAGAAGGCAACTGGGATACCATCTAGTGAGGAAAATGGGATTCATAGAAACAAGGGGATATGCTCAAAGTCACATTATTAGATAATAGTACTCCATGCAATTTTCAAAAAAAATTTTATTGTGGATTGAGTGCAGTTTCACAGCGAAGATCATCAATTTTACATTCAGCAAATCATACACTTTGTTTCATCTCAATGATTGAAATCTCCTCCATGTAACAGCAGTTATCCTGCTTCCTTCCTGGATTTCCTGTTTCCATTCCACCCACCTTCCCATCCCTTCTCAACTTTGCCCTTAGGTAAAGGTTGTCTTTTTGATTTTGAATGACTGACCATTTTATGATGAGGATACCTTACAAGTGTGGTTGTACACCCTATGTCAGAAGGAAATGAGAGATAATAAAATATAATATTTTAATATTATATAAGGCCTTGGTCCTAAATCCCAGTGTACAACTCTAGTAAGATGGGTTCAACTTTATGGAAAACTATTTTTCCCTTAAGTTTTTTTCCCCTCAGAATTAAATAATAGGTAATACCTATCTACTGCTTGGCTGCAAATAGGACCATGAGGGTAAGTGCCTTTCCAGACCTAAAGGGTGATTGAGGTCTATAACCTCAACTTCTTTCAGTGTCTTTTAGTCTACCAGGGTGTTTTGTTTTTTTATGGTTTTAAGTTTTGTTCTCTATTTTCTGCCATTCTATCTGCTACCTGGGATCTTCTCAAGTAATACTGTTTATGGTAATTTGTAGTGGCTGGTAGCCGGGTACCATCTAGTTCTTCTGATCTCAGAGTCTAATCCAAACAATTTTAAAATAAAGGTAACTACTTCTGGGTGGAGCTATAGCATCAGTGCTGAAATGTAAACCACAAAGTCAGCAGTTGGAACCAACTCAATGGCAGTTAACAACAACATATACTATTCCTGTATATTATTTTGAATCACTCTAAAATCTCAAGTGCTATGACATTTTGATCAGTGTACCCCCAAATACCAAGTATTCCTTTGCTCAATATTTCCCCTAATTTTCCATTTACTCATTACTTTGCTTAGTATTTCAAGGAACAAAAGTAGTAATCAGATATTCCTGGGGCAAATCAATATTTGTATATGTACATATATGTATGTATATGTGTGAGTATGCATATATGTAAATGCATATCTGAGAGAGCTTCAAAATGTTCTTGGAAATATTCCATTATCTTTCAGGTCCATTTTTCTATGAAGTTTTTCATGCACCCTGGTACACATATATATGCCTACAAACATAGTGAGAGCCAAAGTATCAAAAAAAGTCAGAAGTAAAAGAGAGGTAATAACATACAATAGTTTAATGTTATATAAGGCCTTGGTCCTAATTCCTAATGTAGAACTCCAGTAAGATAGGTTCAACTTTATGAAAAATTCTTTTTCCCTAAACTTCCCATGTCGTTGTTAAATGCCATCAAGTCGATTCTGACCCCTAGCAATCCTGTATAAGGTTTCCAAGGAGCAGCTGGGAGCTTGAACCACCAACCTTGCAGTTCAAATGACTTTGTAGTCTGACGCATTAGCCCACAGTGCTACACCAGGACTCCTAAAGTTCCCTAAGCATACCCATAAAACCAAACCAAACCAAATCAAGTACCTTTGAGCCCATTCCAACTCATAGTGAACCTGTATAGGGTTTCTAAGCCTGCACATCTTTATAGGAGCAGACAGCTTCATTTTTCTCCCATGGAGCAGCTGGTGGGTTTGAACAATCAACCTTGTGGCTCGCAGTCCAGTGCTAATCCACAGCACCATCAGGGCTCCTTTCAGAACAGGCCATGAGGTTGACCCAATATAATTCACCCCAAAGCCAAAACCTCAGATCATATCACTGTGATTTAAGGAGTGTTGCTGTCTACCTGATGTAGAAGAGGAGCAGAAAGAGAGAGAGACTGAACATTTGTTCATATGTAGAATCTCTCACCAGCAGGCCTAGGCCTTTGCCAGGGCAGTAATTAGTCTTCCAGTTTCATTGGCCCATGGTAGCAGTAGTGTGCAGAAGGGAGAAGTAATCATTTATGCTGACCTCTTAAACCCTCTGCAAGCCCTAGTCCTACTGAACAGTAATCAATGTCCTACAATCTAACTAGTCATCTCATTCCCTCTAGAAGGGATGCAATTTCTCCTCTTTTCCTAACTTAATCTTTAGGAAAATTAAGGGGAAGAGCCTTGAGTTCCCCCTAGAGGCCAATAATTGTACATGCAGTTTAAAAAGCATTGTGTATCCTTAGTGTTTTTAGAGTCTGGATCATTTCTTGATGGACATATTAACATATCTTTTCATTATCTTTATAAATGTTAACAGGATAGAGGTAGAGTGTTCACAGTTGTGCCTCATTAACAAAAAAGATTTGAAGATGTAGATGTTTCTTCTAAAATGAGCATTTTAAAAATGTAATTTTTTAAAAATAAATATATTTGAATGTGTGCTTGGTGGTAGCTAATTTGGTGTCTATGACCCAGTTGCTGTTGTTAAGTGCCATGGAGTCTGTTCTGATTCATAATGACCCTGTTTAGGATTTTTGAGAAGTGGCTGGTGGGTTTGAATCACCAAACTTGTGGTTAGAAGTTCAGTGCTTATCCTTCAGCATCATACCAGGACTCCTCTATGACCCAAAATATCAGGTAATTTCTAAAGTGAAGCAATGTTTTGTACAATTGCAATCAAGTTGATTCTGACTCATAGCAACCCCATATGTGTCAGAGCAGAATGAGTAGGACTGTGCTGCAGAGGTTTTCAATGCTTGATTATTTAGCAGATTGCCAGGTCTTTCTTGCAAATATCCTGTTGCTGAACATTAACCTCCAACTTCTCAGTTATCAACTGAGTCAAATGGTAAAGATTTAGATATCTGCATAGTGAGCTGGGAAAACATCAACGTATATTTTAAGCTACACTATTGATAACCACGGGACACTTTCTCAGCTGTTAAAACTTCCATGAGGAGTCATGGTTTCACGTTGTAGGATAAGCACTTGACCGCAAGGTGGGTTTGAACTTCTTGGTTGGCAGTTCAAACTCACCTGATGGTCCTTGGAAACTCTATGCAGGGTAGCTATGAGTTGGAACCAACTTGGTGGCACTTAAAAACAAAGTTTTCCTGGATAATCTTTATTAAATACTGCTTCTAATAAAGCAAGTTGTATTGGGCAGTCCTGGCTTGGGAGACTTGGCTGTATTGGGAGTGCTGATGTGGTGCTGTAGGATAAGCACTTGACTACTTACTGAAAGATTGGTGGTTCAAATTTACCAGTTACTCCTTAGAAACTCTATGCTGAGATACTGTGAGTCAGACTGATTCAATGTCACTTAACAACAACGTTGGGGAACTAGCAAAAGTAATTCAGATGTTGTTAACATTTGTTCCTCAGTGGCAAATCTGATAATATTGGGGATATAAAAATGAGGGCTTATTTCATCATAAGTATTTAATTGGTGGTGGTGGTGGTGTGCCGTTGAGTCAGTTCTGATTCACAGTGATCCTCGATAGGGTTTCAAGACTGTAAATCTTTATGGGGGCAGAAAGCCTCATCTTTCTACTGAAGAGTAGCTGGTAGATTTGAACTTTTGACTCTGTGGTTAGCAGCTCTACTCATAACCCATTACCTTACCAGGGCTCCTTAGGTACTGAATTGCTGTTGGTAAGTTCTATCAAGTCTGTTCTGACTCATAGCAACTATATACAGGGTTTCCAAGGAGTGGCTAATGAGGTTGAACCACTGACCTTGCAATTCAAGCCGACCATGCAGTCGAGTACATTATCCTGCAGCTGATAATTAGAGAAGTGAGCAGAATTTCTTTCGTTTTCTCAATTCTTCTTTATTTTCTGTTAGTAACATGTCAGTCTTCCAAAGATAGATGAAGACCAATCCTATTACAGTAGCAGGTGAATTTGTTAAATTCTTTGTTAGACTAAAACAAAAAGAAAATGATATCAGCTGTCCCTCCCACTGAGCTCTCTACTCAGCTGGGTCCAATAATTCATTTCAATTGCCTCACAAAACTCAGGCACCACACTCACAGTTACGAGGTAGATTATGGAAGTTAGCAGTTTACAAGGTAGGATCAGAAAATGCTCAGGGCACCATTCTTAGAGTCAGGAAGCCTCTTTCCCCCCATGTCCACAGCCCCTTGGCCAGGCCTCTGACATCAGCAGTATCATTGGCTTTTGATCATACATTACCTCTTGAAATGCTTGACATATATATATTGGTCAATATATATCTCTATATCTCTATATTTATATATAGAGATATAGAGATATATATAACAAATATATTTATGTATGTGTATGCCCTGATGTGATACTCTGGATTAATATGCTGGACTGCAAAGTTGGTTTGAACTGCAGTGTTAGTGGTTCAAGCTCACCAGCTGCTCCTTGGAAATGCTATACAGAGTTACTATGGGTCAGAATCAAATCAAAGGCACTTAGCAACAACAACATGTATGTGTATATATATATATTGTATTTCCATATATACATATACACACAGACATACGCAAACATATAATCAACTCCTCATTCGTTAACACAGTTAGATTCCCAAAACTGTCATTATGCAAGAATCAGCATTGTATGAAAATGGAAGATGATCACATTTTGTTATAAAATGAAGAATGATTGCATCACTACATAACTGTCAAATCTCTGTAAATCATGGTCCAACCAAGTTGGTTTATGACCATGACAGCCAACATTACCCTCATTTCATACCTTAACATCCATTACTGCCAGACGTAAGTAATTGCTTTGAAAAATAGTCACATAGTAGATTTTTTATTGTGATCATAAATATGGAATGTTCAGTAATGAACTAGTGGATAAGTGAGGAGTAGGTACATATACATACACACATAGTTAAGAATAAAACCTTTATTTTTATATCAAACAGTATATATGTTGTTTATTGTTAAGTGCCATCAAGTTGAAAATAGTTACATAGCATAGATCCAGCAGTTGTGAATATACTTCAGCTATACTTTAATATATTTTCCAATGTTTCAATCCTGAGGATCAAGAGAGAATGAAGGAAGAACAACAATAGTTGATGTAATTTGTTTTGTAACCTTTCACTACACTTTATTTTTTGTCTTGCTGTGGTTGCTAATAAGTGCCATCACGTTTGTTCTGACTCATAATGACCCTGTGTAGGGTTTCTGAGGAGTGGCTGGTGAGTTCGAACCACCGACCATATGATTCAAACTGACCTTGTGGTCCAGTGTTTATACTACAGTGCCACACGGCTGCCAATTATAGAAGAAAGCTATTTGGGAAGTATCTGTGATGCTTTCTTCAACTTGATTAGGGCTGGCTGCCAGGGTCTTCAGTTGTACTACAAAGGAATTCCTGTGATTTGCAGGAACACAAAGCAGTCTTTAGAAACACATTCACTGAATACACAAGAGGAAAAAAACACATTTTTTGGCTAGCTAGAGTAAGGAAGCCCCTGTCTAGAAAATCATGCTGAACACCCCATCAGGAAATACTCATTACTTTCATTTTAAACAGCTTCCAAGATCTGTTTTCATATTTATAGACTATCTGGCAGCAAGCAAATGTAATACTGAAAGCTAAGCTTCATTTAATATTTTGTTTTTGCTTTTTAGATTCCTTTTTAAAAACTGCATGGGAAATAATGAGCTCACAAGTATGACTTAGCCATTCTTCACTGGGCTCAAACTTAGTGGAATTGATTATAGCTGCTATTCTTTCAGGAACAGAAATCCATGTTAACTCCACACTTAAAAATGATTTTAATTCGTTGAAGTTAAAGAAGCTTGGTGTGAAAAAATTCCTGATGTTTGTACAAAAGATCTAATTTTAAATAGCCTTGTTCATCTGGACACCTTATATATGTTCCATGCATAGTTTTGGATGACATATGAAAGGTCTACATGAGGCCACTCATTGTATACATGGACACTGTTTTTATAGAAAGAGCATCACTGCCAGGTCACTGAAAAACCTGGTCCAGCTAAGTTGACTCATGACTGTCCCAGTCAATGTTAGTTACTCTCATGGAGCATTACCCTTCGGGTCCTCATGGAGTCCGAAGCCTGTGTTCTAATTCCAGGCTTTCCTTTTACCAATTGAGTAATTAACAACATTTTGCTTACTCTTTTGTGAGATGAAAATAATGGTGGTTCTAGTTGCCCTCATAGTGTTTTTGAATCAAGTAGGATGCAGTCAAGAGACAGAAACCACACTAGTTATTTTAATATGTTGTTGTTAAGTACCCTCAAGTCAGTTTGAACTCATAGAAATCCTGTATAGGGTTTCTGAGCCTTTAAATCTCCATGGGAGCAGAAAGCCTCATCTTTCTCTTGCTGAGTGGTTAGCAGTCCAGTACTTAAAGGAGCTCTGGTAGCATAGTGGTTATGAATCGGGCTGCGAACCGCAAGGTCAGCAGTTCGAAACTACCAGCTGTTCCGTGGGAGAAAGATGAGGCTTTCTGTTCCTGTAAAGATTTACAGCCTCGGAAACCCTGTGCAGGGTCGCTATGAGTCAGAACCGACTCCATGGCACAAACAACAACAACTGTGGTCCCAGATGTTTTAATATAGCTAATGGTATATAGGAGTCCTGTTGTGGCACCGTGGACTAATGCGTCAAACTGCAAAGTCATTTGGAGTACAAGGTCAGTAGTTCAAGCTCATCAGCTGCTCCTTGGAAACCCTCTACAGGGTCGCTATGGGTTGGAATCAACTCAACAGCACTTAACAACAACAACAGTGATATACAGGGAAGTCCTGGTATGGCACTGTGGGTTAACACGTCAGACTGCAAAATGGTTTGAACTGCAAGATCGGTGGTTCAAGCTCACCAGCAGTTCCTCAGGGTCGTTATGTGTCCAAACTGGCTCGACAGCACTTAACAACAACAACAATGGTGTATAAGTAATTATTAACTAGGAGTAAAGTTTCTAATGAGGTAACTGAAAGAATGAAGAGAACTTCAAATTATCTCAAAGGTGGCAGGCAGCTACAGAGAGCCATTACCATCTCTGAAGTTACAGAAGCAAAGGGAAGCATTTGGAATTAGTACAACTTGGAGGCTGGGACCAGCAGGCCTGAAATTTAGTTCATTGCCTTTTTTAATTTCCTAGTACAGCCCTCTATCTCCATCATCATCATCACATCATCATCATCATCATCATCATCATCATCATTATCTAACTGGATAGCTTTAAATCATAGAAATTTATTTTCTCAAAGTTCAAAAGGCTAGAAATCTGAACTCAGGGTATTAACTCTGGGGGAAGATCCTTATCTCTTTCAGTTTTTATAGCCCAAGCATTTCTTGACATCTGTCTCTTCTGCCTTTGTGTGTGCGTGTGTCTACATCTATCCTGCATTTTTTATAACTCAGAAGTGAATAAGTTGAAGATCCAGCCTACACTTATATGACCTCAGTTAACTACATGTGGAAAGCAATTTGTTCTAAAGCTAAATGATCTAATCACAAACAACTAATTCATAAAAGCAACCAGACCAGTGCTTATACAAGTACCTGGGAACTATATCTTTACCAAACGGATACATAAAATTAGCCATCACACTGTCTCTGAGTTTGGACAAAGAGTTCCATAGGCCTTAGACTCACTCTGTAGGGAGTACCCTGGCAGGTTATTGTTAATAGCTCTGTTGTTGTTGTTGTGTGCCGTGGAGTTAGTTCCAACTCATAGCAACCCTGTACAGGGTTTCTGAGGCTGTAAATCTTCATGGGAGCAGAAAGCCTCATCTTTCTCCCACGGAACAGCTGGTAGCTCTGAACTGCTGACCTTGTGGTCCCAGAGCTCCTTCAAGGAGTACAAAAAACCCCTGCAAATGTTGGAAATATTGCAAACTGGTTTTAACTACTGTTGTGGTGCTTCAGGTTAATGTGCTGGACTAAAATTGGTTTGAACTGCAAGGTCGGTGGTTTAAGCTCACCAGCTGCTCCTCGGAAGCCTACAGGGTCACTGTGAGTACATGGCACTTAACAAAAACACCGGCAATATGAAGAAAAAACTGCTGCTGGGGTGAAGATGTATTCCTAGAATGATACTTTTAGGAATAGCTAGTTGTCTGGTTAAACCCACCAGTTGCTCCTTGGAAACCCTGTACAGGGTCGCTATGAGTTGGAATCGACTCAATGGCACTTAACAGCAGCAGTAGTCTGGTATCCCTTGGGAAGGAGTAAGTTTCTTCCTTTCAGTTTTCATCTAGTGCTCCTTATTAGAAGATAAAATTACTTGTGAAGATTTTCATTTTCCTTTACATTGAGGTGCAATTCATACTGAAGACTGAAGTCTTTGATTTTCATCAAAGTGTAAATATTTCAAATCCTCTTCACTACCAACAAGCAAGGCAGTGTCACTACAAGTTGTTAATGAGCTGAAAATTCTCACAACTAGACCAATAAATAACATCACGATAAATGGAGAAATGATTGAAGTTGTCAAAGACTTCATTTTGCTTGGTTCTACAATCAGCACTCATGCAAGGAGCAGTTAGAAAATCCAAGTACTTATTGCATTAGGCAAATCTGCTGCAAAAGACCTCTTTAAAATGCTAAAGAGCAAAGATGTCACTTTGTGGAATAAGGTGCATCTGACCCATGACATGCTATTTTCAATTGCTTTTTATGCATATGAAAGTTGTACAATAAATAAGGAAGACATTAGAAGAATTGATGCATTTTAATTATGGTATTGGTGAAGACTATTCAAAGAAGTATGGAATGCCAAAAGAACCAACGAATCTGTCTTGGAAAAAGTACAGCCAGATGCTTCTTAGAAGTGAAGATGGAGAGACTTCGTCTCTATATTCCAGACATGTTATCAAAAAGGACCAGTCTCTGGAGATGGAAATCATTCTTGGTAAAGTAGAAGGTCAGCAAGAAAAAAAAATGGAAGACCTCAAAGAGATGGATTAACACAGTGGCCATGGGTTCTAACATAACAGCAATTGTGAGAATGGTGCACAACTGGACAGTGTTTCATCCTGTTGTTCATAGGGTTACAATGAGTCAGAATCTACTTGATGGTCCAGCAAAATGTAAAATCAGAAGATAAAATGACACAGCAAAATGTAAAACCAGAAGACAATGGTGATTCAGTGGTAGTATTTTCATATCTTAGGAGGCGGCCTAGGTGACCTGGGATTTATTCTGGGCCCAAATAACTTAAACCGAGCCATTGGTCACTTGCTGTTGGAGGCTTGTGTGTGTCTTTGGTGCTGGAAACGTTTCAACAGAGCTTTCAGACTAGGAAAAAACGCCTGAAAACCTACGTCAGAAAGATCAGCCAATGAAAACACAGTAAATTATACTGCCCAATCCCACAGTGCATGGGATCCGTAAGAGTAGGAATTCAATCTGATAGTGGCTAAAAAAAAAAAAAAAAAAAAAAAAATTAAAAGTCCATTTGCAGAACAAAAATATGGTTTGAGTGTCCTGGTCAGAGAATTAGAAAGCAGAGAGTCTGAATGAGCGGGTCTGAATCTGAAAGACAATCACATACAGAGTTGTGTATAAAACTGCTTTGAAAAGTTAGTTACAAATGTAGAGCATAATTCTTAAATGTAAAAGTAAAACTTTTTGTTCCTTAATAGGCGCTCTGGTAGCGTAGTGGTTACGAATCGGGCTGTGAGCCGCAAGGTCAGCAGTTCGAAACTACCAGTGGTTTCGCGGGAGAAAGATGAGGCGTTCTGCTCCCATAAAGATTTACAGCCTCGGAAACCCTGTGCAGGGTCGCTATGAGTCGGAACCAACTCCATGGCACTTAACAACAACAACAAATATGGAAAATAATAGTGGCTTGGATATTCTTAATGGCTTCTTTATGGTCAATTATCTTACCAAAATCGCTTTGCTGAATCAATAGAATCAATATTTACACTACACAAGTCCTTCTTATGATTGAGCATCTAGCTTATGAAATAGGTACCTATTCTGCTATAATCAAAGAAGGAGTAGAATTTTGATATAGAATGAAGTAAACCTAGAATTAAAGAAGATGGGATGTGAATTTGAATTATACTGATAGTTGGGGATGTGTAAGGGAAACTAGTTTAGCTTTTGTCATTTTTGCCTGTGATAATGAAAACATTTGGAAGAAATGTTACCAAGAAGAGGGAAATAGATTGTAAAGTATAATATTTTTAAAAATCCATCTTTAAATTATCTCAGAGAAATGGCAATTGAAAGATGAACACTGATTATGGCACTGGTGATTCTACTTTTATTATTTTGCATATATATATATAATTTTTTTTTTTTGATTGAAACATTTCTATACCACTACAAGGAAATGGAAAAGCTGACCAATGAGATTTTCTTGGTGTCCAAATGATTCCCTGATTTTAAGTTGATTGCTAAAAGCTTGGCTTTCGTTCTCTTAGAGGACCATTAAATGCTAGGCTACTATATGAAAGGAGAGTCTTTCTTCCTAAGAATCTGACTCATCACTTGAAAGTATAACAGAAAATACAAAAATAGCTTATCTTTCAAGTTCTTTTTCTTTTTCCTCTCATTTGGAAAATGGTTTGAAACATTTCTTTTATCTCTTATATATTGTTTGTGCTAATTCAATGGGAGAAATTGAGTAAAATCAACTGTGCTGAGAATAAAGATCCCTGGTGTTGCAGTGAATTAAACGTTGGGTGGCTAATCTAAAGTGGATAGTTCAAGTTCACCTGTCACTCTGAGGGAGAAAGATGATGCTAACTGCTTCTGTAAAGATTGGCAGCCTCAGGAACTCTATGGAGCAGTTCTACTCTATTCTATATGGCTGTATGAGTTGGAATCAACTTTACAGCAATAGATTTGTTTTGGTTTAATGCTAAGAATGAACTATGTTCCATGATGACAAAGTTTAAATTTTAATCAAAATATATTGCTGATAACTTGGCCCAGGTCAATTTATTGTAATTTAGATTTTATATAACAGGCTATGACCATAAGATGGTTGGCTACTATGTAAAGTATGTAGCTAGCAGTAGCTAATAGACATGGTGATTCATTAATATAAGCATTAGACTGCAAACTACAAAGTTGTTGGTTCAAACCCACCAGTCACTCCATGGGAGAAAAATGAGACTTTCTGCTCCCACGAAGATTTATAGCCTAAGAAACACTAGCAGTGTCGGTCTGAGTTGGAACTGACTCTATGTCATTTAACAACAACAAGCTAATAGACAGCAAAATGTGGGAGAAATTGGGAAGAAGAACAGAAAATCTTCCTTTCCCAAAGAGTATAAAAACAGTAGAAAAATAACATCTGCTGTGCATTTCTCATTGGCACTGGCAAGACTGAGCTGTAAATATCAGCTTCCCAGAGCAGCAGCCTCCAGCTTCTACACTGAGCTGGCAGTGAAGTGCTTGGAAATCACTCTTCTCTCTAGCAGAACAGCTCTTGGGAATAGGTACTCACTGAAGGTGGCATCTGGGGGTTCTTAAGACAGATTAAGACTTGGCTCTGGTAACCTTCTGTGACTATATAAAGAAGGATGCTTCCTTCAAACTGTTCATTAGGGACACTTTAGACAACAAGTAGAGCTGGTTAGGCCAAGCTCGTCTGCAGCCCTAAAGCAGTGTTACTTTATTTTAGTGGGTTGCCAAACTCGTTGAGAAAGAGGTTCTGTTATATCCCTACATCCTAATTTTGCACATGCCACTTGTGAGGATGGCATCCTAGTGTGACTCTGTAGGAAAAGCACTGGACTGCTAGTCACAAGGCTAGCAGTTCAAACTCACCAGCTGCTCCTAAGAAATCCATTCCAGGGTTGCTGTGTGTCAGAAGTGAATTGATATCACTTAGCAACAATAACAGCAGTGTCATGGATGATTGGATGATCATGTACACATGTCCTGTCATATTCCTGGCATTTATAGTTTCCTTCCTCCTTCTCCTCTCTTCCCATCAGAGTATCTGGAAATTATTGTGACTTGGGAATGGGGATATTTAACAACCATATAGGAGTTCCAAGGCTCTATTAACATATGGGATATTAGGACTCCTGGTGTGGTGCTGTAGGGTCAGCACTGGACTGCGAACCACAAGGTCAGCAGTTCAAACCCACCAGCTGCTCCTCAGAAACACTATACTGGGTTGCTGTGAGTTGGAACTGACTTGACAGCACTTAACAACAACAACAACAATGGGGTATTGCACCCCATTGTCTAAGGAGCTCTGCTGGTTACATAGTGGGCTGCTAACACGAGGTCAGCTGATCAAAACCACCAGCTGCTCTGAGGGAGAAATATGAGGTTTTCTGCTCTTGTCAAGATTTACAACCTCAGAAACCTTATACAAGGTTATTGTGATTCAGAACTGACTCCACAGCACACCACCATCACCAGCCCCTTTTCCTGAAACCCCTTTAAGTATACCTCAGACCAGAAGAAAATATTCATCTAGTCAATCTCCCCATTTCAGAAAACTTTCATATTTCCTTCTTTGTCTTTGATATTATGGTTTCAGAGATGTGACAGGAGAAAAGTTCACAAAGGAATTATTTGCTTAGATATTTTAATTAGTGGATTATTTTTAATAATGTTTTTATTGAAATTTAATAATCTTTTCATTTAGATTTTTCCAAGTTGGTAAAATAAATGAAAATAAAGCATCATTGCTAATTCAGCTAAGGATAGATATCTGAATATCATTGTGAATTTTTGACCTCTGAGGTAGGTGTGCAAAACAATATTTTCTTGGCTTTTTCCTACCTTCATTTTGTGTGTTAGCAATGAGGCTATTCATTTAGTGCTTCATAATGATAAGGCCCATGCATTTTCCCTAGAGCCAATTAATAAAAAGGTTACTGGAATGTGCGTTGCCCTTTGATCTGAAAAATGATCGTATATTACTACTGCCTTCTTGTTGTTGTTAAGTGTCATCGAGTCGGTTCCGACCCATAATGACCTTGTATAGGGTTTCCGAGGAGCAGCTGGTGAGTTTGAACTGCCGACCTAAGATCCTCTATATGTTAACTTATTAAATAGTTGAACTATTTGGATCCATGTGGCTGGCACATAGTAGATATTCAACAGATATTTACTGAATACCTATTAAAGTTGAAATCTTTGTTTAGGCACTCACTGAGATAATTTAACAATAAAACTATTTCTATAAACTTACAATGGAATGACTTTAATATGATAAAATAAAATATATCGAAGCTCTATTCTTTGCTGATCATTTTAAAGATGTGGTTGCTTATCCAAGCATTTCAATACAATACATTAGTTAACAGGTTGCTTCTACATTAGTTTAAGGGAGGGTAGGCAACTTTCCTATTATATTGATATTAATCATGAAGCTGACCTTGGTTAATGATGGGGTGGCTAGCACTAACATGCCCTACTTCCTATATCATAACAATTAGGGAGGATTTCATTTATGGAATTTGCTATGCCTCTTTGGAATGCCATTATCCAACATCCTTATAGCCTACTCAATATAGCCCCTTTATATGAAAATGTTGAAAGATTCTGATTTAAACCAAATGTTTCAATTATCTAGATACTATTAATTTGAATTATGAAATAATGCTTTATTTTAGTGTGTTTTGCTGGTTGTTAAATGATCATCACTTTCAGGAACATTTATTTTACGTAAGTATCTCCCAAAACCCTCTGTTTAAAAAATTAAAAAAAAAAACAAAAAAAAAAAAAAACAATTTACTCTTTTTGATTTTCATGGTTCATCCAGCAATCCCTCTTGCCTCCTTTATTTATCTGGCTGTTACTTTGTTTTCTGGAAAAGACTTGTATCCTTTCTGCATCATCAATATGTCACTTTTTTAGTCCCATTTCAGTTTCTATTCTTTCATGTCATGTCATGTGTGTGGATGTTTGTCTATTTTATTCACTCTATAATCTTTCTCAGTCACAAAGCCTCCTAAAAATTATAGCAGGATATATAGAAAGGGCAAGAGTCAAAAATAATACAAGTGAAATGGAATAAAGCTAATGACCAACTTATCTTACAGTTCTAACGGCTGGATTTAATTAGGAAGCCCACAGGGCAGATCTGTGTCCTTCTCTTGGAAAAGAATGAGAATGTTTTGTTTATGTTTTAGTTCATAAATTCCTAGGCTGCAGATACAATGTCTATTTAAATTAAATACCCAGCTCAGCATCATATAAGATGATGATAATGATGTGCAATAAATTAGAGCTACTTCTTCTGTTGTGTGTTTCTTCCTACAATGCCATGACTACTATGCAGGACTTAATGGAGAAAGAATGGCAACTATATGTTTGCATTATCAAACTGGGATGGTCAGCTGAGATGAATAATATTTTGCCTCAAATTCTACAATCCTGTAAATAGAAGAAGAAAAACCTAAAAGCCATTTGCCTAAAGATTCATTTGCTAGACTGTTGTTATTAAGTGCCATTGAGTTGATTCTGACTCATAGTGACCTTATATAGGGTTTCTGAGGAGCAGCTGGTGGGTTTGAACCATCCACCTTGAGGTTCAAACTGACCTTAAGGTTTAAACAGACGTGAGGTCCCATGCTTTATCCTGTAATGCCACACAGTGACTTCTAGGTTTATACTAAGAAGATGGGGTATTAGCATTTATAGGGAAACTGGATAATCATTACCTCTAAACTCCTATAAGCAGATTTCTTCCTATTTTCTGTGATTATTTTGGTTCTTTTGATGACTGTTAAATTAAATAATTTATGATTACTTGTTTGCTGTTTTCTAACTATGAAAACGCCTGGAATTTATGTCTATTGAATCATTTAAGTTGACTTGAATTAAATGAATTGATTAAATCGTCTCCTCAGATTCCAAACTGTCTACTCAGATTGGCCTGTTAACCATGTCTCTGTGCATACATGTGCTTATTTGCGTGTGTACCTATCATAGTCCAAAAGGCCATGTGCATTGAGTGATGTTACTGTATTTCATTACTGACACTTTTGAAAGTGTCTCATATTACATCTCTAAATGCATGATATACAATGCTCTCTAATTTTTTTTGGTGGGCGGGGGGGCACTGTATTTGAAATGCTTTCTTTTTCAGCGGTTTTTCCCCCAACTTTTGTTTATCAGGAAATAGTTATCTGATAGTGAATATAGACCCTTCTCATCAAGAAATCCCTTGTCTTTCTAGAGATTTGCCTCCCTTAGTCTGCCTTATAATGTAATTTAATGAGTTATAAAAACATCTGCTGTTATGTAATGTCTCCTTTTCTATTGAAGAACAATTATGTCTTTAGAAAATGTAGATGCCTCTATTAAGATTTTTTTTTTTTATTATGCATGTTTCTGTGGATTAATGTGCCAGATGGCAAAGCCATTTGAACTGCAAGGTCGGCAGTTCAAGCTCACCAGCTGCTCCTCAGAAACCCTATACAGGGTCGCTATGCGTCGGAACTGATTCAACAGCACTAAACAAGACACAACAACAACAAATGTTTTTGTTGTTATTGTCAGTGCCATCAAATCTGAACTGACTTATAGCAACCCTACACACAACATAAGGAAACACTGCCCAGTCGTGCGCCAACCTCACAATCATTGCTAAATTGAGCCCATTGTTACTGTCACTGTGCCAATCCACCTCGTTGAGGGTCTTCCTCTTTTTCTCCAACCCTCCATTTTATCAAGCATGATTTCCTTCTCCAGGGACTGGTCCTTCCTGACAATATATCAGTATGTCTGAAGTATGAGAGATGATGTCTGGCCATCCTGGCTTCCAAGGGAGCATCCTGTCTGTACTTTTCCTAACACAGATTGGTTTGTTCTTTTGAAAGTCCACAGTACTCTTAATATTCTTTTCTAACACCATAACTCAAACGCACAGATTCTTCTATGGTCTTCCTTATTCACTGTCCAACTTTGGCTTGTATTAAGGTTACTAAAAATACCATAGCTTGGGTCAAGCACACCTTAGTCCTCAAACTGACATCTTTGCTCCTCAACACTTTAAAGAGGTCTTGTGTAGCAGATTTGCCAAATGTAATATGTCCTTTGATTTTCTGACTGCTGCTTCCATGAGTGTTGATGGTTGATCCCAGCAAAATGAAGTATTTGACAATTTCAATCTTTTCTCCTTTTATATAGATGTTATTTATTGCTCAATGATGAGGATTTTTGTTTTCTTTATACTGAGGTGCAACCCATACCCAAGGCTGTGGTTTTTGATCTACATCAGTAGTATTTTATGCCCGCTTAGCTTTCAGCAAGCAAGGTCACATCATATGCATATTACATATTGTTAACAACCATTAACAACCTTATTGTGCATATCTCCTCAAATATAAATTAATTAGGTACACTTTAGTATTACTGAGTTGTGATTTTAAAGATGGCTTAGAAGTAAGCTGAACCAAAACAAGTTAGCTAGAATCATTTGAGAACTTAAAAAGCACTTCTGTATAAATCAAATGAAATGATAGACAAACAAAAACATGCTTCATTTTACTGTACTCCATTTAAAGAAATATTGCTGTGTACTAACAAAATGACATGAAACAAAAAATTAAAACACAGGCAAATTAAGAATTATTTTACATTTTCATTTTTAAAAGAAAAACTATCAATACTATAAGTGATGTAAACCTTATCTTGCTAAACAAAACCAGGAGTTTTTCTTGGATAAATGAAAGGTGCAAAGTTAGAAAAGAAGTTGACTTTCCTGCTATATGTGATATGTTTTCCCAGTCATGTAAATTTATGCCTGTGCTGAACTCTTAGAGAATAAACATAATGGAAACAGGAAAATGCAACCAAGTCTATATTTTTCACTATAATGCCTTCCTTTGAATTACTAATCCTGATATGTTTGGTTCAGGAGCATTGGTGGCATTGGGGCATAGGCATAGGTTTTCTAGTTCTGCTGTAATAGGAATAAAACAAATGAATGGCTTTGTTGTTACTAGGTGCCATCAAGTCAGTTCTGACTCAGCAATTTTATGAACAGTTCCTAGGCCATTGTTACAATTGCTGCTGCCATGGTGTCATTCAACCTTGTTGGGGAATAAATAATCCAAGAGGCTGGATTATCTGAATATGTAATTCTCTTTTTTACTGACCCGCTGCTTTACCAAGCATGATTTTGTCTCCAAGGATTTGTTCCTCCTGAAAAACCTGTTCAAAGTATAAGATAAAAAATCTGGCAATATTTCTTCCAACACAGATTTGTTTGTATTCCTAGTAGTTCATGGTACTTTCAGTATTCTTTTACAACACAATAATTCAAATGCATGGATTCCTTTATGGTCTTCCTCCCACATGCACGTAAGGCAATTGAAAATACCATGACTTGGCTCAGGAGCACCTTAGTCCTCAAACTGGTATCTTTGCTTTTGAACACTCTAATGAAATCTTGTTCAGCAGATTTGTCTAATACAATGTTATTGTTAGGTGTCCATAGTGAACTCATGGAGGACAGAGCAAAATACCACCCCATCCTGAGTCATCCATAAAACTGCTAATTCGCTTGAGTCCATTGTTGCTTCTGGTGTGCCAATCCATGCTATTGGAGTTTGCCTCTTTTTCACCAACCCTCTACTTTACCAAAATGATGTCCTTACCAGGGACTACTAATCCCTCCTGATACCATATCAAAAGTATGAGAGAGGAAGTCTGGCCATCTTGGCTTCTAAGGAGACTTTTGGGTGTAATTCTTCCAACACATATTTATTTATTCTTCTGGAAGTCCATGGTGCCTTTAATATTTTCCCCCAAAACCATAACTCAAATGCATCACTATTCACTGTTCAACTTTTGCATGCATATGAGACTATTGAAAGTCCCATGACTTGGGCAAGGTGCTCATTAGTTCTCATACCATCATCTTTGCCACTAAATCCTTTATAGAGATCTTATACAGCAGATTTACTAATGTAATGTAATACAGCTAATATAATACATCATTTGATTTCTTGACTGCTGTTTCCATGAGTGTTGATGGTGAATTCAAATAGAATGTGGATTATCAAACATATCACTAATATCATTTGCAAGTAAAATTTCCTAAAGAGCATTCAAAATTACATTGACAGAGAACTGCCAGAAATCCAAGCTGGATTCAGAAGAGGACATGGAACTAAGGATATCATTGGAAAGAGCAAAAATATGGATCTCTTCATATCAGATGGCCTGCAATATGTCTTCCAAATTCCTGGGCATAGATTAGTGAGCACCTCCGTAGCTGCATCAGTTTATTGAAACATTTCAGTTCATATTCCATCAATTCCAGGAGCCTTGTTTTTGCCAATGCCTCCAGTGCAGCGTGGACTTTTTCTTTCAGTGCCTTTGGTTCTTGATCATATGTTACCTCTTGAAATGGTTGAACATTGACCATTTCTGTTTGGTACAGTGACTCTGTATATTCCTTCCATCTTCTTTTGATACTTTCTATATCATTCAATATTCAATAGAATCCTTCATTATTTAAGCTGAGGCCTGAACTTTTCCGTCCGTTTTTCATCTTGAGAAATGTTGAGTGTGTTCTTTCCTTTTGGTTTTCTAACTCCAGGTCTTTGCACACTTCATTATAACAGTAGACTTTGTCTTTTCAAGCGCTGCCGTTTGAAATTTACTCTTCAGTTCATTTATTTCCTCATATTTTCCAGTCTCTTTATCCTTTGACTCTCAAGGGCACGTTTCAGAGTCTTTTCTGACATCCATTTTGTCTTTTCTTTCTTTCTTATCTTTTAAAATACTTTTTATTTTCTTCCTGTATGATTTTTCCTGATATCATCCCACAACTCTTCTGATCTTCCGTTATTAGTGTCTTTGCATCAAATCTATTCTTGTGTTGGTCTATAAATTCAGGTGGGATATTCAAGGTCATATTTTGGCTCTTGGGGACATGCTTTAATTTTCTTCAGCTGTAGCTTAAACTTGCATAAAAACAATTGATGGTCTGTTTCATAGTCTGCCTCTGGCCTTGTTTTGGCTAATGATATTAAGCTTTTCTACTGTTTCTTTCCACAGATGTAGTCACTATGATTCCTGTGTATTCTGTCTGGTGAGGCCCATGTATTTAGTCTCACCTTTTATGTTGTTTGAAAAGGTATTTGCAATGAATAAGTCTTTGCAGAATTCCATCATGCAATCTCCTATATAATTTCTGTCACCAAGTTTGTATTTTCCACTGTTTCCAACCTTCACATTCCAATCACCAGAAATTATCCGTGAATCTTGATTGCATATTTGATCAGTTTCAAACAGAAACATTGGTATAATTAGTCAATTTTATCAGCCTTGGCTTTAGTGTTTGGTGTGTAAACTTGAGTAATAGTGATATTAATTGTTCTTCCTTACAGGCATATGGATATTATCCTATCACAGATGTCATTGTACTTCAAGAGAGATGATGAACAGTAGTAGGTCTTTCTGAATTCTACTTGCTTGTTAAATCTCTTTTATAGCTTAAAAGTGATTGATTCAAGACATAACCTAATCCTGTAGGTGGCATTTGGCCTCCTCAACATTATAGAAGTGAGGATTTACAACACATAGGATAATTATATCAGATAAGGCTGACCATGTCAAAACAAATCACGGGAAGACTACATTTTATTAGTTCTCATTATAGGGGATGATTACTACATTTTAACTGCTAAGTCACTGAGAATCCTGGTCTAGCCAAGTTGAAACAAATCCATAACTGTCCCGGCTGCTAACTTTGTAAGTCACCAGACACTCTACATGAGAAACATGAAGATGTCTGATCTATTAAAGCTTTACAGTCTTGGAAACCCTATATTTAATGTTGTTATAGTTCTGGTGAGTCCTAATGTATGTGTTGTAGGTTAAGCACTGGATTGCTAATTGCAAAGTTGGTAGTTGAACACCATCAGTCACTCCTCAGAAACCCTACACAGAGTTTCACGAGTCAGAATCTACTCAATGGTATTCAGTAACAATGGCAACATGAGCTGGAAGGGGCTCCAATAGCAGTGAGCTTGCTTTTGGTTTTGATGTATTTGATTTAATGTCCTTAAGGAAGGTCACATTTATTTATTAGAGGGATTGGAAATACCAAATTATATTTGGTATTATTTTAAATTCCAATTGATTCTAAAACTGGACAAAAAACATCCTTTAGCTTTGTGTCCAATCAACTATTTTCTTATTGCAGTGTTCCAGGAAAGGCTGGAATTAAAAAAAAAAAAAAAA
>NW_006408906.1:1077991-1085808 GCF_000296735.1 Chrysochloris asiatica
CAATAAAGCACAGGTAAACATCCTTCTGATATTCTCTGCTTTCAGCTATGGAGATTAAGAATCCCTTATACATCTGTAAAGATGGGACTTCTGTATCTGCATATTTCTTTTTAAATGCATATGAAGGGGGGACTAATTTAGAGTGTGAATGGACTTATATTATTTTAAAGTCATCATTAAAATGATAACTCAAAGTACACTCATTATTGAAAGTGATTGGTTGTTGACATCTCAAACACAAAGGAAACCTCATTGTTATTAAATATTATTAACTTATAGCTTATTAGTTACCAAAAATGATACTTAACAAATTAGATATGGTCCAGAACATTTAATAGTGATAGTATTATTCATATTTATAATTTTGATACATTTACAAAGTTCCTTACTGTTTTCAATGTGCCTTCACATAAATTGTATTTTCTAAGCTACAAAATGAAGGAAAAGAGTGAAGAAAATGGTTGCTCTCTTTTACCAAAACAAAACCATGGGTCAAAGAAATTCAGTAATTTGTCCAAATTTGTAAATAATGAGTGACTGGTATCTATCACGTTACTAGTGATTAGTTACTATAAAATTGTGAACTTTGTTAGCTTTTCAGTTGATGAGGAAGTAAATAAATCAAGATGCAGGGTGAATAACAATTCATAATAGACATTTGGACTGGTTTCAAATTATTGGTCATTATTCTGTCAGATCAGCTAGGAAATCTGATTATGGAATTTATATAAAAAAACAGGCAAGACTCCAATTTCTCAGTTTACAATTTAGCAAAAGACCAATTTACATTTGTTTGATTTATTATAAACTTTAAGTTTTTTTTTTAAGCCTTCATAGATATGGAGATTTATGTAACCTCAGAAGCAAAGTATATTTTTAGAATTCATTAGATAAATATCCTGTATTTGTCTATCTCTTTTGTTTTGAGAACATCAATATCTTTGTCACTACAAAATATGAAACCTACCCTTCAGAATAGGCTGCATAATTGGCTCAGTTCTTGAGATCTCTAGTGAATTTTTCCATTAGGATATAAATTTCAGTAGCTCTCATTTGAGTTTTTATAATGGAAAAACATCCTGCTGCTCCATAGGATGAAGCTGAGACCACAGAATCACTTCACATCAATTCCTATGCTGGTATATTCACATTTCTTTTCATTCTGATACATTTGAAATGGCAGCATGTAAATGAAACCCCTCATCTTCTCACTGACAATTTTTCGTCTAATACAATGGAGAGATATATGAAATTTCACACTTCTGAGGTAATTGACAAATGTGTGTTCTCAACATAGTTAGTGTACTAGTTATTCTTTGCTTTGCAACTATCCACTAATAACAGGTTTTCTCTCCATTTTTTTTTTTTTTTTTTTTTTTAATGATAGCACTCACTTAAAAGAAATGGTTTATAGAACATTTGGGATGCAGCGCTAACTATTCTAGCTTTAAAAGCATCTGCATAAGTAATATTCCACTCAGTGTTGGTACTTGGTTTTTATTGGTAATTAAAATGATCTGAAATCAGAATGAGAGTAATAAATAAAGCTCAGTTTCACAGATCAAAGCAGTAAGATAGTTCAGACTGCTATTAAGGAGCTTGAATGCTTTTGCAGCAAAAATTTTCTATACAAAATGTATCAAGTCTTTTTTGAAATTGTTATGTGTTATGAAAATGCTGATATTCCTTTAAAATATCTCCTTAAAATTATAAATTATCTCAATGTGCAAATATGCACTAATTCTCATGTTCTGATAGGAAAGGAAACTGTGGTGTGGCTCCGGCCATAGTAAGATTCTCTACCTTGAAAATTGGTTTCCATCCCCAACAAATACAGCTAACAAAATAGAATACCCAAGAACAGGGGTAATTATGGAACAAAAGTTGAAGGAATGCTTGTGAGGTTAAGGAAAAGTCCTTAAGACCCATTGCTTCTGTTTCACAATATTGTGTAAAAGTGATCTAAACATTAGATGGAGCGATGATATGGCACGGCAGGTTAATGTGCTGGACTGCAAGATCGGTTTGAACCACAAGGTCAACTAACAACACTTAACAACATCAACAACAAAACATCGGATGAAATAAAACTAAATATGCCAAGTTCTTTATTAATGAGCTTTTTGTCTAGGATTCCAAGATTAAACGTTTTAGTTTAGTGTTAATAATGATATTCTCCCATTTTTTTAGATAAATTTTACATATGTTGTTAAGTGCCGTCCAGTCGATTCCGACGCATAACGACCCTGTATAGGGTTTCCAAGGAGCAGCTGGTGAGTTTGAACCACCGACCTTGCAGTTCAAACAAGTTTGCAGTCTGACACATCAGTCCACACCGCCACACCAGGACTCCTTACATATGTTAGGGCCTTTGTTTACTGAAAACAGTATCTCATTTAAAACTCACAGTTACTCTGTATGATTCTATCATTTCTGTTTTACATGTAAGGAATATAAGGAGCTGTTGTTTTTAAGTGCCACTGAGTCGGCTCCAACTCAGAGAGACCCTGTATAGAGTTTCCGAGGAGCGGCTGTTAAGCTTGAACCTCCAAGACCTTGCGATTCAAACCAACATTGAAGTCCCGCGTATTAATCCGCGGCGCTATGCCATAACTCTATGCGAAGAGAAGAGACATCAGATATATTAGTTTTCTATTGCACTGTGGAGTCCTGGGGTGGCACTATTGGATAAGAACTGGAATACTACAAGCTGCTCATTGGAACCACTATGCAGGGTTACTCTGGGTTGGAATCGACTGGAGGGCACTTAACAGTAATATTGCTATGTAGAAAATTACCACAATTTAATAGCTTAGAAGAATACATATTTAATATTGCTCAGTTTGTGGGGATCAGGATTCATGAATAACTAAATCTTCAACTCAAAATCTCACAAAGGTTGCCATCAAGGTACTGGCCTGGCTGCATTCTCATTTAGAGACTCAACTTGAGAAAAATCTCCTTCCAAATTTATTCAGGTTATTGGCAGAATTTACTGCTTGCAGCTCTGACTGAGGGACTCGAATATATGCTAGTTCTTGCCTGGAGGCTGCTTCAGGTTCTGTAGTCTGCCAGTAGTTCCTTATAATGTAAACATTTCCAACGTGGCACTTACTTCTCTCAAGTCCTAAGGAGGGTTTCTAACTCCAGTCACCCAATACAGAATCTTACACAAGATAATCACAGGGAGACAGTCTTTACCATATAACATAGGTGTGATACCTTGGCTAGCACCTTTGCCATATTTTATTGATTAAATCAAGTCATAAGCCCTGTTTACCCTCAAGGCAAGGGTATTGATTTTACTGAGCCTTAACACTTGGGATCAGAGGTTCACCATAAACTCTATCAGCAATATTATATATTGTGACTCTGTACAATACCCACGAGGCTATTATCCACAAAATCGGTAGTTTAAGCCCACCAGCTTCTCTGCGGGAGAAAGATGAGGCTTTCTGATCCCACAAACATATACAAGCCTCAGAAACCCTGTACAGGTGTGCTATGAGTCAGAACCAATTCTAAGGCATTAAAAACAACAAAAACATGGCTATTGGGATTTCACACTTTGATATGTCTGTCATGGGGCTTCCAAAACTTTATGGAAAATTTTCTTAATCTTTTACTTTCATTTGGAGGCCCCTCATATTATCCTATTGCTATGCTCCTTGGAGGCCAGGATGGCCAAACTTCGTCTCTCATACTTCGGACATATTAGAAGGAGGGGCCAGTTGCTGGTTGTTTGGTAAGGTGTTTGGTAAGATGGAAGGTCAAGGAAAAAGAGGAATCCCCCCCATCGAGATGGATTGGCAAAGTGGCAGCATCAATGGGCTCAAGCATGGCAACAATTGTGAGGTTGGCCCAGGACCAGGCAGTGTTTTGTTCTATTGTGCATAGAGTCGCTATGAGTTGGTACCGACTCAATGGCACCTAACAACAGCAACAACATAGAATGCAAATGAAATACAAAACAACAATATAAGGTTACTAGGAATCCTAGTGTGACACTGCAGGTTAATACGCTGAACTGCAAGGTTGACAATCCAAACTCACCAGCCACTTTTTCCTCTACATTGTAACTATGACTCAGAACTTAACTCAACTGCACTTAACAACAATAACAACATATGAGGTTACTAAGGAGCATTGGTAGTGCAATGGATGATGAGCTGCTCACTGTAAGAATAACAGTTTGAATCTACCAGACACTCCTTAGGAGAAAGATGAGGCTTTGTGCTTCTGTAATGATTTTATAGCCCCAGAAACCCATATGATTGCTATGAGCCAGAACCAATTCAGTATTACACAACCACGGCCACCATGTAAGTTTACTGTCTGCCTGTACTGTCATAGTTTTTAAAAAACATAATTTAAGTGATATGATATTTACATATGGGGCAATTAGCAATCCTTATTTGTTTCTAAAGAAAATATGTATTTTCTAAATCTGAGCTGATAAAATTATGATAAATGAAAAAGAAATTGAAGTTATCAACAATTTCATTCTACCTAGATGAATAATCAATATCCATGGAAAGTTACTTGTCTGATTATTGTTGTTGTTACATGATGTCAAGTCAATTCCGACCCATAGAGACCCTGTACAGGGTTTCCAAGGAGGAGCTGGTGAGCTGGAACCACCAACCTTACAATTCAAACGACTGTGCAGTCTGACTCATTAGCTCACAGAACCATACCAGGACTCTACTTGTCGGATTGTTGTTGTTGTTGTTAGGTGCCATCAATTCAGTACCTACTCATAGCGATCTTATGCACAGCAGAACAAAACATTTCCTGGTCCTGGGCCAACCTCACTACCATTGCCACACTTGAGTCTACTGATGCTGCCACTTGGCCAATCCATCTCATTGGGGGTCTTCCTCTTTTTCTCTGACCCTTCATCTTGCCAAACATGATATCCTTCTCCAGCAATGGTCCTTCCTGACAATATGTCTGAAGTATGAGAGATGAAGTTTGGCCATCTTGACCTCCAAGGAGCACTCTGGGTGCACTTCTTCCAAAACAGATCTATTGGTTCTTTTGGCATACCCTGGCACTTTCAACATTTTCCTCTAACACCATAACTCAAAAATATCAGTTCTTCTATGGTCTTCCTTATTCACTGTCCAGCTTTTGCATGCATATGAGATTATTGAAAATACCATGGCTTGGGTCAGGCGCACCTTAGTCCTTAAGCTGACATCTTTGCTCTTCAATACTTTAAAAAAGGTCCTGTGCAGCAGATTTTCCTAATGCAATATGTCGTCTGATTTCTTGACTGCTGCTTCTGTGAGTGTTGATACTTGATTCAAGAAGAATGAAGTCCTTGACAACTTCAATCTTTTCTCCATTGATAAGAATAATGTTTATTGGTCCAATGGTGAGGATTTTTGTTTTCTTTACATTAAGATGTAAAACATTCCGAAGACTGTGCTCTTTGATCTTCATTAGTAAATGTTTTAAGTCCTCTTCACTTTCAGCAAGGAAGGTTGTATCATCTGGATATTGCATGTTATTTAATGAGTCTTCCTCCAATCCTGACGCCACATTTTTCTTCATATAACCCAGTTTCTTGGATTGTTTGCTCGGTTGAATAAGTATGGTGAAAGAATACAACCTTTTCACACACCTTTCTTAATTTTAATCCATTCAGTGTTCCCATGTTCTGTTAGAACAACTGTCTCTTAGTACATGCACTTACAGGGAAGCCCAGTTAATACCACTATTATTCAAATTTACACACCAATCACTAAAGCCAGTGAAGATGAAAAAGAAGAATTCTACCAACTTCTTCAATCTGAAATTGATTGATCAAACATACAATCAAGATGTATTGATCATTACTGGTGATTGAAATGCAAAGTTTGAGAGCAAAGAGGAATGATCAGTAGTTGCAAAATATGGCCGTAGTGATAGAAATGATGCTGGAGAATGCATGATAGAATTCTGCAAAATAAACGATTTGTTCATTTCAAATACCTTCTTTAGACAGCATAAGAAATGTCTATACACATGGACCTCACCAGGTGGAATATATAGAAATCAAATTGACTACATCTGTGGAAAGAGAAGATGGAAATGCTCCATATCATCAGTCAAAGCAAGGCCCGGGGCAGACTGTGGAACAGACCATCAATTACTCCTATGCAAATTCAAACTGAAGCTGAAGAAAATGGAAACAAGTCCACGAGAGCCAAAATATGACCTTGAATATATCCCACGTGAATTTAAAGATCATCTGAAGTACCAATTTGATGCATTAAAAACTAAAGACCGAAGACCAGAAGAGTTGTGGGATGACATCAAGAGCACCATACATGAAGAAAGCAAAAAGTTATTAAGAAGACTTGTCTGATAGAGATTGGTAAATTCCTGAGACTATGGGCTTTAGATACCCTTCAGGCCTGGAGCTGAAATTATCACCCATGCAATAGAACAATCAACCATACAATATCAAAAGGGCACCATTTCCCCAGGAATAAAACTAAGAATGGATAGGAAAGAAAGATGAATGGAAATGGCAAGCATGAGGGGATCTGGAGAAGAAGTGGAAAATTACTGTTACATTGTCACACACAAAAACATGTATAGGTTGTTGAATTGAAACCCAAATTACACATGCATAAAAGTTTTTTAAAAATCCATGGAAGCAGCCGTCAAGAAATCAAACAACATACTACACTAGACAAATCGGCTGTAAAAGGCTATTTTGAAGCTTTAAAAAGGAAACAAACAAACAAACAAAAGCAGCTTTGATGACTAATGTGTACCTGATCTGACTTAAGCCATGGCCTTTTGAATAACTTTGTGCATCAAAAAAAACCTGCAAAGTAAATAGGATTATAGAATAAGAATTGATGCATTTGAATTATGTTGGTGACAAATATTGAATATATTATGGTAGAGCTGTGGATTAATAATGTGCTGGACTGCAAGGTTAGTTTGAACTGCAAGGTTGGTGGTTCAAGCTCCCCACCTGATCCTTGGAAACCCTACAGGGGATTGCTATGAGTCAAACCTGACTCGATGGCACTTAACAACAACCAATCACAAGGTTGGCAGTTTAAGCCAACAAGCTGCTTCTAGGAAACCATATACAGGGTCACTATCACCCGGAACTGAATCGATGGCACTTATCAGCAAAGAACAACAATGGACTACCCAAAGAAAGGAGTCCTAGTGCTATAGTAGTTAAGTATTTGGGTGCTAACCAAAAGATTGAAAGTTCAGACTCATCAGCTGCTCCGAAGATATGAGATGTGGCAGTCAGCTTATGTAAAGATCAGAGCCTTGGAAACCATAAGGGATAATTCCACTCTTTCCTACAGCGTTACTATCAATCAAAATAGACTTGACAGCAATGGGTTTGTTTGGATTTTTTTTTTACCACAAGAATGAATAAACCCCCTTTTTTTTCTAGCACAAACACATTTATTTGATAATCAAAGGGAAGATCCTAATTAAACCAACACTTTGAAACAATTGCATGTAAATATTTGTGAGAGAAATAATTGAACACAGTAATGAAAAAAGTCAAAAAACAAAAACAACAAAGTGGTGTGGAGATTTGTTTATGGACCTAAGCTTGTTCATGTTCATAGCTAATTCCTATTCAAAGTAAAGATGGAATTTTTATTCTACTTTTTCGTAGGTCCAAGTACAGGTGACATTGTTCATAACACATTCCACAATTAATTTCCCATTTTCCAGTTTTCATGTTATTGTCCTTTCCTGCCTATCCCACTCCTGTTCTTAAACCAAAGCATCATCTGTAAAGTTGCAGAGAGTCTGAGTTTTTCTGTCATCAGCTGTAGTTT
>NW_006408906.1:1087282-1088172 GCF_000296735.1 Chrysochloris asiatica
GTGGAATTATTAAGTATGAATCTAGACAACAGAAATGAAATGAAACACATAAAAATGGATTTCCTTACTATTACAAGTCCTGGTATGGTGCTGTGGGCTAATGCGTCAGACAGCAAAGTCGTTTGAACTACAAGATCAGTGGTTCAAGTTCACCATCTGCTCCTTAGAAACCCTATGCAGGGTCGTTGTGGGTTGGAATGGACTCAACGGCACTTAACAACAACAGCAGTGAGCAGAAATGGACAGATATTAGCGAATTTGAAATGAGAAAAGAATACGGTCTTCTATACTGGAAATGACCATTGAAGACAGACGGTGGGTGTTTCATTCATCATCACAAATAACATTTGAAAATCTATCCTATACTAAAATACTGTCAATGATATGATAATATTAATACTCCTATAAAGAAGACCAGTTAATACAATTATTAATCAAACTTAACACCAACCACTAATGGCCAAGATAAAGAAATTAAGGATTTTTTAAAAATTCTGAATTCTGAAATTGATCAAACTTGCAATCAGGATGCAATGATAACTAGCAATGATGGGAATGCAAAAGTTGGGATAAAAAAAAAGAATCAATAGATAGAAAATAAGGTCTTGGTAAAACAAAGTATGGTGGAGATTACATAATAGAATTTTGCAAAATCACTGACTTATTCATTGTAAATAACTTGCTAACAACATAAGCAACTATACAAGGAGACCTCATCAGAAGTAATCTACAGAAATTAAATTGACAGCTTCTGTAGAAAGAGATAATGCTGTTGTTGTTAGGTGCCATTGAGTTGGTACTGACTCATAGTGACCTTATGCACAACAGAACAAAACACTGCCCAATTCTGGACCAACCTCACTATTGTTGCCACACTTGAGCCCATTGAT
>NW_006408906.1:1090940-1102116 GCF_000296735.1 Chrysochloris asiatica
AGAGATTAGACAAGTTTTGCAGTGACATTAGGGATATCATGAAAGCTATCATAAAAAGTCAAAATGTGTGTTAGAAGAGACTGAAATATGGTGTTGAACATAGAGTAGCTAAATCAAAAGAAGAAAGGGTAAAGTAAAAGAGTTGAACAGAATATTTCAAAGGTCAGCTCAAGAAGACAAAGTTGACATGACGTTAGAAAACCAAAAGAGTAGAATACACTTGGTATTTCTCAAATTAAAAGAACTGAATTAAAAACCCCAAGCTTAAAGTTGCAGTATTGATTAATTCTATTGGCAAAATACTGAACCATGCAAAAATCATCATAAGAAAATGGGAAAAATATGCATAGTCACTATACCAGAAAGAAATAATCTTTGTTTAACCATTTCAGGAGGTAGTATATGCGAATGCACTGATGTTATTGAAGAAATAAGTACAAGCTTCATTGAAGATGTTGGTGAATATCATTGGTCCAGGAATTGATGGAATACCAATTGAGATGTTTTAACAAATGAATATAATGCTGGAAGCATGCACTCATCTATGCCAAGTAATTTGGAAGTGAGCTACTTGGCCAACCAATTGGAAAAGGTCTATATTTGTCCCTATCCCAAAGAAAGATGATCCAAGAGAATGTGAAAATTATTGAATAATATCTCTAGTATCACACACAAGTAAAATTTTGCTGAAGTACATAAAAAAGTGTGTGCAACAGCACATTGACAGAAAAATAGCCAGAATTCTAGTCTGATCAGAAGAGAACATGAGAGAGGAATATTATTGCTGATGTTAGATACATCTTGAATGAAAGTAAGATGTTTACCTGTGTTTAATTGACTATCCAAAAGCATTAAAATTTGTGGATCTCAATAAATTATGGATGCCGTTGCAACAAATGGGAATTACAGAACATTCAACTGTGCTCATGTAGAACTAGTACATAGACCAAGAAGAAGATATTTGGAAAGAAAAATGAAATAGATACTGCATAGTTTAAAAAAAAATTTTTTTTAATATGCACCAGTATTGTAACCTTCATGATAATCATTCTGTCTGTTTGATGAACAAATCATCTGAGAAACTGGACTATATGAAGAATAAATTGGCATCAGGATTGGGTGAAGACTCATTACACCCTGAGATATGCAGATAATATAACTTTGCTTGTTGAATAAAAAGGAGACTTGAAATACTTACAGTTGAAGATCAAAGACTGTAGTTTTCACTATGGAATAAACCTCTACATAATGAAAACAAAAATTCTCACACTGGACAAATATGCAACATCATGATAAAAAATGAAAATATTGAAGTTGATAAGGATTCTATTTTACTTGGTTCCACAATCAATGAAATCAAGTGGCACAGAGCATTGGGTACATCTGCCTCCAAAAGTGTTTAAAAAGAAAGATGTCACTTTAAAGACTAAGGTGCACCTGACCCTAGCCATGGTATTTTGAGATGACTCATATGAATGGAAAAACTGGATAATTAATAAGGAAGAATGAAGAATTGATGCCTTTGAATTATGGAGTTGGCCAAGAATATTAAATATACCATAGACTGCCAGATAAACAAACTAATCTGTTTTGGCAAATGTAAGGTCAGATTATTCCTTACAAGTGAGGGTGTTGATACTTCATATTATATACTTTGTAAATGGTATCAGGAAGAAGCAATCCATGAAGAAGGACATCATGCTTGGTAAAGCAGAGGGCCAGCAAAGAGAGGTACACCCGCAACAAGATGGACTGACACTATAGCTATAACAATGGGCTCAAACATACAATTGTGAAGCTGACACAGGACAGGACAATGTTTTATTCTGTTGTACACAGGATTATTGTCTGAATGATCTAGTACTGAAATACTTGAACAAACAGAAATGTATTCCCTTATAGACCTTTGGGAGTCTAGAAGTCTAAATTAAGAGTGCCAGCTCTAGGGGAATGCTTTCATTTTGTCATCTCTGGGTCTGGGTGTTCTGTCACCATCTGGAGCTCCAGCATTCATGAAGAATTGCCATGTATCGTGGCATCTATCTTTCCCTGGATCTAGGAGCTTCACAATGCAGGGACCCCAAAGTCCAAAGGATACACTCCATTCCTAGCTCTTCTTTCTCAGTGGTAGTGGGTCCTTCTGAGTTCATTGGTCCATCTGAGTTTAGCTGGCTTGTTTAATCTCTCTTATATCTCAGAAGAGGTTGACTCAAGATCCACCTAATTCTATAGCTTTCATCTGGTGTCATTAACATCATAGGAATGAGGATTTACAACCCATAATTACGTTAGATCAGAGCTGATCACATGATGGGGAAAGTGATTCTATTATGTCTCATCATGGGGGATTGTTGTTTTTTAAGTGTTGTCGAGTCAATTCTAACCCATAGCAACCCTGTACAGGGGTTCCAAAGAGCAGTTGGTGAGCTTGAACTACTGACCTTGCAGTTCAAATGACTTTGCTGTCTGATACATTAGCCCACAGCGCCACACAGTTTACTATGTCTTAAATACCAAACCACTGAGAATCTTGTCCCAGACAATTGACACAGTAGGAATTATAGTCAGCAGTCTCTCTCAGTGTAATCTGCTTTTTGTAATATGAATTGGTACTGATACCAACTGTTGTTGGTACCCAACAACACCAACAACATCAACAAATGTAGTATAATCTGAGTACTGTGTTTCTATTTTAGCATAAAATTTTTTTTTATCACCAGAATCTCTAACAGATTATTCATAAATACATTATGCAAAGCACATTAAATTCCTAGAGTACATAGGTCCTTTTTCTGGGATGGAATTGATTAAATAAAGAGCTAAACTTTTTGACTCCAGATGGTATTTGACGATCTATTAGATAAAACTCCTGCATGGTTTTATGCTTGCTTTAGGGACCTTCAGACCACTTTCTGTTTAGTCACATCATTGATTTCTAACAAATGTGAAAAATAAAGCTGTAGATTCCTCCTCCCCATCGAAAGACTAAAGAGGAGCATCCTACATGGGAACATGTTTTAAAGCAAGGGGAAAATCAGTGCATAGAGGAGAGGTAATAAGTGGCTTTCATCTCCTTACTTTCTCTGGTACTTGTCATATTATCTAGTAAATTGGAGAGAAAGTCTTTGTCCTCTTGTATTATTTTGTATGGAAATCCAGTTACATTTCCCCACCCTGGAAGTGCTGTGGTTAGGTGATGGAAGACTAGCTGTAAGATTGGCTATTCAAACCCACCAGCCACTCCATGAGAGAACGATGAGGCAGTCTGCTTCCATAAAGATTTACAGCCTCAGAAACCCTATATAGGGTCACTGTAAATCAGAATCTGCTCAGTGGAAGTGGATTTGATACACCTTATATGTTTCCACTATGGATTAGGCATTGGGCCACTAAGAGCAAGTTTGGTGGTTTAACCTTACCAGTCACTCTACAGGAGAAAGATGAGACTGTCAACTTCTATAAAGATTTACTAGCTCAGAAACCATATGTATGGTTGATATGAGTTAGAATTAGCTTCATGGCAGTGGTCGGGCAGTAGGAATTTTAGTCAGTAATCTCTCTCAATGTGATCGGCTTTTTGTGATATTAAATGCACCCCAATGTGGAGGAACTTTTATTTGTTTATTCATTTATTTATTTTATTGCCTTCCCTGCCACCCAAGGAACTTTTATTTTTATAGGATATAAATAATAAGGCATCTCCTTGCAAAGATAGTCATGGAGCTCACAGTGCTCTTTGTAGCATCCAGAGATATTTATTCTTGTAGCTAACTATAATTTGTTCTTTTTTAGTTTAATAATTTTTTGTTGTTGTTCATTTGGCCTGAACTATAAATAAGAAGGGATATTTTTGTTTTTAATGCTATATCTAAATGTAAGGAAAACAGAGATATTTGCAGTGCCAAAGGGAGCCAGAGATAAATAAGCATTAACTGCACTGCTTTTTTAGGGAAGGAAAAAAATATTAAGGAAAAATAGAAAGTGTGAATGAAATTCAGAGCCAGGATTCCTTGGGTCACTTGAAATATAATTCCCTTCTCTGCTTTGAGTAAAGGGCTCTTTCTGTTTCAAAATGTGGTGGTAAAAGGGAATGAGTTAAGTAAGAGGGTGCAAAGAATTGTTGTGTCAGGGAAATGCTTTCTACCAAACTCCTGAATGCTGTCCTGCTGAGAATGGTTTGAATGCTTAGCCAAGTATAGGGAAAAAAAAGAAAGAACCCATCTTTATGAGAGGAAGAATAATTTTCCTCTTCATTATTGATTATATTTCCAAGGCCCAACATAATGTGTGTGCTCTCTGATTATTCTAACAACCAGTTCTATAGAAAAGAATACTTGTGCTTCTGTGTGTTTTGTACATGTGACTCAGAAAGCAGCATTTACAGTAATCTACCTTAATTCTTTGTTTTGCTTCTCAGATTTTTACACACAAGCATGGCTATTAAGTCTGTATCAGTCAGAGTCCCAATAGGAAACAGATGGCACTAGCAAATTAGGATAATTCCAGGAGGGTTGATTTACAAAGGGACTATTTGTAAAGTAGAGCCACAAGGGGTAGTGCAGTCACCTGGTTTAATAATGGTAATGCTATTATCACTCCTAGGTCTGAAGGGAAGAAAATAGAATTGAGTAGAGAAGGCCACCTTGGTGAAGGGCACAGCGGGCCATAAACTACCATGCAAAAATGGAGTTAAGTAGATATATATACTAACCTGACTTTCCTCCCAGGACCCTCTATTCTCCTGCCATGGGGTTGTTGTTGTTAAGTGCCATCGAGTTGATTCCCACCCATAGCAACCCTGAATAGGGTTTCCAAGGAGCAGCTGGTGAGCTTGAACCGCTGACCTGGCAGTTCAAACAGCTTTGCAGTCTGGCGCATTAACCCACAGCACCACTATTACTGTCAAAATCAAACTGAAAGCCAAAAATCAAAGGATCCCTTTAGTATCTCAAGCCCAGTTAATGCAGAGTACCAACCTGGTGTGCTACTGTAAGATAAACACTGGACTTCAAACCACAGAGTCAAGCCGGCAGTTCAAACCCACCAACTGCTACTGAGGAACCCTACAAAGGATCTTTATGAGTCCTAACCAACTCAAAGGCACTTAAAAACAACATAGAGTTCAGGCAGCAGGGTCTAAAAGGCAAGATGTAAAAAGGTAGAGATAGCAGAACAACTAGAAAATGAGGCCCTTTAGTATAAATTCCAATATATGGAAATGCTGAAATGCAAGTTATTCTTGCCTTATGTTAATCAGAATAGATTAAAAAAAAAAACAAAAAAAACATTTAGTACTTATGAGGCTTTTAGACTTTGAGAGCCCTGCATTGATGAATTTGAAAAGACAGGAAAAACAAAAGCTAGGCTCACTCATCAGTAGGGCTCCAGGCAAAAGAGCAAATTTCCATATGCACACTTTAAAAGTTGCCTGTAATTATAAGGTTGACTTGGGTCAGAATTGACTCAGTAACAACTAGCAATGACAACAATGGGACAGGTAGACGTCTAGACTCTCATAAGACATTTAACCCACTGATTCTTTGAATATTTATAAGTTGACAGTTCAAATTCACCAGCACTCAACAACAATTGTGTTTAGATGTTGGGATTTTTGTGGAAGGGGAAGTTTTAAATTCACACCCGAAATCTAATCTGTTGAGTCAAGCCAATTCCAACTCACAGTGGTTATTAGGACAGAGTAGACCTTTTGGTTATTGTTGCTGTTGTTAAGTGCCTTTGAGTCAATTCTGACCCATAGTGACCCTGTATAGAGTTTCCAAGGAGCAGCTGGTGAGCTTGAACCACCAACCTTGCAGTTCAAAAGATTCTGATGCATTAGCCCACAGCGCCACAGCAGAAGTCCACCAGTACTCATTTCAAGCAGTCATAAAATGCATATGCAAAGCAACATATAAGCTATTTTAGAAGGAGCTCTGGTAGCGTAGTGGTTATGAATCAGGCTGTGAACCTCAATGTCAGCAGTTCAAAACTACCAGCTGTCCACAGAAGAAAGGTGAGGCTTTCTGCTCCTATAAAGATTTACAGCCTCGGAAACCCTGTACAGAGTCACTATGAGTTCGAACCAACTCCACGGCACATAACAACAACAACAACAACAACTAGTAGCATAGTGGTTACGAATCGGGCTGAGAACCTTAAGGTCAGCAGTTCAAAACTACCAGCAGCTCTACAGGAGAAAGATGAGGCTTTCTGTTCCTGTTAAGATTTACAGCCTCAGAACCGACTCCATGGCACATAACCACCACCACCACAGTTGCAATCACAGAAGCCTTACTGACTCAGTAGATAAGCATTCAGCTGCTAAACAATAATTGACAATCCAACCCACTAGCAGCTTCTCAGGACAAAGCTGTGACAGTCTGCTTTGGTAAAGATTTGTTGTTGTTGTTAAGTGCTGTTGAGTACATTCTGACTCATAGCGAACCTGTATTAGGTCTCCAAGAAGCAGCTGTTGAGCTTGAACCCCAGATGTTGTGGTTCAAACTGCATTTCAGCACATTAAGCCACAGCACCACACCAGGACTCCCTTGTAAAGATTACAACCTTGGAAACCTGATGGGGTAGTGCTCCTTTGTTCTATAGGGTCAGGATGAGTCAAAATTGGCTCAAGGCAATGGATTTGTTTTGTTTTGGTTTTATCCCTGAGGTGAGATCAGGTACATTAAATGCTGATCACATCTAGAATATAACTTCATTTACACATATGCTTTAAAATGTAAGATTAAGAATTTCATAGCAGTTCATTCTGGATATAACTCAAATATCCATCAAACATAATTGTTCTTGTTAAATGCCATCAAGTACTCAGTTCTAACTCATAGTAACCCTGTATAGAGTTTCCAGGAGTGGCTAGTGACCTTGAACCATTGACCTTGTGGTTTAAACTGACCTTGCAGTCCAGAGCTTTAACCCACAACACCACATGTTATTGTTGCTGTTAACTGCCATTGAGTCGATTCTGACCCATTGCGACCCTATATAGGGTTTCCAAGGAGAAGCTGGTGAGCTTGAACCACTGACCTTGCAGTTCAAAGGACTTTGCAGTCTGATGCATTAGCCCACAGAGCCACACCAGGACTCCATTGATTCCAACTCACAGCGACACTATGCTCAACCCTAATAAGACTGAGAAAGTTCATTTCTGAGAAAACTTGTCTGCACTCATTCACTGATTGCAGAGACATGTTTAACATGTTTTTGTTTGGAATAAACCCGTGCATGAGTGAACTGGAACCCTAGTAGCAAGACTTTTTGCCTTACCTTCCTACATATGATTTTATGAGGGGGCTTCAAAATGTTCATGGAAAAATTAAATTAAAAGATGAAGGAATTTTTCCTTGAAGTACCCTTGTACAGTTTTCTTTCTGATAAAATTAGATCAAACATTTTTTTAGTCAATCACTGTCCTTTCTCCATATTATGAAGTTTATTGCTTGAATTTGCTTTTCTCCCAAGGGTATGCAAAACACTATTTTAATATTTTAAATTGTATCTGATGATTTAGTATTTACACATTAGTAGTTTAATAGGAAATATGAATACACATGAATAACCATTAGATTTGCACCAACATTTCTTTCTCTCTGAAATTTAAAATGTCAAGGCATTTCAATGCTTCTATAAATTGATGAATTTTTAAAGATAAGAAAAATAGTATGGTAAGAAATAACACAAGTTAGTGTGGCCTTGAAAAATAATAAACTAGAGCTAAAACTAGGAATGGAGTACTGGTGTTGCACTGTTGGTTAATGCGTCATACTGCAAAGCTGTTTGAACTGCAAGGTCAGCAGTTCAAGCTCACAAGCTGCTCCTCAGAAACCGTATACAGGGTTGCTATGGGTCAGAACTGACTCGACGGCATTTTACAACAGCAACAACAAAACTAGGAATAAGCACCCTGTACCCCAAACACATATAAGGAGCTCTGGTAGCATAGTGGTTACGAATCGGGCTGCACGCGAACCGCAAGGTCAGCAGTTCGAAACAACCAGCTGTTCTGTGGGATAAAGATGAGGCTTTCTGCTCCCATAAAGATTTACAGCCCCGGAAACCCTGTACAGGGTCGCTATGGGTCAGAACCGACTCGATGGTACTTAACAACAACAACCACAAACACATATATTTAGAATGAGTTTTATAGTCTTTTTGTTGTTGGTGGTGAAAGGTTTATTTGGATTACTATTAATAAAGAGAATGGGAGACATGGAAAGCGTTCCATGGAAATGGTAAAATTCCTTTCTATTTTTAACTCATCCAAATGCTTTGGGAATTTGTGAATCTTCAAGAAAACTCTTACTTGTCTCTTTTTTCCCAGGAAGTAACAGATAAAGCATTAGCCAGCCTGCTTAAGTTATAGACATTATTCTTGGGAAGTTTTTTTTAAAATGACAGAATTCTAGCTAAGTTATATTGGGAATGTTGCCACAGAAGACCATCGGTATTGCGGAGTAGAACTGTACTCCATTCCGCCCTCACTAGTGTATTTAAGACCATTTGGAATATGATCACCAAGTCTTTTCAGACATGCCTCTGGGTGGATTTAAACTTCTACTCTTTTGGTTAATAGCTTAGATCTCAACAATTGTGCCACCCAGGTACTCTTCCACAAGTGTATAGTTGCTTCCTAAAGAATTTATTCATGAAGTGTTAAGTTGACCAATTGTCTAAATTACTACCCCCTCAAAAGAAGCAAAAAGCCTCACATAAGCAAATACCAAGTGTAATTACTACCTGCAATAATGACAAGATATAAACATATCTTAATTATATGTGAAAGAGAACTTGTCCGCAAACACAACATCATTGTGCATTTTTCCCATTGTTTTGTAAAAATCAGGAAAACTAGGGAAGAATAGTGCATTTAGTTCAAGTATTAATAAATAGTACATTTTGTACTTGTTCATAAACATGACAAAATCAATACTGTAAATTAGCAATTTTTATTTTAAATAAAAAATTAATTGATGTACACTATGTTGTGTTTACTAACAAGTCGTCCTTCATATATGTGATATTTCTATTATAATGTAATATAATAATATGTTTCACTATATTGTAATTAAATATACTATTTTTTCTATCTTCCTGATTTCTACAAAACCACTTGAAAACCAACAGGAAGGATGGGTTTGGTCATTTTATAAACTCCTCAGTGTTTTGAATGAATGCATCCTTTGGATCAGGGCTCTTCAAACTTCAGTGTACTGAGGAACCACCTAAAGTCTTTATAGACTGCAGATTCAAATTCATCTGGGACACAGCCTGTCATTCTGCATATTTCTGTTAAGTTCCCAAGTAATTCTAATGCTGGTTATTTGAAAACTTCACTGTGAGGATGTAGAACATAGCAACAATATTGCCCAGCTAATCCTGGTGTGATGCTGTAGATTAGCACTGGACTGCTAATCTCAAAATGGGTGCTTCAAATCTTCCAGCCACTCCTTGGAAACCCTACACAAGTCACTTTGAGTCTAAGTTAGAACTTACTGGACAACACTTAACAACAACAAAAAACAAATCAATCAGAAAGACACACCTGGCCTTTCTCAGCACCTTAAGATCTGGATACAGTTTAGATGATTTCACCGACTTGTTATGACTGTATCTGTGGGATTGTAGGATTTTAAAGGAAAAAGGAAATATTGAAACTCAGTTTAGTTCTGTTATGAACTAATTGTGAGACTTAAGACCAGTCACGTAAATCTTGGTGCTGTAGGAAAAGCAATGGACTACTAACCTCTTGGTCAGCAGTTCTAACACCTACCTGCTCTCAGAAACCTCATACCACTGTGAGTAGGAACCGACTCAATGACAAATAACAACAGTCTCAGTTTTCTCATTTTGAATTATACCTTTTGGATTAAGGTCTATTCTAGCTCTAATACTCCTTTGCTCAGAAATGTAAGAACTATTCTGATAAGGATTTTCATTTTGATGAATATAATCATGTCCTTTTTCTTTTTTTTTGTCCCTTTGTAATTGTACTTTCTACCTAGATATGGTTTTCTTTTCCTTCTCCTTTAGTAAGTTTATCCCCTCCTTTAAAAGATCATTGAGAAATCTTTCTCTTTTGCTTTGAAAATAACATTCAGTGCTCTTCTAGTGCATTGAATGGAATCCTGGTAAGGCCCTGTAGGATAAGCACTGGACTGCAAGGTTGGTTTGAACTGCAAGATCAGTGATTCAACTCCACCAGCAGCTCCTCAGAAACTCTATACAGGATCACTGTGAGTTGGAACCAACTCGATGACAGTTAACCACAAATAGTCCATTTAATATTAAATACAGTCCACTACTATAGCATTTATACAGACCCTAAGGTAAATTTCTGGAGTGCTGGTGTGGCGTGGTAGATTAATATGCCAGACTGTAAAGCTGATTGAACAAGGTCGGCGGTTCAAGCTCACCAGTCGCTCCTCAGAAAACCTGTATAAGGTCGCTATGCGTTAGATCCAACTCAATGGTACTTAACAACAACAAAGTAAACTTCTAGGAGGAACTCTGGTAGCATAGTGGTTACGAATTGGGCTGCAAACCCTAAGGTCAGCAGTTCGAAACTACCAGCTGTTCCACGAAAGAAAGATGAGTCTTTCTGCTCCCATAAAGATTTACAGCCTTGGAAACCCTGTGCAGGGTTGCTATGAGTGATAATAGACACAACAACACTTAACAACAACAATAAAGGTAAACTTCTGACCAAACTTGTCACTCACCCCATTTTTAAAAAGAAAAACAATACAAACCTAAAAGCATCTCTCTTGGCTATCATTGTTGACAACAGATAGATCTTGGCTGAAAGCAGAGAATAGCAGAAAGATTTTTACCTGTGCTTTATTGACTACACAAAGGCTTTTAATTGTGTGGAACATAACAAGCTATGGACAATATTGTGGAGAATCCATATTCCAGAACACTTTATTGTGCTTGTGAGAAAACTCTACATAGACCAAGAAGCAGTTGTTCACACAAAACAAGGGAACACTGAGTGGTATAAAATTTGGAAAGGTTTGCACTAGGATTATATTCTTTCACCATATTTATTCAGTCTGTATGCTGACCATATAATCTGAGAAGCTGGATTATATGAAGAAGAACATGGCATCAGAATTGGAGGAAGACTCACTAACAACCTGTGATATGCAGATGATACAACCTT